>NC_066624.1:43363685-43687845 GCF_025201925.1 Gopherus flavomarginatus | reverse complement strand
ACCCTTCCCTTGCAAGAAGTCTGTAATGCGCTCATCTCAGCAGCTGGCACTCTTGACTCAAAGGCTGATTATTACATAGTTGTGGAAAACCTGGGGCTTTTCTAGAACAACAGACAAACAGGGGGTTTTATTCCAGGTTTTTCTGGTTTGTTCATTTTTGAGCTCTTGTTACTTGGAAGGATTTACTTGAACAGCTCACGCAGTCTTCAAAGTTTTTGAATCTAGAAATGGGCTCAGTTTTCAGTCTGTGACTATAAATGTTGTTGTAAAAGGCTAAGAAAATTATGAGTGTGTCAAAGTTTCTGTTATACCTGTTGGGAAGTGATGAGAATGCTATAGGACTGTCTGAAAGCCTGAAAGGGGAACAGGAAGAGTCATTGGTGTGGCGATTGTAGAGAGGGGTGTGATTAGCGGGTGGAACAGTGAGAGAGGACAACTGCATTTAGATCTTTGTGGATTTTTAAGAGACCTACATGCGCGTCCTACCAGCTCAGCTTCAGTCTGTGTGCTCAGCATAGGTGCATTGGGTTGGTCAGATTTCAGTAATGTACTAGGAACTGGAAAAGCAAACAAACTGGTAGACTTGTATGGGATCCAAAGGCAGAAGCAAAAGGCCTAACTGTTCTTATGTATGCCTTACAGAAGTGCAAGCTTTTCCTTGTGGGTGATGTGTGCGCCTTTGTGTTGGAGGGATAAATGCCACTGTGCAGTGAATTGTGTTGTACCTCTTACTTGTTTCATTTCATGAAAACATTGGTGGGTTTTTCCACATTGTTTTCAGGCTAAGGAAAACGTCAGCAGCCCTTACCGAGGATCGTGGTGGATTCTCCGTCACTGGCATTTTAAAATCAGGATTGGCTGTTTTTCTAAAAGATCTGCTCTAGTTCGCACAAAAATTATTGTGGGGCAGTTCTCTGGCCTGTGCTGTCCAGGGGGTCAGACTGGATGGTCACAATGGGCCCTTCTGTCCTTGGAATCTCTGAGCTGTTAGCTAGCTAACTGCTCGATTCCATATAGATCACCCACCTTTGGGATGCTATCTCTGTAGACACAGGAGTGGCAGCTGCTATCATATTTTGCTTCTCTTATCTGTTCTCTTGTGCTCTAGCTATCGCGAGAGACCCCTTTTCCAACCTGACATCGCCATCTCTCTCTCCCAAGCGAGTTCTGATATGAACTGTGGGCTTTTCTTTTCCATGTTTGCCTTTGTGTGTAGTGTTGTCATCTGGCTGGGAGACCTAAACTACAGGCTGTGCCTCCCTGATGCCAGTGAGGTGAAAACTCTGATCAGTAAGAATGAGCTTCAGAAGCTGTTGATGTATGACCAGGTGAGTGAACTTCAGCCATGTGGGTATTGGGTCATCCTGTTTTAATATATCCCTGCGCTTCGGAGGTCTGGCATGTGCTCTGTGGTGATGAGATCTAGACATGGCTCTAGGATGTTTTTGTTTCTTGCCGTTTTAGTTTAGGATGTGATGTTTAGGCTGTAGGAATGTGTATTAAAGCTAAGAGATACACCCTCCATGCTCAACAGCTCCTCTCACCAGCTCTTGAGGGCAGAGGAGGAACAATGACAGAGGTCAGTCACAGCTCAGAGGGACCCTGGAAAGTACGTTGCAGGAGCGCTGGGGTTTCCTGCCTGTAACTGAGGCCTTGTGTACTCCTCAGAAAGTTGGACCTGAGTTCTGTGCAGTATGCCTCTGCAGCACATTGGAAATTCCGGGGCAGCGTTAGATACATTTAAAAAAAAGGAAGGTTATCCAGTGAAACACGAAAGGAACAATACGCTCAGTGCAGTGTCCCTCAGAGCATTTATGGTGATAGTAAATTGACTTCATGCTGCCTCTTACTTTGTAATTTCCAGGATGCCGCAGAATTTTGTATTGAAAATAACAAACTGAATTTTTGATGCTGTTAGGTGAACTTAGGAGCTTTGCAACTGAGTAGGAGACTTATGAGAGCTGATTTGGTGTTGTCGGCCAAGTGCACCAGCTGTAGGGTCTGCTAAAATGATCACCAGTGAAGTAGTTAGCAATGGAGTTGCTTAACTGTCATCATTAGGTTTCAAAGTTAACACTTGGTTGAAATGAACGGAGCAGTTCTTATCTCTCTTGGCTATTGGTTCATGCTGTCTACAGACTCAGGCAGGCGGCATTATGTCAGTTTGCACCTGTCTTTCGAAGGTTTTCTTTGCACCCAGAGCAGGTCTGTTTTGTAATGAAAGTGTCTGTCTGGGGGCATGGTTCTATCGAAAGGGGTGGGTTCTGTGACAGAATCCATGGCTGTGGAGTAAAAAGGCCCTGCCTGTAACTCTGCTCTGCAGAGTTGTGAAGACTTTGCTGTTGTGCTAATAGGCTGTTCCTTTTTGCCTCTAGTTGAATATTCAGCGGACTCATAAGAGAGCGTTTGCTGACTTCACAGAGGGCGAGATTAAATTCATCCCCACGTACAAATTTGACTCTAAAACAGACCGCTGGGATTCCAGGTAAGTCTGTTGATGGTGGCCTGTTAACCTGTGATACCAACAGCATCTTGCCACACAGCGTATTTCCCTGGCTGAATTATTAGGCTCTGATCCTTCCTTCTCCTGGAAACACTCAACACTCTCTGGAGCCCTCAACATGACATTGAATAGCCTAGCGGATCCCTCACAAATGGACTAGACATTACCTGGGACGGAGCTCTTTCCTGACGCAGAATGTCAGTGAGGCTATTGAATGAAACATACAGTTGATATTCCTCTGAGAGGTGTGGGGAATACCTCTGAGGACAGAGAAACAACACAAAAGGCACTTGAGGGATTAGGAGTAAGGGCAGATTGTCTCTTTCTGAGTCTGCTTTGCTGTAGTCTGGTGAGCCTGGGGACAGAAGAGTCAGCCATGCTGAACTCTGGTTTAGCCTTCAGCATAGGCTCTTTGATTCCTCTGCCACACAAAGGCAAGAAATATTGACAGAAAACAAAAATGATAGTCCTGACCTGGGCTGGCACTGCAGGGTCCTCTTCCCCCAATAGCTCAAGGATCATGGACCTCCCTTAGCCTCAGGGGCACCATGGGGCCTACTTGCCCCATTGCAGCCTTCTGTGCTGCTCAGGAAAGTGTCTCTCTCTACTGGCTCTCCCTCCTCCCTTACAGAACTTGGTCCTCATATCTTCCAGCTGGGAATCAGAGCTAATCATTAGCTGCTGCTGAGCTGGATCCCAACACCTGTCCATTGGGCTTCTTCTTAGGCCAGGGCTTGCTCCTCCCTCGCTCTGCAGGTCCTTAAAGGGGAAGTCTGCCCTGCTACTCTTGCCCATGCAAACTCATCTGGGGAAAGATAATTCAAAACACAGAGACTCAAGGACCCTGGAAAGCAGGAACAGCTGACTAGACCTTCAGCAGTCAGGGCAGTGAGCAGTAAATTAAACTGTAGCTTGCACTGGAGTGTGGCAGCAAAAGAAGCTAATGCAGCTTGGGGCCACATATGCAGAAGCCTCTGGTTATGGTGCTAGCCCCTGCTGAGCCCATTCCACTTCTTAGCACAGCAGTACCAGCAAGATGTTAACAGGCACTGAGAAGAGCAACCCCAGTGATTGCGGGGACAATGAATAGATCTGGGGCGCTAAATCCTTGTGGCTAGCTGACAACTGGGGCAGGGAGCCTAACTAGGTATTAGAAGGGTGCCACCCCCAGCGTTGGACTGTAGCCCTGGTAGGGGGCAGAGAGAGGAGAACAGAAGTAAGGGGATGCGATTTCAGAACGGTAACATTTCGGATGAGGAAAGTGATGAGAGCCCCATCACTCGAGATGCTGCCCTAGGAAGTGTGTCCTGCAGGGACCAATCTGGCTGAGGAGGGGAATGGCCAGATGGACAGGAGGACTGTCTGATTTCCTGGTAACTTGTATATCTGCAGTGGGAAGTGTCGCGTGCCAGCCTGGTGTGATCGAATCCTCTGGAGAGGGGGGAACATTAATCAGCTCCGGTACCGCAGTCACATGGACCTGAAAACCAGCGACCACAAGCCAGTCAGCTCGCTGTTCCTTATTGGGGTAATTGTCACTTGATGTGCTGGGGGAGAACGCGTGGTTGAAGTTCCAAGTTAAAGGATCCATCAGCCATGTTTGTATTGATATAAAAGGGAGGGGGGTGAGCAGAAATGAGTAATAGCTGCTGGGCAGCCTCACTTACCTCAGTATCTGAAGCAAGGGACTCACAAGAGCTGCTGTTCTCATATGCAGCACAGGTTGGCTGTGCAACCAGAGCAGCTTTGTGCCATGCTGACACAGACAATGCTTGGAGTTTACACAGCAGACATGCAGAGTATTCAACAGGAAGGATCCAGCCTTTGATTGCTTTAACAGATTTTCTTAGGCTCTGAGGTGTGACCCAACATGTCTGCCACCGGGATAGGTGCGCTGAGCTGTTTGCAGCTGGCTTCTCCTCGGGGCCACAAGCTACCAGTAAACAATTGCACCTATTCCCATGATGCTGCTTTTGCTCTGCTTGGAGAAACAGGAACTCAGGGGTGCTTCTGGTCTGGGGGGACTGTGAAAGGCTGAATATAAGATGTGGGAGGGAAGAGATTTGAGATCCCTGGCCTGTTGGGTGGAGCCAGCATGTGTGTCCAGTATTCCTGTCCCCTACTTCTTGACTAGGGTGGTCTCCTAGACAACTCATTGCTTTCTCCTCTTGCCCAATCAAGCAGGCTGAAATCCTGAGGAATTTTGGGTAAGACTGCAGAGTGCTTGCACTACTAGTTGCAGGCCGCCCTTAGAGCATTTCCTGCAAATAGCAGGTCCTTCCTGGTGCCCGTTGGCCAGAAAAAGACATCATTACTGTAGGTATAATAGCTTGCATGAAATTACCCATGAAACTTGGAGGAGCAACTGGGCCAATCTTCATCCTTCAAAGCTGCACATGCGAAATGCCCAAGAATCTCCTCAGCTTCTGCTGCAGTTATTTACAAACCACTAAGGGAGTTTACACTATTGAGGCCTACACCTTCAGTGAGTATAATCTGATCTCCTGCAGGTGAAAGTTGTGGATGAGCAGAGGTACCGGAGGTTGTTTGAGGATATTGTTCGCATGATGGACAGAATGGAGAATGACTTCCTTCCTTCACTGGAGCTTAGCCGGAGAGAGGTGAGAACAGAAATGGATTCCTTGTCTGCTTCCCGAAGACCAGCAGCTTGCAGAAGGGCTAGAATTTCTCTAAAGGACTCTGAGGCCCTGGTCTACACATAAAACGTAGGCTGACCTAGCTGTGTCGCTCAGGTCTGTGAAAAATTTCACTCTGTGAGTACCACCATTAGGTTGCTCTAACCCCAGTGTAGACATAGGTAGGTCAACAGAAAGATTCTTCTGTCAACCTAGTTATCACCTATGGAAAAACTCCTTCTGTCAGTGTAGGAAGCATCTATGTTACAGTGCTGCAGTGGCATAGGTGCACGGCCTATAACAGCTATAGTGTAGACATGGCCTGATACTGTTTTATTAAACTACAATGTAGACAAATGTGCCAAAAACTAACTTCAGTTACCTCCCTACAACCAGGTATTGGGTTAGAAATTGTGCATTGCCCTGACCTCTCAGCTAGCACGCTGGTAGGGTGCACTTACAGTAACTCCTCACTTAACATTGTGGTTATGTTCCTGAAAACTGCAACTTTATGCAAAACTATGTTAAGCGAATTCAATTTCCTCATAAGAATTAATGTAAATAGGGGCGTTAGGTTCCAGGGAAATTTTTTTCGACAGACAAAAGACATTATATACATATGCAGTATAAGTTTTAAACAATTTAAAACAAACAGTTTTTAATATTGTACACAGCAATGAATGATTGTGAAGCTTGAATGCGATGGTGGAGTCAGAGGGTGGACTATTTCCCAGGGCATGCCTTGCTGCTAAATGATGAACTAGCATTCGGCTGAGCACTCAAGGGTTAATACATTGTTGTTAATGTAGCCTCACACTCTACAAGGCAGCATGGGCTGAGGCAGCAAGGAGGAAACACAATAGATGCAGGGCAGTAGCTGCAAATACTTCCCTGCAAAAACTGAACATGATGATGAGCCCGCGTTATCCAGCTAGAGCACACCAATCCCCTCCTCCTGACAGCACATGCGCGGCTGCACAGGTGCTGATTTTCCAAAGTGCTGGGGGTGCATGCATGAGTGAGAGAGAGAGACGTGCATTGCCCCTTTAAGTCCGCTGAGCCCACTTCAAGTACATTGCCCTTTAAGCAGATCAGACAGGAAGCAACAGTTTCCAGCAAGCTCCCTCCTTTCCGTCCCTGAGCCCTGTCCCCCTCCTCCGCTTTGTGGAGAGGGGGTACGGAGTGGGAACATCAGCATTCCTCTCCCCCCCCCCACCCCAGCAAGCAGGAAACTCCCAGGAGCAGCTCCAAGGCAGAGGCAGGTCAGGAGCAGGACAGCATTCGGGGGAGGGCCATCTCAACTCTGCTGGCAGCTGCTGAGCCACATACCTTACAGGGAAGCTGATGTGAGGGGGAAGGCTGCCCCCCCACCCCCCGGTTTTAATCCCCACAAGGAGGGGCTGCTCTTCCAGAGAATCCTGCACTGGACAAAGCAGGCAGCTGCCAAAGATGTTATAAGAGAGCATCACGCAACTTTAAATGAGCATGTTCCCTAATTGACCAGTGACGTAACAACGTTAACCGGGAGAACTTTAAGTGAGGAGTTACTGTACTTCCCATTGTTGAGGGTGATGCGGAGTCCTTATACCTAATTATGGTTCCCTGTAGGTAATAAGAAGAGTTGTTTTCTCTTTGCTCTGCAGTTTGTGTTTGAGAAGGTGAAGTTCCGACAGCTACAGAAGGAGAAGTTCCAGATCACCAACAACGGGCAGGTCACCTGTCACTTCTCCTTCATCCCCAAACTCAATGATAGCCAGTACTGTAAACCATGGCTTCGAGCCGAGCCCTGTGAGGGGTACCTGGAGCCGAGTGAGTTTTATGCACTGTCTCTGTAGTGTCTTGGCTAAGGCAACCACCATTCTGTCCTTTCCCCCTCTCCTGCTGTTTGTCACCATTCCTACCCTCACGTGCCATCTGTCTCCCTTTCCCCTTTGGATTTCTGCCACTCTGCCCAGCTTTTTCATGTGCTGTGTGTCTGTCCATGAGGTCTCCATTACTTTTCCGCTGTGGGGTTCTGCGAGTCCATGTGTGCCCCTTGTCTGTTTCAGATGAGACTGTGGACATCTCCCTGGATGTATATGTCAGTAAGGACTCTGTGACCCTTCTAAACTCGGGTGAGGACAGAATTGAGGATATCCTTGTCCTTCACCTGGACCGAGGCAAGGATTACTTCCTCACCATCAGTGGGAGCTACCTGCCTAGCTGCTTCGGCACCTCCCTGGAGGCTCTGTGCCGAATGAGACGACCAATCCGCGAAGTTCCTGTCACCAAACTTGTTGATCTGGTAAGGAGCAGTGGTCCTGAAGCTCCAGGGAGCTTGCTCCCTGAGATTTGCACTTTGATTTATTAACCAGACATTGAACATTCCCCCTCCTAAAAATGGCCGCACTTCCCAAGGGCTAACCTCCCTCACTTGGGTAATGGTCCTGGCTCGCCACTGCTTCCTCTCCACGTGCTGCACCCTGGCTTTCCTCACATTCCCCTAAGGACTATTCACTGCTCTGTGCTTTCAACCCCATCCTCTCTTGATGGCTTTGCTTCTAATATTTAATGGGCTGAAAAGCTAACCCAAACCCTCATGGTCATGTTCCTACTGCGTCTTTAGAATTGCCTGAGTTTCCTTGTGGAAACTTTTTATTTTAGGGGATGCTGATTGTGGTGAGCTCAGGGCACAGCCTAAGAGGAGTCTGCCATTTCCAGACATTGTCTCCAAGCAGTCTTGTGAGTAGCTGTTAGAGAGGCTGTCAGAAAATGCCAGAGGCTGGCCCTGTTTTGGGTGCACAAGGAAATACAGGTCTTTTCCAAATGCTGCCAGTGACTTACCTGAACAAACTGTTGGGCTCTTCTAAAGCCAAAATCAATTCCCCATATTTATTCTGGCTCTGGACTTATGGAGCTTGTCCCGAGGCTAAGAGACAAGCTCAGAGAGAGTGATAGCAACAGACAGTATCGATAGCACCCTCAACACACATGATGGCTTCACACCAAGCATGCACATTTGGCAGATGTGCTTGTTCTATGTATGAGCAGAGTGATCTTTAAGTTCCTCCTATAGGTTCAGAGATTGAGCTGCAGGAAGTCATGAGAGGAGATCTGTTATCTCTACGGTGTTGTTGGGTTTAGATAGTGAAACTAGCCTACTGCATCAAAAGCTCTGCTCAAATTAAGGCCAGCTTGACTTGGACTGTGACCTGGAACGGAGATAATCTCTAAAAGAAAACAGGACAGAATGGTTGAAGGAGAGTCTGGAAATTAGATTGGTGTGGAATAGCGAGTGTATCTGGAGACAGGTTTGTGCGTGGTTCTCTCCAGTTCTGAATGTGCTTGCAGGGGCCAGGTGATAATCATTCGTTGTGGTTTAAGAACCAGCACCATTTCTGCTGTCAGCTGGAATGCCAGTCCAGGACCCAGAGCAGCCTGTTGGAGGGTTTGCATCCACAGGAGCAGATAGTGTTCACACAGCAAAATTGAAAAAATAAAAAAATGTAACTGTATTGATTACAGAAAGGGGACAGGCAAACAGAAGGGCAGTCCTCTGGTGGGACAGGCAGTTAAGTGAGCTTCTCTCTGTGATTAAAAAACGAGGAGTCCTTGTAGCACCTTAGAGACTAACAAATTTATTTGGGCATAAGCTTTCGTGGGCTAGAACCCACTTCATCAGATGTAAGAAGTAAAAGATACAGGAGCAGGTATAAATACATGGCTGTCGGGTGTCGCCAGAGCCTACGATTATGTTGCCTATCTCTGCTTCCGGTCACCTAGTGCTATGGAAGGGGAGCCCACTTTGTCTAGGTTTTGGGAGTTCCTGACCCCAGACCCCCTTGGGCTTTGCTGCCTTTCCATGGTGGCTGTGGGGTCCCTATGTACACAGGCTGGAAGGTGTTGAACCCTGCTAGCTGAAAGAGGAGGCATTATCATGTAGTACTGTTAAGTTGAGACTGACTTGCTCTGGGCCTTTGGAGCATGCGTTTTCCTGCCCCTAACTGCACAAAGTTCCTGATGGCCGTCTTTAACTCACCCGCTGCCATGCACGCAGAAATAGTCACAGGAGAAACTGAGCAGGTCAGATTTTACCGGGACACTTGATGTTGGTTGTGAAGACTCGGGGAGTGGGCAGAGAAATCTTCCAGGTAGGCACCTGTTTCCACCTCTGGCCGTGGGTGTCTGCTGTGTGCTGAGCAGTGCTACAAGGTCACTAGGGGTGCTCACTGGAGTCCTAACAGGCCTTTACATCATGTGAGCAGCATTCCTGCTAATTGGGATCTAAATCTCCTGGTGCAGCTTTAACAGCAGTGGTGTCAGCAAAACATGTGAGAAGTAGCTGCCAGTCAGTGCTGGTGGGATCTCAGGCTGCTGAGTCTGTTTCTTTTCTGCTTAATCATAAATCAGGTTCTTTCTGTTAATGATGCTCTCCTCCCCTCTCTCTCTCGTTTCCTGCTCTCCTCTCAGGGAGAAGACAGCTTCCTAGAGAAGGTAATCAAGCCAGTGCTGAGGGGCTTTCTCAGTGGTTTTTGTTTGTATTTGCTGTAAAAAATGAGCACTCAGACTTTTCCCATTTTCCTGACGAGGGCAGGGGGAGACTGCTGCTGAGGGAGTGTCGGCTCCAGACGTGCCAGAAAGCACTGCTGTGGGCCTAGAACAGACAGGTACACTCTACAGTACTGAATTAGCCCTTGTGTGCCTCATAGTGACTCTAGTTAAGGTGGAGATGGCACCTTTCAGATGTGTCTAATTTCCTTAGAACGTTTTCTATTGGGTAAGAAATTCTCCTGACGGATCCCGGTGCCCAAGGTGAATCTGTCTGCAAAATCTGACTTATATTTACCCCTCATGAGTGAGTTGAATCAGTGCATGGGAAATGGGTTTCAGAATTGAGGAAGGCTTTCTGAAGGTTATATTTTTGCTGGGGAAGAGGTCTCTGTTAGCTGCAAAAAGAGTTTAGTGTGATGGCTTCCATCTCGGCATGTGAGTGTGGAGGCCTGGGTACAGGGAAGGCCTTGCCACAGCTTGAGGAAAGTCCTTAGGCATGCTTTCTGCCTGACACTTGCCATGACACTTGCCACAGTAGCAGAATGAAGCAATCGGGTAATTCTCGCAACTCCCACCATCTGAGCAGCTGCAGCAAAGGCAGGGTAGTGCTAGGAACGGTCATTCTGCGTGTGCTGATTGTACTGCAGAGTCAGGGACTCAAATCCCACTGCTGCCTGGGGAAGATGAAGCAAGGAGCCACTGTCCTTCCCTCTCCCCCATTCTTCCAGCTCATCCTCAGAGGATTGCCCCAGTCTCTTGTTTCCTCCTGCAGCTGCTCAGAGGCTTGCTAACATGAGAACTTGTGCTACTGCCCTAGGCTGTGCTCATGGAGCAGAGCGAACCAGGAGAGGAGGTGGGGAGTCAGGGAGTGATCTTATGAGACAAGAAAGCTTCTGCCTCTCATCCAGCAGGGAGAAGGGGAACAGCAGGGCGACCTGTCTCCCAGGGTTGCTGCTTTTGGAGCAGCTGGCTAATGTGGTGAAGCAAGGGAGAAAAGAAGAAACTCCCGCCTCCCTGCCAGCACAAGAGAAGAGCGCACTCCAAGTTAGTCAGACATTTACAAGCCAAAGTGAAGAGTGCCCTGGTAGGAATCCAGTGCAGCCTATCACCATTCCCAGCAGCTAGGGGTGGACTCTGCCAGCTTTTTCAACAGGCTGCTGCTCCGAGTCAGCCCAGGGGCCTGCCTTCTGCCTGTTTTGAGTGCAGCCTGTCATGCTGTCTGGAGAGCTCACAAGCTTGAGTGCCAACCCCAGGGCAGACTGTTCAGGGACAGGGCACAAGCCCCCATTGGTTGTGTATTCTACAGATAGATTCACTAGTCAAATAATAAGTGTGAACTCCCAAAGCCTTTTCATGGAGTCACAGACAGTCCCCTTAGCACTCTGCTCTATCATACCACCCCCAGCAAGCATTGCCTCTTTGATAGAGAGTCACTTTACACCAAAGATCGAGTCCCAAAGGACCAGTTACTTACCCCAGGGCTATTTGCACCATTGATCTCACACCAAAGACAATACTTGTATTAACTAACTAAGGATTTAACAACTAGGAAAAAGAAATGAGTTTGCTTACCTGCTTTAACCTTGTATACATGCACAAATGGGTTAAAGTCAGGTATCAAAAGCAACTTCTATAGTAAGCAGACTCTGTATGTCCTTTAGGGCTAACCCAGGCTCAGTCACTGGGTACTCCTTGCTTAGCCTATGGGCATGTCTTCAGTAGCAATGTTAAAGTGCTACCGTGGCAGCACTTTAATGTGGCCGTGCTGTCACGGCACCCGAGAGCTCTCCCAGCCCTGTGAAAAAATCACCTCCACGAGGGGAATAGCTACCAGCGCTGGTGCACTGTCTACACTGGCACTTACAGCGGTGAAACTTGGAGAGCTCAGCGGCATGTTTTTTCACACCCCTGAGCGAGAAAGTTGCAGTGCTGTAAAGTGACAGTGCAGACAAGCCCTTAGAAATCCTTGCCCCTCTGAGTTCAAGCAGCAAAGGAATAATCAGTTCTCCTTAACAGGCCTTTTTGTTCCCTTTCCCCAGTGTTCAAGCTGCCATAGGATGGGGGCTTGGGCATGTCCCCTCCTCAGAGCTGTGGGGGAAGCAATCAACAAAGTCCTTATTCCACAATGACACATTTGGACACAGTAGTCCTTCCTGATGGGCAGGGGATAACGCCTCTTGTGGTGAATGAGAAATTCACAAATGCTTCTCCTCTGCCTGGGGGGATTTACAGTCTGAGCAAATGTTTAAACATTACCTTGTACCGTGGGCGGAGCTGTTCTAAGTAAGATTAATACATGCAGCATCCTACAAGCAAACCGCAAACACTCAACACATTCTTGTAACACTACTATCTGTTTTAACTGTACTAACCCACAGGCGAGCTAGAGTCCAGCTATGCATTTTTCAGTGTTCAGTGAGGCCTGGGTCTTGGCATGAGTTGGCATCTGCCAGTGTTATGCAGCCATCACATCCATGTAATTCCTTAGCCCTGGTCTACAATGGGAAATTAGGTTGTTACAACTGTCGCTCAGGGGTGTGAAAAATCAAACCCCCTCCCCCCAAGCAACACAGTTAAACTGCCCTAACTCCTGCTGTAGACAGCACTAGTTCATGAGAGAATCCTGTCAGGGAGGTGGAGTATCAATGCCAACAGAAGAACCTCTCCTGTCAGCTTTGGTAGTGTCTACTACACGGAAGTGCTACAGTGACGCACGTGCTTGCTAAGTGTAGATGAGCCCTTAGATGGGATATTTCATAGCAGCCTGTGGTAGATTCAGACCTGGGATAAGGATTTCAAGCTCTGGCCCTTGCTTTGCAGGATAAAAGTTGTAGTTGGAGCATGCTCGCTGCAGTAAACATGCTGCTCCAGATCTGTGGCCCTGTGTGTTTAGAGCCGTGAGAGAGAGAGTGCCTTCCCCTGCGCATGATTTCTAGCGGGACTTCTCCAGGGTGATCTAAAACCGGGAACACACACTATGGGTGAAGCCCTGTCCCTTGGGAAGTGAAAGGAGAGTCCAAAGGAATTAAGTGTCTCAGCTGCTTCACATGCGTAGCAAGGAAAATGAGGTAAAGGGAGGTGTGGGCACTCTATACAGAGTGGAGCCTGAATATAGCTATTCATCACCAGCAGGGTGGGCATTGGGGGCAGCGAACAGAGGCAGTTCAGCAGGCTTGAGAACAGGCATGTCAGAGTGCTAAGGGCGTTAGTGAATGACTGTGCTAAACCTGCAGTCATGGGCAGCTAGCTGGGCGGGAAGGAAACAGCAATGGGATTGAACCTGGACAAATGAAAGCCAGTACGTCTGAGGGGATGGGGGAGAACATGTGATCTAACCAGGGATTCAGCTATAGAGCAAAAGATGCCTGTACTATGAGGGTGCACTAGGGCTGCTAGCAAACAGCCAGTTTGGTAGCAGCCAGTGGGACCTTGGGGCTGAATGTGCAGAAACACCACGTGGCAGGCCAGGCGAAGTCTCACCACACAGCTCTTGAGCCCCCAGGTAGCAGGGAGCTGGCGTTCTGTTCTGGACGGTTTGGGATGTCGGCCTGTTAGAATGAAGAGAAGAGCAGCAGGGGCTGGATTAAAAGGAGATATTCACTGGGACTTGCAGCTACGGTGGGGGAGCTGGAGCCATCTACAAATCCCAGGGGGTGTAACTAAGGGAACGGCATTGCCCAAAGGAACAATGGGCAGGTTCTCTGCTGCTGAGATGTGTTAGCCTGACAAAGGCTTGGAGATGCACAGGAAATCCCATCACCACGTCGGCAATACCTGCCTAGTGTGTATTGCTGTGCCCCTTTCAGCATTCTCTGGGGCAGGGGAATGCTAACTCCCTAGCTTGCAGTGATGGCATAGCTGTGTCAGTCCCACTTCCCAGGATATGAAAGAGACAGGGTGTGGGAGGTGATTCTTATTCAGCCTCTGTTGGTGCGAGAGAGGAGAAAGAAGCTTTCGAGCTACACAGAGCTCTTCTCAAGGCTGGCTAACTGCAGTTTGCCAGTTTCCTTTCTAAGGATGGCTGATGTGAGAGCGTGAGCAGCTCCTGAGGCAGCGGGTGACTAGCTCTCTGCAGAAGCAGGCTGGATGTAGGAGGAGACAGCATGTTTCCAGCCCAGAGTGCTGTGGGTCTCCTTGCCTGAAGGTGGAGCTGGGCAGGAAGTTAAATTTGGCTCTTGTCTTCGGTGGGGGTGGGGCGAAGAAGTTGAGGAGTGTTCTTTTGTGGGGATAGAAAAGTGCCCCCAAAAGAAGGAGCTGTTTGTGGGTGTTACCCCTTCTCCAGTGCAGAGGGGAATCTAGGCCATTGTCTCATCTTCCAGCATCTCCTGGCATGCTGAGTGTCAGCCGGCTTGCCAGGCTCACTCAGAGGCTGGGGACAGCATTTGGCACTAGGTGGTTTGGGTAAGAGCTCTAGAGCTAAAGGTCAGCATACTGCGCAGGAGCTGGCTAAAGCTTCCTGATCCTGGGGCCAGGCTGTTCTGCCCCACGGCCACTGGAGCAGCCTTATGGTAGTGCTTTGGCCACGTGCTGCCTGCCAACGGGGAATCCTCAGCATGGATACCTGCCAGAGCAGCAGAGACCTGTACCTGTCACAGCTGGGGTTTGTGGGCTCTGGCCTGGAAATATTGCACTGAAGCCTTTTGCATTCTGCTGGAGACAGGTGGCCTGGAAGGGGGGCGGGTTTGTATTGGACTCTCTAAAGGGTTATTTTCCTGCCTAGCCCAAGAGCCTTTTGCATTCCCACCCTTGCTAATAGTGGATCAGGTGATCCATGCAAGTCAGCCTGGTCTGAAGGGGGCTAAGAGGGTGGGTATGGAGGAGGGTTAGGGTCTAGGGGAATCTGCATGGTGCAGATCTCATGTGAGGGGAAGGCTGTGTTGTATGGGGTCCTAACAGGGTTGTCACCTAGGTGAGCGGGGGGTGGGGGGAAGAGCGGAGCCTGTTGGAGTGGCAGCTTGGCTGGGGCGCAGTGGCCCAAAGCGGGGCTGGGGTGGCTGGGTGCTGGGAAGGCAGGTGGGAGCTGGCTGGCCTGGGTGAGTGCCCGTAGGGTGCACATGCTCTTGCAGGTTCTGGTGGTGGTGTTGGTGTCTTTGCTGTAGAGGGACTAGGGCTCCTTTACCCTGGGTCTGCTCTCTCCCACCAGGAGAAATCACTTCTGCAGATGGGCCCCTCTGACAGCGAGGATGCCAGCGAGAGACCCCTGCAGGTGCCTAAGGAGATCTGGCTACTGGTGGACCACCTGTTCAAGCACGCTTGCCACCAGGTGAACAGAAAGGGACCGTGCCTGCACACAGAGAGCACTCCCTGTGGTTGGTGACCAGGGGAGACACCCTGGCTCAGTGAGTCGGTAGTACTCCAGCCACGACTGAGGCTGGGTGTTTGCAAGGCTGAGGCTTGCTCCCCAAGGGCTTGGCCATCGCGCCTATGCTCAGCCTCAGCCCAGGCTGTCCTGGAGCCCGTGCAGCCTCCCTCGGCTGCACTTTCTGCCCTGCAGCTCTCAGGAGGGTGCCCTGACTGCACTGTCATTGGCAGGAGGACCTCTTCCAGACGCCTGGCATGCAGGAGGAGCTGCAGCAGATCATTGACTGCCTGGACACCAGTATCCCTGAGACAATCCGTATCCTTCACAGTGCTGAGAGTGGAGCCTGGCTCCCTGCCCCTCCCAGGACTCAACTCACAGTAGAGACCCTGCGGTCTCACCTTCCCAGGGGTAGGCTTCCTGCTGGGGGAGCTGCCTCCATCTCACCCCTCTGCCAGGAGTGACTCGAAAACACCAAAGCCACCACAGGGCCCTGGGTCAGAAGAAGGGGACCATGTACAGGAGATGGCTGTGCTCTGCATAGGAGGTGCTGAGCGATACCTGCAGGGAGCTCTGGGAGGAGCCTGATGAGAGAGCATAGATGCAGGCGTGGGCGTGAGGGTGGAGGAGGAAGGGCTAGAGGACGCAGGGCAGGGGTTGGCTGGAGCCTTTAGCAGCAGCATTTTGGATTATTTGGGGGGAGGGGGGGCTCCAGCATGGAGCAGGGCTGCAGCAGTGATCTGGGGAGACGCTAAAGCCCACGCTGAGGACGCATGCTGGGAGTGGGAAGTGAGGAGGATAGTGGAACTGTTAACAGTGAGGGAGATGAAAGGGCCAGATGGGGACGAGCTCAGTTTTGGAAATGGTCTGTTTGTGATGAGACATCCAGGAGGTGTGCACAGCAGGTGGTGTTGGAGGGAGGGTTGGTGTGTGCACATGAGGGAGTGCATAGCAGAGGGGGCAAGGATGGGTACGGCAGGCAGGGTGTGTGTGGTTGGAGTGCACGACAGGAGTGTTGAGGGGTGCACAGCAAGGGGTGTCGGAGAGGTGGGGGGTGCACACGCACACGGAGAGTGCAAGGCAAAGGTGTCATAAGGGACAATTATTCCCCTCCCCTGCCCCAAAAAAAGTGTCCTGATTTTTTACACTTGCTATGTGGTAACCGTGCCCCACTCACGTCCCCTGCTGTACACATGCCTGCTGTGCACCACCCCACCGTACATCCCTCAACACTCCAACCTGCCACCCCTGCCGTACCCACCCCCTCTGTCACCCCACGCGCACACACTTCCTGCCAGCAGCCATGACCCAACAAGGGCATTTGGCCGGGGATTGCAGCCTGCAGCGGCTGGAGGGGGGGAGGGCACCAAGGGGTCCGTGGCAGAGAGCAGGGACAGGTGGTGCCTCAATGTGGGGCAGTTTCCCATGTGTGCTCCCACCCCCCATTATCTCTCTCAGCATGGGTGGGATGGTTATAAAGCCAGGTGGGAGAGTCAGTGGCCACTTTGGGTGAGTCTGCACCACAGTTTAAGTGCAGGGTTAGTGGGACTTGAGTCAGCTGAGCTGTGTTAGGGAGCCCTGGGCTTAGAGTGACCAAAGGTCCCAATATTAGAGGCTGTGTCTTATATTTGGCAGTGATGGGGAGCAGTCCCCAATATCAGGACAAAGGGAGTCCCGACCGATGTGTGGTTGGGATGTGGGACAAATATGTTAAAATTGGGACTATCCCGATAATATCAGGACATCTGGTCGCCCTAGAGGTGGGGAGTCAGAGAGGGTGGGGGTGCATATGGCAGGGGGTGGGAGGTACATGGCAGGGGTGTTTGAGTGGGTGGGGGTGAGTACGGCAGGCTGTGGGGGGTACACAACAGGGGTGCAGGATGGGGTGGGGGTGCATATGGCAAGGGTGTTTGAGTGGGTGAATACGGCAGCAGTGGGGTGTGCACAGCGGGAGTGTCGAAGGGGATGGAGGTGCATACAGCAGGGGATGTGAGGGGGTGTGTACGGCAGATTGTGGGGGGGGTCAAGTGCATGAATGTCGAGGGGATGCATGATGGATGTAAGAGGGTGCGTGGGGGGGGGCATCGGAGGGGAGAGGGGTGCATATGGCAGGAAGTCGGGGGGGTGCATAGCGTGGAGATAATTATTCCCCTCCCCTGCCCCCGAAAAAAGCCTGGCCCTGGCTGTTTGAATAGAAGGGGATAGAGGGAAGCACAGTTGAGGAGGCTGCCTGAGGAAAGGAGGAGCCCAAATCCAGAGAAGGGTGGGGGAGGAGGCTGAAGGAGGGGTGGCAGAGAGACACCAGTCATGGAGGCGGCTGGGCACTGTGCAGGGCTGTGCTGGAGGAGATTGCTCCTTGACTGGCTGTGGCACAGCGGGCAGCAACCACTCGGTGGCTGAGGCACTCCTCATCTTCCTGGAGGCTCTGCCGGAGCCGGTCATTTGTTATGAGCTGTATCAGCGATGCCTGGACTGTTCCCACGACAGTCGGCTGTGTCGACAGGTGTGTGCCTCCCTCCCCCATCACAGGGCCGCTCGGGCTCCCCCCGCTGCAGTTAGCAGCACTGGCCTCGGGGGCTGTGCCACTGCCCCCTCGCCCACCCAGGCCACATGGCTGCAGTTAGGGACCCTCTGGCCCAAGGTGCGTGGGGTGGATGGCCAGTGTTCTGTGGTGGCACACGCCTGCCGTGGGGGCTAGGGAAACTGGCTGGAGAGCAGCTGCAGGCACATGCGTCTCCTCTGATGTGGGCCTGAGGCAGAGACTGAGCCTGGAGGGCTGCTCCTCACAGGAGTTCTGCTGCTGAGGAAGGCCAGTGAGGCTTGGCAGGTGGTGCTGGGCATCTTGGAGCTGTGGCAGTCCGGGGGGGGCACACATCCTGATCTGGACCGGCAGGAGGGGCCGTAGCAGACTGTGTGGGCATGGGGGAAGGAGGAACGCGTGCTGCTGGGGGAGCTTACCTTTTCTCCCTTGCAGGTGATTTCTCACCTGCCCCGGTGTCACCGCAATGTGTTCCGTTACCTGATGGCGTTCCTGCGGGAGCTCCTGAAATACTCAGAGGACAACAACGTCAGTGCCAATATGATTGGTAAGAGCCCACCCTGCCCCCGCTTGCTGCTGTCCATGCAGCATCCACACAAGCCCTTGCCCGTGTGTCTAATGCAGGATTTTGCCTCTCTTTGCAGCCACCCTGTTCACCAGCCTCCTCCTGCGGCCTCCACCCAACTTGATGTCAAAACAGACTCCACAAGACCGCCAGCGTGCCATCAGCTTCCTCCTCGGCTTTCTGCTTGGGGGGGACGAGGAGTGACCTCCCTGCCCTCGATGTGTGGGACCCACTGCCTGTGGTTTGGTGTGGGCCAGGCCCACCCCACCCCATAGCCCTGGAGGGGGGAAGCTATGCTACAGTTTGTGTTTATCATCAGGAAGGAAGTGACCTCCCATTCTTGCCCCTGCTGTACCTACACTGCAGAGGACTTGTACACGCATCACACTGCCACCCAAGCCAGAGCTTTCCACGGGATGGGGACTGTGCTGGTTCATCCCCCATCATCCCTTCCCTGCCAGTGGAGTTATTTATGGGAAGGGCAGACCAGGAGCTCCCTGAGGGCCTGGAGGTTGGCCAGGGTGTCCCCTGGCTGGACTCTGCTGCTCTGTGTGTGTATGTATGTGTACACACTGACACTTGTGTGTCTTGCCAGCTGCACAGAGGGGCTTCCCCGAGTGTGCATCCCTTGTTTTGGACCCAGTGTGTGCCAGCAGCAGCACTGAAGGCCTCTCCAGTCCCTTCAGCGCTGCATGGCTTTTCCTCTCCGCTCTGTGGTTTGTGTGATGTGACCCCTGCCCCTGCATTGCTCACTTCGCCCCCTCCCCCAAGCAGGGTAGCCTTACTTTGGCTTGTTGGCACCTGGCCCAGTGCTGGGGCAGTGATCAGGGTGGCCCTGGCCCAGCTTCCTTCTGGGGTGCCAATGGGGTTGCTGGTGGAATAATGGGGTGATGTTGCAGCCTCACTGGGGAGGGGGGAGGCATCTGAGTAGTTGTGTTGTGGGGGGACAGTTTAGTCTCCTGTGAGAGCGGGGCGAGGGCTCAGCCTCCTGGGGGTGTGCTGGGGTAGCTCAGTGGGGCTGCGTGGGCATTTGGCAGGGCTGCCGATTCTCTGGCAAGTCAGAATGCAGCCGCCTCAGTGCTCGCCCATGGTATGCTCCAGCCCTCTGCTGTCAGCCACTAAGGAGGGGATCCCCCTTCCTGTGTGTGGTTCTGGCAGCACCCCCGCCCCAGCCCTGTGCTTTCTGCTACAGCTAAGCCCGGCACCTTGCTCCTGCCTCTGCATGCTGGGCCCACTGCTGTCAGTGCAGAGCCCTTGCCCTGCTCTCCAAGGAGATGGAAGATCCCAGGCTCTTTGGCACTTGTTCCCCTTTTTGTGCTGAGGTTCACCTAAAGCTGAGCCCTAGGAGGGGATTGGGGACGTGCCATGTGCCCTGCCCAGTGCCTGGGGAAGACACTAGTTGGGGGCCTGCATCATTCACGCCTCTGCTGGTCCATTTCCCCTGGGGCAGGGAGGAAGAACTGAAATGTTGGGTGGGAGGGAGGCGGGGTGCTGCTCCCAGTACCAGTGCTGGTGGGGTTTTCCCAGCTGTGCACCTCCTGTCTGTGTCTGAGGTGGGAGGGGGTCACCAGAACACTAAGACCTACCAGCTTTGGCCACAGGCCCAGCCCGGGCAGCTCCAGCACCAGGAGCTGAGGTGTGAGCCAGAGCCACAGGAGAAAGGAACCTCAGTGCCCAGGCAGCTCAGTAGTTTGGGGGAAGGGAATGGGTCCTGGTCAGCAGCAGGCCCTGGGGGTTCAGTGGCTCTGGTAAGTGTGTGGAGGAAGATCCTACTCCCGACCTCACACACACACACAATGCCAGGAGAGGGGAAGCACCTACCCTCCCCCCCCGGCTCTGCACTCAGGCTGTTGCGTGGGCCTCTCCCCTCCATTTCCTGTGCTGCTCTGTGTGTTGTCCTGTTGCTCGGAGCTGCCCAGGGCTCCTGTACCTTGGGCTGTTTCTTTTTTATTATATAATTTATTAGAAAACTGTTCTAAATAAACCTCCATTGTGCAATGAGTGAAGTGGTGTTACAAGCCCCCAGCCCTTCCTGTCCCCTGTGCTGCCCAGGAGGGCAGTAAGTGCTTTGGGTGCTCCTAAGGCAGCAGCTTGGAGCTCCACGTCATCCTTGGAAGTTGATAAAAGAAGGAAACTTGGTTAACTTTCCTTCTCTCAGGTTATTTGCACATACACTGAGTGTTACATGCTTCCTAGTGAGCACCAAGGTACGTTCTGAGCCCCGGGCTCATCATATGGCTGCCCAGTCTTCAGGGGAGATTCCAGCCAGGGAAACCCAAGTGGCAGGGCAGGGGCTAGCCTGTTCATAAGTGCAAACAGTGGAGTTTTGGACTGTAAATGTAGGGCCAGAAACTTATGCTGCATCCTTCCCCTAGGCAGTTAGTTTCTTCACCAAAAAAGTCTCAGCCAATGAACTGCAAGAAAAACTTGCGGTGAAATGAATTAATTGGCCAGGAGGGGAACTGGTTAGTTAAGTTTAGGCTCTAGTCGGTCTGTTGTGACTTTAGTTTATATGTAACCCTTGGTTTCTGCTGGCTGGCATTTGAATCTCTGGGCATTGTTAAATACACTTAGGTCTGTTTATTGAGAAAGCAAGTAAGTGTAAGTTTCATGGTGTGTCACTGCTGAGCTGTGGTGTGCTGTTCTTTAGTGACAGAAGAGCATGGAATTGGGCAATAGTCCAGTGGAGCAGGAGCAGGGTGCTGCCCATGGGTGGTGGCAGGGAGCTGATCTCCAGCAGGCACAGAAAAGGTTCCCTTGCACAAAGGGCAGGTGGTAGCAAGGTGCCCCACAGCCCTGGGTACCCCTGCAAAGTGCCACAGGGCATGGCCCAAAGTGGCAGCAGCCTCAGTACTCCAGTTGACTGCCTGCTGCCCCTCAGGCCATTGCTCACATGCGTGTAGTCCCCACTGCCTTCACGGAGCCCATGCACCTCCAGATCTGTGGGAAAGGCTGCTCAGCTGCTAAGCTAAGCTGTGTGGGGGTTGGGGCTCACCTCAGAGATCCCTGGGACCCCGCTTTGTAAGCTAGAATGTTTCAAAGGAGCACCTGCTTTGGAGACACAAGTGGCAGCATATTCCACAGTGTCTCCTCAAGTGCTGCCAGCACCATGGGCCCAGCTGATGGATTTTATGGGTGTGGGAGCTGGGCATGGTGCCATGGAGGTTTTTCGCTAGTTGCTGAGTTCATACCAGCCCTAGCAATGGGGCCCCCAGCCCTGCACTGGGGAACCTTCCTTCTCCCGTTCAGCTTCCCTTTGTCTGCTCAATTTGTGCTGAGGTTAGTGGCAAGGCACATGCCGTATCACACCCAGCAGCATGTTACAGAGAGAACTGTCGCTGCCAGAGGAGCTGCTGGTCCATGGCTGATGTGCCACATTGCAGGACTGTGGCCAGGAGGCTCATGCATGAGGCTGCTCCTTTGCGCATGGGGCCCATCATGTGAGCACCCTCCCCTGTGAGGTCTGGCCAGCAAGAGAGGCTGGGCCATTGCTGGAGAGACAGGTCTTGTTCTGCCCTCTCCCCAGCTGCGGCGGGCATCCGGCCAGGGCACTTCAAAGGCTCCTGAAATCTGACTTAAGTCAACTGCCCCTTTCCTCTCCCCCACATTGCAAATCTCTGTCAATTTACAGATTAAATTACTACCCCTCCCCCCACAGCAGAATGGGGGGCTGTAGGTGCATGTGGGGGGGGGAGAGGGCGTTGAGGACGAGACCTCAGGGCACAGGGGTGAGATGTTGAAGCTGAGGCCTTGGGGGTGGCCGGGGGATATGACTTGGAGAAGAGGCAATTCCACGCGCAGCCAGCAGATGGCACAAGAGCACTACTTTCCCTCCCAATACCAGGGGTTGGCAACCTCTCAGAAGTGGTGTGCCGGGTCTTCATTTATTCACTCTGATTTAAGCTTTCGCGTGCCAGTAATGCATTTTAACGTTTTTAGAAGGTCTCCTTCTATAAGTCTAAAATATATAAACTATTGTTGTATGTAAAGTAAATAAGGTTTCAAAATGTTTAAGAAGCTTCATTTAAAATTAAATTAAAAGGCCGAGCCCCCCGGACTGGTGGCCAGGACCTGGGCAGTGTGAGTGCCACTGAAAATCAGCTCATGTGCCGCCTTTGGCACACGTGCCATAGGTTGCCTACCCCTGCCCTACACCCAGCCAAAGGTAAGGCCCCGATTCAGTGGAAAGCGAGTGCATATTCCCAGCTTGCCTGGTCCCTTTTCCCCTGCTGCTAGGCAGCAGCTTCACAGCTCAGTTGCCTGCTTTCCCCAATCCGTCTGAGCTAAAGCCCTATTGCAGCCCCCGGGACATTGCACAGGTCCACACACTGGATCTCAGCACCCAGACACGGGATTTGTGCTCTTGGCTCTCCTCCCCAGCCCCACCTGTGCTCTCAGCCCCAGGGGAAGAACACAACAGACATGGTCACTCACAGCTGGCACCAGCTCTTGGTCTGGCACTGAGCTGGAGACGGCATGGGGCCTGGCAATGGCCCCTTGAGGCACAGGCCAGAGGGTCCCACTGGGATCATCTGGATGGATCTCTTGAACACCACTCCTCAATGCAACCCCCACAGGTAGGGTCCATATGTGCTCAGCAGGGCAGCGTCACTCCCTCAGTGCACCCACTGCCTGCCCCTTGCACCACGCTAGTCTACCCTGGTGCTGGCTGCTCTTGCGATGGTGTGACTGGCATTTGGAGCAGCCCAGCTGCGTTAGACTGAGTGCCCAGCACAGTAGGGTTCTGCCCTGGTCAAGGCTCTGTATAACAGTTCCATGTCACTGGATGATCCAGCCCCTGTCTCTCTCTGTCGAGCAGGGAAAGCTGCCAGCAAACCGGCCCTGCCCCCAGCAGCTCCTTGGCTGCATGCCCTGAGCCTGCTGAGGTTTGAGAGAAGCAGTTGCAGAGCACCCTGGGCAGGCCTCATCCACCCTTCCCAGAACACTCCCCTGGCTGGAAGGCTGGGAGTGGAGCCCTGGAGCAGCTGGGTTCAGCCAGGTCAAGCACAGTGCCCTGTCGAATGCCCCCCAATGTAAGGAGGACCCTGATACTGGGGGTGGCCAATCCAGCACTGACAGGAGCCTGGGCTAGTGGGGCATCCATCTCTCCTCTCTTTGGCTCTCCGAGAGCCAGGCCGCTCCGAGCTCCCCGGGGAGTCTGGGCTGCAGAGCTGCGCCTGCCCCCTCACAGCGGGAGCGCCTGGGCAGATACTAGCCGTGGCATGTGCCTGTGCCCTGGCAGGCAGCGGCTGGAGCAGCAGCACAGGCCAGACCTGGAGCCCAGGGGCTGTGCCAGGGTGGGAGGCAACAGACCCCGGCTGAGTGACTCCTGCTGATCTGTGGGCTGAGTCAATCCCCTGCTCCCCTTCCTAGCAAACCCTGAGGCCAAGTTGCAGGCCCCATGGTGATAACGGTTTCCAACCCTCTACTCACACAAAGCTGAACACTCCTCCAAGGCCCTGCCCTTACCCTGCCTCTTCTTCAAGACCCTACCCCCCGCTCACTCCATCCCCCCTCCCTTTATAGCTCGCTCTCCCCATTCTCACTCATTGTTACTGAGCTGGCTCAGGGGGTTGGGGGTGTGGCTCTGGCTGAGGTTGCTGGCTCTGGTGTGGGGCTGGAGATGAGGGATTTGGGGTGCAGGAGGGGGCTCCAGGGTAGTGCTGAGGAGTATGGAATATGGGAGGGGGCTTTGAGCTGAGGCAGGGAGTTGGGGTGTGAGGGCTCTGGCTGGGGGTGTAGACTCTCGAGTGGGGCTGGGGATGAGGAGTTTAGGGTGTAGGAGAGTGCTCTGTGCTGGGACTGAGTGGTTTGGAGGGCAGGAGGGGGTCAGGGATGCAGACTCTGGGTGGTGCTTACTGAAAGCAGCTCCAGAAAGCAGTGGCATGTTCCCCATCCAGCTCCTAGTTGGGGGCACGGCCACGTGGATCTGCACGCTGCTCCGTCCACAGGCGCTGCCCCCACAGCTCCCATTGGCCATGGTTTCTGGCCAACGGGAGCTGCAGAACTGTCTCTTGCGGTGGGAACAGCATGTAGAGTCCCCTGGCTGCCCCTATGCATAGGAGCTGGAGGGAGAACATGCCACTGCTTTCAGGAGCTGCGCAGAGCTTCGGGGGCAGCATTGCTCATCACTCAGCCTTCATCTGGCGCTGCCCACAAAGGCCACTGCTGTGTGGCTCCCAGGTGGGGGCCAGCCTGGGCCAGGGCCTGCCCTGCCGCCCAGGAGCATCTCTGCAGCTAGCTTCAGTTGTCAGGTCTGGGGATGGCAGACGTCCCCTGCAAATGGGCTGAAGAGCCAGGGGCCTAGAACACGCCTGGACCCCACCAGCTGGGCTGAGGCCTGAACTCATGTAAGACCCGTGACCCCAGGGGCCTTGAGCAGCTTCCGTGCCCATGTTTAACCCCTTAGCAAGCTGCAAGCGAAACTAAAACCCTGGGGAGCTGTGGCTAGCCAGCACAAGGCCAGGTGAGGCCAGAGGGTTGAATCCACCCTCAGCTTGTCCCAGGCAAACGGCCCATGTGAACAAGCCTTGGTGATAAAGACAAACCCACGCTAGCCTCAGCACTGCGCTCAGAGCAGCGCCCCAGCTGGGACCCCCCAGCCCTCTACCCTAGCCGGGACCTCACATCGCCACAGCACCCTGTCCCAGCTAGGGTCCCCACACACACTTAGCACCTACCCCAGCTGGGACCCCACACTCCATAGCCTCCTGCCCCAGATGGGACTCCATAGCTCCCTGCCCCAGCTGGGAACTCCCACTGCCCACAGCATCCTCCCCCAGCTTGCTCGCCCCCCACACGTAGCCCCTACCCTAGTTGGGAGCCCCCACCCCTCATAGCACCTCGCCTTAGCTGGGACCCCTGCTAGAGAGCCCCCTGCCCCAGCCATGACCCACTGCCAGGGCCACACACCCTAGTTCAACCTCTGGAGTAGCCCAAAATGACAGCCATCATGTAAGGGCTAGAAGCTACACACGAGGGGCCCAGTGAGCTGGGTGCTTCGGGGCATCTGGCCCTGTTTTACTGCCTTCATGGGGGAAGAGCTCTTGGAAAACTCTGGTTCCATGTGCCTCTCCCCGCCGAGCACAGCCCTGCCTCTGCAATGTCCTGCCAGCCACTTATGGGGCTGCACTGGGCCCCAGGGCACATGAGCCTGGAAAATTAGTCATGGTGGACGGCGCCCAGACACTGCGGTGATGGACACTGGCTAAGCCCCTGCTGCAGAGAACAGAGTTGCACATTGGAGCTGGGAGCCTGACTGGCCAGGAGGTCCCAGCTAAAGATTTGGGTCCTTGGGGGAGTCAGCCAACCCTCAAGGGGCCTTGCCCATTGGCTAGGCCCCAGCTGGCCCCCAAAGCCTGGAGCACAAGGTCAGTGCTCTCCTCAGCCTTGCCCCGCTCTGCTCCCCAGGCACCCCCTCTGTGGGAGGGAGAGCAGCTGGGGCGGCAGTGGAGAAAGCCGAGTGCGTCCTGCCACAGGAAGCCTCAGGCAGTGTCATCTCCAGCTGCTTCCTGCCACCTCCTTGCAGGGCTCTTGCAGGGCCGGTCCCCCCCCCCCCCCCCCGCAGCAGCTGGTTGCCCTGGCCAGCATCCTGGAACCTAGGCATTGTTCTGCACACCAGCCGCATTCCTTGGGCTGAGGAGAGGAAATGCCAGAGCAGGCGGGAAGCACCAGAGGGTCCGCAGGGCGGTGCACGGCCTCACCAAGGGAGCAGGCAGCTGGCAGCCTGGTCCTGGTTCCTCTATGGGGCTGCATCCTCTCGGTTCTGTACCAGCGAATCCGACCAAGACTTCATGACCTCAGAACAACCAGTCTTCCCAGTAGAGGCCCCAGTGGGAGTCAGGCAGCGGCCAGTCACGGACTCATCCTGACACCTCCAGCCATCACTGTGGCAGGGAATCAGGACAAGGGCCTTGGCCTGGCTGGAGCACAGGTTGCGCAGGGCTGGCTCTGGCATAAGGTGTCCTGGTACCAAGGGGTAGGGGAGTGTTGGTGGCTGCAAAGGGCTGAATCTATGGGGCATTCTGGGATGCAGGCGGGCTGTGGCATCAGAGTTGTGGGGAGCAGTAGGTGGTGCTGTGACCCAGTCTCTCGGGTGCTGGTTCCAGTCCGTAGGTGGTGCTGTGACCCAGTCTCTCGGGCGCTGGTTCCGGCCCATAGGTGATGCTGTGACCCAGTCTCTCGGGTGCTGGTTCCTTCCTGCAGGTGATGCCGTGACCCAGTCTCTCAGGTGCTGGTTCCTGCCCATAGGTGATGCTGTGACCCAGTCTCTCGGGCACTGGTTCCGGCCCACAGGGGGGTGTTGCACCCAGTCACTTGGGAGCTGGTTCTGGCCCATCGGTAGCATTGTGATGCAGTCTCTCTGCCCTGCTTCCGGTCCGTAGGTGGTGCTGTAACCCAGTCTCTCGGGCGTTGGGACCAGCTCCCTCTGACATCTCTCTCCTGTATTGTACTAATCCAGGGATGCTCCAGGACAGTTCCAGAGTCAAGATGTGACCCCCACACCGTGTTTGGGTCTCTGACTGAGCCCAAGGTAGGCCCGTCCCCTCTGATGGTGCAGTGGACACTTTGCTTTCATTGCTGCTGATCCAGCCAGCATGCAGTGCCCCCTCTCAGGGAGGAGCCAGGTCTCAGGCCACCACCTCTGTGTGGCTGAAAGGGCATTTCACAGCTAACGCAGGGTTGCCCTGGGCTCCTGGCAAGCTGCCGACAGTATGACAGAGCTGGAGCACGTGCCACTCCAGGAGCCCTCAGGCCTCAGCCCGTCCTGGATCTTTGCTCTGCCCCCCAACACCTGGCCCTGACACAGGCCGGGAGGAAATGGAATGAGAATTGGAGCCACGTTGCTCACAGTCTGATTCAGGCAGGGCTAGTGCAAAGCAGGGAATGATTCCTCTGGGGAGGCCCACTAGCATTGGGAAGCTGTGGCTGCATGCCTGCCCTGGGGCCATGGGACCAGCTCATGCGTAAGTGTGTGTGTAATGAGGGGAGGTGTGTGTGCACTTGCTCACAAGGGGGGGTGTGTGTGTGTGTAAGTGTGTGCATGTGCCCTCAGGGTGGGACTGTACATGTGCTCACAAGGTCTGTGTGTGTCTGTCTGCTCACAGGGTGTATTTGTGTGTGTGCTCAGAGAGTGTATGTGTGTGCATGTCGGCTCATGAGCTGGGAGTAGGGATGGGGCTTGTGCACTCACTGTGTGTGTGTGTAAGTGTGCGTGCTCACAGGGCCTGGGGCATGCACATGCTCACGGGGCATGCACGTGTGTGTGTGTGCCCACGCTTGCAGGGTGTGTGCGCGATCGTAGGGTATGTCTGTGCTCACATCCACTCACAAGGTGTGTGTGTGGACGTGCGCTCACAGAGAGGTGTATGTGTGTGTGTGGGTGTGTGTGCGTGCGCCTATGCTCACAGGGTATGGGTGTATACATGCACTTGCTCATGTGGGCGTGCATGTGTGTGGGCATGTGTGCTCACAGAGGTGTGCGTGTGTGCCTGTGTGTGCACATGTTCTCACAAAGCAGTGTGTGTATGTGTGCTCATGGCATGTGTGTGCACACTTCTTGGTGTGCACCTGTATGTGTGTGTGTGTTCACAGGGTGTGTGAGTACATGGTGTGGAAGCTGCCAGCTCTGAGCACAGCCTGGATCTGTTTCCTGTGTTAATCCCTCTTTGCTCTACAATCCTCAGAGACAAGTGCCCATCTCATCTGATCAGCCCCACCTCCCAGCATGGAACCGCTCCCACTAATCTGCATTCTGCTGCAGTGAGTCATTTAAACCTGCCCCCCTGGGCGCAGCACCCACATTATGCTGCCCCTTAGCAGGGGATTCCACTGTGGCAATCCATCCCACTCCCTGCAGCCGGGCATGGCTTCCCTCTATCTCTCCCCAGCCCCCTGCCATCTGCCTTGCCCTTTCCTGGCGTCACTCCAGCTGGTTCACCAGCCCTGCTGGTGTCCTGGCTATGCCGAAAGCCTCCTTCTCTGGGTCTCTGCTGACACTGACACTCCCCGTAGGCGTGTGACTCACTGTGCTCTCCTGGCAGGGGCACCAGTGCCCAGGGGCTCGTTCAGTGCCCACAGGGCTCTGTTCTCCTGCACTCTGCCCTTTTCCCACTCCATTAGCTCCTGGGCTCAGCCATCAACTCTGGGCTGACTCCTCAGATTCCCCTCTCTGCTCTGGACGACCATCCTGCTGGGCCCCATTTCTCGAGCCTATCGCTAGCCACCCCAAACCACAGCTGCCTGGTCTCCCTCCTGCCCACTTCTCTGGCCATGTCTCTGTGGGCAGCCATCTGCACTGGGTTCGAGCCGCTCCTCTTCCCTTCCACAGACCTCTGGCTCTGCCTCCCGCAGCATGGCCCACTCCTCTTCCTGGTCTACATGTGCTATCCACGCCAGTCTCCTCTCCTCCAGCATGTACCAACTTCTCTGTCTTCCTTGGCTGGGCCTTGCTGGTCTCTGTGGGTGCCCTCAGGCCAAGCACCTGCCTGACACTGTGTGCCTCTACTGACAGGCCTATACCAGTGATGCATTGTAAGGGTGCTGCTGTCTGGTGCCAGCCCCGTTGCCCAGGCAGTGCCCCACATGCTCTGAATAGGAAGCTTTTCCCCATCTTGGGGCACTGGCACTGAGCCTGCCTCGCCCCCCCCCCCCCCCCCATGATGGGATGTGGCTCCTTAGCCCCTGCAGACAGGAAGCCATGAGGAGAGGGAAAAGTGGAGCTCAGCTGCTTTTAAGCACAGTGCAGAAGCCAAGGGCTTCAGAAGAGCCCTGCCAGGAGCCGGACCCATCTGCTCGGCCTTGGAGAGGCAGTGGAGCAGGGCTGTGGGCAGACAGCCAGGCCAGGAAAGGCCAGAGATTCCAGAGCTCCCTTCTGGGCTTCCTGCATGGGGAACCTTTTCTGCCCCACTCCTGCTGGACAATCCCAGCCTTGCATCCTCCTGCGCTCCGCCTGAGTACAGACAAACACAGCAAGGCTCAAGTCAGAGCCCAGCTATGTGTCTGGTGGACAGAGACCAAGGCCACATGATGTTCAGTGCTATGGGACACCCTACCAGGCTGACCCCTGGTTGCTCCCATGTATTCTATAATCCAGACCGCAGGAACCCCTTGTGGCCTGCCCCCGGATGGCAGGGGGCTGTATATGCCTGCTAGGCTTACACTGTCTGTACAGGCTGCCAAGTGAGAGCACAGCAACCTGGCTGCAGCACAGACAGCCCTGGCCAGGCCACTGGGCTTGGTGGGAACTGAGGGGTGCCCCAGAACATGCAGATAGGAGTGGGGACACCACTGCTTTAAGGCAGCTTCAGAGGGGTCAGGTCAAGGTCCTGCCCCTTTCCCCCAGAGCAGGGCACAGACCAGGGCCTGCCTCACCAGCTACCTTTCCCCTAGAGCAGGGTGGGCACCAGGGACCAGGGCCTGCCCTGCCAGCTCTCAGGCCAGGGAGTGTCAGAACTGGGGAGCCCTGCCCCTCCATGTGGAAGGCTGATAGTCTGGGAGCACTGAGTGATGTGCTCCAGCCAATGGGGCTTCGAGCAGCAGCTGCATGGTGCAGAGGTTAGTTGTGAAGGCCCCAGGGGACTCCCTGCTCCAGGCAAGTTGGACCAGGGACTCGTGCCTCCAGCCAGCCTGTGTGTCATCTAGAGCGAGCCCTCCAGCAAGAGACAGCCTGCCTGGGTCGCCAGCCTCCACGTGCTGCCTCCAGCCCGCCCCAGTGCAGTGACGCTGGCTGTTAGCAGCAGGGGAGGTGCTGGGTGAGTGAGGGACAATGCTATGGCAAGAAACTAACCTGTGCTGGTGTCAGCCTGTAGGGGGTGCTGTGACCCAGCCTCTCTTTGATGCTTTAGGACTGGCTGTCTTAAGGGTCAGTCTGGGGGAGGAGGCCCTTGCAAGGTGGGGTCCACACTCTGCTCCAGCCCCATCCCTCCAGGCCTTTCCCCAGCTCTGAGAGAAGATTGAGTGGCACAGCCCCTCACCCTGTGTGGAAGGGAGGCCTCAGTGTCCCACCTTCCTTTGGCCGGGGGGGAGTCTGCCCTCCTGGGACAACAGCACCCCCCCCCACTCTCGCCCCAAACTGGACCCATCCCAACACCCCACCTCAGATGACAGCGCTCCCACCCCAGACCCATCTCATGCCCGTTCCCATACAACTGCAGCCCCTCCCCACCCCAGCCCCCAAACTAGACCCATCCCGTGCCGCCACCCCAGCCCGAAAACTGGACCCATCCCGCCCCCAACCATGACAATGGTGCCCACTGGATGCATCCTACAGCCCTCCCCCAGACTGCAACCCCCATACTGGGCATATCCCACCCCACAACTCTGAAACTGAGTCCAGACTGTACCCCTTCTCCCACAACTGGGCCGGGCCTGGCCCAACCAGCACCACCCCCTCAGGTCTCCTCTCGGCCTGAGGCACCAGGCGCTGGGTCCCTTCTTCCCCCTGTGTGGCACACAGGGACAGGGGCACTGGGTCCCCTTCTCCCCCCATCAAGGTACTTAGCAGGGGGATGAGGGCACTGGGTTCCCTCCCCTCCCCCTGGGGCACCTAGTGAAGGGGGGCATGGGGATGGTGGGTCCCCTCATCTGACAGGTCCCTTCTCCCCCCCATGGGCAACCTGTGGGGGACCAGAGGTGCTGGGACCCTGGGTCCCACCCCAGGGTACCTCTCTATCTCCTAGAACTGGCAGGTACCTTGAAAGGTCATCAAGTCCAGCCCCCTGCCTTCACTAGCAGGACCAAGTACTGATTTTTGCCCCAGGCTCCTAAGTGGCCCCCGCAAGGATTGAACTCCCAACTCTGGGTTTAGCAGGCCAATGCTCAAACCACTGAGCTATCCCCTCCCACTCCAGGGGCAACTGGTGAGGGGAACCCCCGGGCCAAGTGTATTAGAAGCTGCGAGGGCTGGGAGTCCAGGTCTTGCCTCAAGTTTTCTCATCATCCTTTAGACTTCTTAGGGCTCAGCCTCTGTAGTCCCCAGAATCTGTGTGAGAGGCTGTCATCCCCCCACTCCCAGAACCAAACCAACAGGAGATGGGACAGGCCAGCTTTCCTAGTTTCATAGCATTTACGGGCAGATGGGATCATTAGATCATCCAGTCTGGCTTCCTATGTGTCACAGACCCTGATATGTCACCCCAATACCTCTATTTTGAACCCTGTGACTTCAGTTAAACTAAAGCCCTTGAGATATTACACTATTGTGAATGACAGACAGAACAGCAGCAAACCACGCATCACAGGCACTCAAGGCCCCTGCAATGGCAGGGAATTGGTTACGGGTGATCTGAGCAGGCAACCCTTGCCCTATGCTGCAGCGGAAGGTCAAAAACCTCAATGGTTCCTGCCACTCTGACCAAGGGGAAGATTCCTTCCCAACCCCAAATCCAGTATTGGTATGTGTCATAAACAGATAGCTAAGGGTTAATGTCTCTTTCACCTGAAGCACCTGACCAGAGGACCAATCAGGAAACCGGATTTTTTCAACTCTGGGTGGAGGGAAGGTTGTGTCTAAGTCTTTTGTCTGCCTGCCTGCTTTCTCTGAGCTTTGGAGAAGCAGTTTCTACCTTCTAGTCTTCTGTTTCTAAGTGTAAGGACAAAGAGATCAGATAGTAAGTTCTATGGTTTCTTTTCTTTGGTATTTGCATGAATATAAGTGCTGGAGTGCTTTGATTTGTATTCTTTTTGAATAAGGCTGTTTATTCAATATTCTTTTAAGCAATTTACCCTGTATTGTATCATCTTTATACAGAGAGACTATTTGTATGTATTTTTCTTTCTTTTTATATAAAGCTTTCTTTTAAGACCTGTTGGAGTTTTTCTTTACTTCAGGGAAATTGAGTCTGTACTCACCAGGGAATTGGTGGGAGGAAGAAATCAAGGGGAGATCTGTGTGTTGGATTGCTAGCCTGATTTTGCATTCCCTCTGGGGGAATAGGAAAGTACTTTTGGTTTCCAGGACTGGAAACAGAGAGGGGAAGTCACTCTGTGTAGTTTCACAGAGCTTGTGTCTGTGTATCTCTCCAGGAGCACCTGGAGGGGGGAAGGGAAAAAGGATTATTTCCCTTTGTTGTGAGACTCAAGGGATTTGGGTCTTGGGGTCCCCAGGGAAGGTTTTTCAGGGGGACCAGAGTGCCCCAAAACACTCTAATTTTTTGGGTGGTGGCAGCAAGTACCAGGTCCAAGCTGGTAACTAAGCTTGGAGGTTTTCATGCTAACCCCCATATTTTGGACGCTAAGGTCCAAATCTGGGACTAAGGTTATAATAGTATGACCCTGAGCTTGTGAGTGAGGGACCAGCAGGGCATCTAGAGAGAGGATTCTCTGGACTGCCTCAACCCTCCAGCCCAGCCCAACCAAGATCCCATCTCTAGCTGTGGGCAGATCTCTGATGCTTCAGAGGAAGATGGAAAAATTCCCTTGATTACAGTTGAGCAGCAGTGGGGGAAAAATCCTTCCTGCCCCTTTCAGCTGCAGCTGGAGGGTGGATTATAATCATTAGTGTCCCCAAAGCACAACACTCTGCTTAAAAGAGGAGGCTTCTAGGTTTCTTGTCTACTGCCCGTATTCAGAAAGTCTCTAGCTGTGTTTTGGGTGGGGTGGGGAACTAGGGAATAAACACTTGCTCTGTGCCAGAGTCAGGGTCGCCCAGAGGATTCACTGGGCACTGGGGCAAAGCAATTTCAGGGGCCCCTTCCATAAAAAAAAAGTTGCAATACTATAGAATACTATATTCTTGTGGGGGCTCCTGTGGGGCCCAGGGCAAATTGCCCCACTTGTCTCCCGTGGGCAGCCCTGGGAAAAAATAAACATTTAAAAACCTTCTACATCTCGGCACAAACCCAGTTTTGAGAAAACTTCTTTTCAAGTTACTTTTACAAGGTATCACTGGTTCTCAGCATCAGCTAGTGCTAAAAGGCACTACAGCTCATTAAAAGGGTTGGACAAATATTTTCCATCAAAACTTTTTTTGGACTGAGAACTAGGGGTAAAGCAGAAAAAAATCACAGACAATGTCTGTTTTCCTTCAACATTTGTTGTGTTTTTTTTTTAATTGAAAAGCTGAAATTAGTCTGCCAAAACCTGAACATGGTTTGGGGGTTCAGGAGTGTGTGGCCAAATATTTGCTGCTTGCTGTGTTTGATGGTTTAAAGAAACAATAAAAAAAATTCTGCTTCAAAAAAATCCAAAACTTTTGAACCACCTCAGCTTGTGACCAAACGCCTGAGCCCATCCAGTCAGAGATTTTTCCAGGTTTCTGATACTCTGCTGGCTTCCTTGACTCATATCTGTCTCCATAACTTTGGTTTCATTTAGGTAAAACATAACATAAGAATGGCCATACTGGATCAGACCAAAGGTCTGTCTACCGACAGTGGCCACTGCCAAGCACCACAGAGGGAGTGAACCTAACAGGTAATGATCAAGAGATCTCTCTCCTGCCATCCATCTCCACCCTCCAACAAACAGAGGCTAGGGACACCATTCCTTACCTATCCTGGCTAATAGCCATTAATGGACTTAACCTCCATGAATTTATCTGTTTCCTAGAGACTGGCTCCCTGGGGTCCCTCACAAACTGGAGATGGTTACTGTGGGTTTGTCTTGATAGCTTATATACATACTCCACGAACTGAGCATTTGAGCTTGTTCCAGAATCTGGGATGAGCCTATGTTGTGAAAACTGAAATGCTCAAAATAGCGCATGGATGTGAATAGACACAGGGTGCTAAAATTAAATTAACCGAAGGGTTCTCAAACTGGGGGTCGGGACCCCTCAAGGGGGTCACAAGGTTATTACTGGGGGTCATGAGCTGTCAGCCTCCACCTCAAACCCTGCTTTGCCTCCAGCATTTATAATGGTGTTAAATATATAAAAAAGGGTTTTTAATTTATAAGGGCTGGGTCGCACTCAGAGGTTTGCTATGTGAAAGGGGTCACCAGTACAAAAGTTTGAGAACCACTGAATTGACCACTCTGGAGCCTCGGGGAATGCAGGGGAGGGGGGTCTCCACTGGTAGGGTTGGGAAGGAGGTGGGTGGTATAGGATATTGCTCTTCTCATGTGATCCTTCCCCCATGGCTTTCTTGGCTCTATCACTGTTAATCTAAAGTGGCTACTTTTAAATGAAGCTACCGTCCCCTGACAGAATCTCCCTATGGCACTGAAATTAAATGTAGACTATAATTTGGCATTTGAGAAGTGAAAGGGATGGTAGCCCTAAGGGAAAAGATAACAGCTTGGCTCTGAGTGTTAAATAGCTGTCTGCAAGCCTCAAACTGATGAACAAGCTTTAGGGTAGGGAAGGCTGTGCCTCCCCAAACAGCCTGGCCCTACCCCCTATCTGACCCCCACTCACTTCCTGCCCCGACTGCCCCCCTCAGAATCCCTGACCCATCCTGCTCCTTGTCCCCTGACCGTCCCCCCCGAGACTCCCCCAACCACCACCCCGGGACCCCACCCCCCACGAATCTCCCTGCTCCCTGTCACCTGACTACCCTGACCCCTATTCACCCCCCCGAGTCCTGACAGACCCCCCAGAAAGCCCACGATCCAACCGCCCATTCCCCATCCCCTGACTGCCCCCCCCCCACCGAACCTCTGCCCCCTCCCTGTCCCCTGACTGTCCCCAGGACTTCCTGGCCCCAGCCCCCTTACCATGCTGCTTACCCCCACCTCCTCCCTCTTCCAGAGCCTCAGCGCGCCGCGTCCAGGAGCGGCCCTGGACAGCATTGCAGCAGCGTGGCTCCAGCGGGACCTGAGCTCCTGCCGCTCGGCCGCAGCTCACAGCCCTGCCCCCTTACCACACAGCTCTGAGCGGGAGGAGGTCAGGCCCCGCTGGAGCCACGCTGCTTTAGCTCTGTACAGGGCCACTCCTGGACACAGTGTGCTGAGGCGCCAGGGGTTGGGGGAAGGCGGAGGCGGGGGGAGCCTCTGACATTCTCATGGGGGCCCCTGAGGGACCCAGGGCAAATTGTCCCCCACCCCTCAGGAGGCCCTGGCCGGAGCCCTAAAGCCTCTCAGGATGCGGTGGGGCTACCCTGGCCCTTGGACAGGGGCCAGTCACATGGAAAAGTGCCCTGTATCCTGGGACCGGGGTTTCTGAACGTCTCGGTGAACAGTGGCTGCCATGGAAACCCAAAGAGAATATTTAGGGTTGCAGTGTAAAGCTGTGAGTCGGAGGGGAAGTGAAAACAATGAGGAGTCCTTGTGGCACCTTATAGACTAACAAATTTATTTGAGCATAAGGGTAAGTGCTCACTCTGGGATGCATGGATGAATGGATGGTTTCAGAATCCAGTCTAGTGATTGGGGGGTCCCTGCACTCCTGGTTTGTGTCTCTTTGCATGGAGAAAATGAGCGTCGCTGCTACAGGGAGTCAGTGTACACACTGCAGCGCTAACACAGCTGATCACTTGGGGTTAACACTATCATGTCTGGTCGCTGTGCAGCCAGGTTGCCTCTCGATTCCATTGTCCAAGCATTTCCCAGCTCAAGTCTGCATCCCAGAGGTGACGCAGGGATGGAGGGGTGGCATGGGGGGCTTGTGTCCACACAGATTGGCCTGCTGGGGGCAGGGAGGGAGAGGGGCTCTACCTTTCTCCCTGCGCCTCCCTCCACCCCCATACTTTTGGCTACATTGGCTGCTCTCCCTGGCAGCAGGGCAGGAAGCAGGGCAGAGCCACGTCTGCTTGAGAGCCTGGCTGGGAGGCAGCGGGGCCACTCCCTATCTGGGCTTGGCTGGGTGTGGGGGAGAAGCGGGCACTCTAGCTCACTTGGCCCCAATCCCTGTAGCATGGCCCGGCCCACTTGCCGGGGACAGGTGCCGAGTGAGCCAGAAACATGCTGGGGTTGGGGGACTCTGGCTAACTCAACCCTGTTCCTGGCAAGTGGGGCGGCAGCAGCAGGCTGCCCCAGACCCGGGCCCTGCTGCAGATACAGGGGCTGAGCGAGCTGGAGCCCTGCTCTCTCCCACTAGCAGCTGAGCCCAGGCTGCCTCCCAGTCAGGCTGTCTCAGGCAGAAGTGGCTCTGTCCCGCTCCCACCTTTTCATGCTCTCTGTATGTGTATATATATATCTCCTCACTATATGTACCATTCTATGTGTAAGCAGAGTCAGGATGAGCGCCTGACACCTGACATCTGGTGGTGAATTGTACGGAGTGTGGAAAGAATTTCAAGAATTTCAAAGTGTGTGGAAAGAGATTTCGAGTATTTGCATTGGCACCCACCCCCCACTTAGCATAAGCCCACAGCAGACTGGGATGGTTATTTTAACAGCTCTGGGATCCCCAATTTCTTTGTTATTGGGGCAGGAGGAAAAAAAAAGTTTGTCACCCTGATTGTGTGAATGGGCAGCTGTGGGACTGCTTTGTGACAGAGATAACTCAACCTCAGTTGGGTGGTACTTGCTAAGCATGGGACATGGGTTCCAAAACCCCATGAATTGAGAGAGGTTGGGGGCTGTATGTGTATGTGTATGTGTATGTGTATGTGTATGTGTATGTGTATGTGTATGTGTATGTGTATGTGTATGTGTATGTGTATGTGTATGTGTATGTGTATGTGTATGTGTATGTGTATGTGTATGTGTATGTGTATGTGTGGTCCCTTTTGAGGGCCTGAAACACCAATTGTATATCATTCTTTCTCTAATGTTAAAGAGTAGAGCTAATTTTGATTCCATTAGGAGTCCATCTAGAGACTGCTGAGCTGAATTCATTCTGGGTCAATGGTGTACCAGCACCAGGGCTTCCCAACTAAGAGCTGAAATCACTGAGTACTGTGTTAACCAGTGGGGGAGCCTGAAGACCTATTGTTAAGTGGCTGGCAGAGTGGAGCAGTTTGCAGTGTGTTGGAGCAGCCCATGGAACAGTGAGTGGAGTGAAGTGGTTTGCAGGGACAGTTGGAGGAGTGGCACATCTGGTGTGGTGGAGCAGGTCATGGTGAAGGCTGCAGCAGAACTCCATGGAGAGGCAGAGCAGTTGGCCCTGGTCCATGTAAGGTGCCCCTTAACATCCTGTGTGGACTCCCCCCCATTTCCACCCAGGCTGGGGGGGGGAGTAAAACTCTGCAGATAAACTCTTGAATTCTGGGGTGGCACTGACCAGAGACTTTTGGGTTGTTGGACTTTGGGGTAATTGGACTTAAGACCCTAAGGGGAAAAGGACTTTGCCAAATGTACTTGGAGGTGGGTTTTTGTCTATGGTTTGTGTTATAATCCTGTTTGTGGTGTTTCTCCAATGGGATGCCGCATTGTTTCCTTCCTTTATTAAAAGGATTTTGCTACACTCAGACTCTGTGCTTGCGAGAAGGGAAGTATGGCCTCCTAGAGGTGCCCAGAAAGGTGTGGTATGTAAGTGTCCCAGGTCACTGGGTGGGGGCTCGAGCCGGTTATGCATAGTGTTATTAAAATGGAACCCCTGGATACTGAACCCGGCCTTTGTTGCCGCCAACTCAGAGAACAGAAGGGTTACATATGCATCCGAAGAAGTGGGCTGTAGCCCACGAAAGCTTATGCTCACATACATTTGTTAGTCTCTAAGGTGCCACAAGTACTCCTGTTCTTTTTGCGGATACAGACTAACACGGCTGCTACTCTGAAACCAGATATTGCTTTATCCATCACAATATTAAAAAATTCAACCTCAGAATTCTTCTCTGGATCGTCTATGGGCTCATCTGCTCCTTCATATTCCGCTTGCCGTTTTTTCCTTGAAACTCATGTCACATTCAGACATGGAAATTTTGGTTTTACACCAAGTGCCTGTGCAAGCTCTCTTGCTGTAAACTGTGCTTTTTGGAATCCATTTTCTCTGTATTTCACTAAAAAGTCTTGTGTGTTGTTTAGTAAGATAAATGTTGAATCATTGGACTCTGCATTATTTTGCTTACACTTGAGATTTTAACAGGAACGTCATACCAGGTTATTACAGATGTTAGAAACCTGAAGCTGGATATTTCAGAGGCCAATTGACTGTGCTTCACTTTTAGCTTTTGGATCTCTGGCTTCTTCCGAAGTAGCAACCAGTGCTTCGTAAACTTCCTCAGATTGATATCTCAATGTTTTTGCACTTTCTACACTGCTTTCCCAGTGTGTCTCAGATAGAGGCTTAATGGTAATACCATCCACTTGTGCTTTGAATATTTGCCATCGTTGAGTGGAAGCTGAAAAGAGCACGTAAATGCATTGCAGCAAACCAAAAAAAGATACAGCTTCTTCAGAAGACTTGGCCATATCACACAAAATCAAAATCACACAAAATCCGTGTGCACAAAAGCATGCACACAGAACAAAGAAGGCTTGTGGATTTTCTGCCAGCAATCTAGCTTGCATGCCAGAAATGCATCCTCTCATATTGGCACCATTATCATAGCCTTGTCCTCTAATGTTCATTATGGACAATCCCATTCATTTCAGTTAATCAAGGAGAGCTTGAAGAAGTCCAAAACCTGTAGTGTCCTCTACTTCTAAAAATGTGATAAATGATTCCTTAACTGTAATCTGTGCTGAATCACTAATGTCAACAAATCTCACTACTAACGACATCTTTTCTTGATGGCTTATGTCCGGAGTGCAATCTAGAATTATGTCAAAATATTTTGCCAAAGTAACCAATGAAACAATTTTGTCTCTCACTTTATCACTCATTAGCACGATCAGTTCATTTTGAATTCTTGGTCCCAAATAGTGGCCATGTATTTTATTTTCAGTTACTCTTCAGAGATGTTCACTCATCACTGTGTCAGATTTTCCCAGCAGTTGTACAAGGTCCCCAAAATTGCCATTTTTGGGCTGGAATAATTTTTCAATGCTTCCTCTAAAAGCAAGATTGTTCATTGATATTCAACAATAGATAGTAGACGTTCAAGAACACGACACCAATGCAGCTTCTCTGACTCCAGCAATCTTTGATTTTGGGCAGCAAGAGTTGTCTGATTTTTTTAACCTTACACTCAGCTCACACCATTCGTGCATACTTTCAATGTGGTGTTGTGCCTTTTCATGTTGCAGTAATATGTGACTAAGATTTTTCCAATCATTAATACTTGTTTTGTGTCTGCATCTGTTTCAAATCATTGTTCTGTGTGTTGTTGCAGTTCTTGAGCTTTGTCTGCATAAAAATTTTCTTCGGCATTTACTTGATGATCTTGATCAACTTCGTTGTTTTCATGATGTACAAACTTAAGTACAGAACCCTTCTCTGCTTGTATAGCTAATCCTATTTCATCTTTCCATTTTCTTTTTTGTGACCCAGAAAGTTGTTTTCAATGCAACATAACATATAAAGGCGTTTTTTAAAGAAATAATTGTTTAAATTATTGTCAGATTATCAGAAATATTATTTAAAATAACTAATATAGGATAGCCATGAGCCTGTGAACTTGAGCTAGTGTGAAGACGCCTCACAAGGTGCTCCACCCTGACTGAGACACTAGAGTTGGAAACCCATGTCATTTTTTCAAAGCCACATTTTAGTTTTAAATGTATAGTGGGCATTGGTCTTAATGTTAGTTACAACTCTATATCAACCTTACACTGTAAATAGATCAATGACTTCCAGTTTAATAAGCTGGGTTTCCAAGCAGCAGGAAAATAGAACCAGTTTTATTTCTAGGTAAAGCACAAAGTGACCAAAATGAAGTCAGCACAGAATCATCTCATCTAGATTAAGGTAGCACAGAAATGTTATAGAAGTCTTATTATGCCTTATTTTTGTTTGGAAAGACGTTAGCAATAACAGCACATTTTGGGCACTGCCAGAAATACATGATAAATCACTGCCTCTAAAGTTCCATCAAAACTGATATTTTCACAGCTCCAGCATGATCTGCTGCACAGATTCTTCACAAGGAAATGTCCCTGGCCTCTTTAACTCATATTAACCACGTATTTACTTTATGAAAGTTGGACAAAACATTGTGAAAACATAAGACATTGACTGCCCAACCTCTGGGCTGGCAAACGCTATACTGACTCACTGGGAAAAAAGCAAGAGAATCTTAGTACAACATATGGTCACTCTATTCACTAGTAAGGAGATGAGCATATGACAGTTGTTGGAGGGCTCTATTTAGCAGTTGTGATGAAGTGTGGGGTTTTCTTGGGGTTTTCTGTGTTTTTCAGTGGGTTGCATGCACAGGGGGTGGGACTCAGTGTCCCCGAGTGTTACTGGTTTAACGAGGTGAGGGGAGAGGGAGTTTGTTGTTACAGAGGACCGGAGAGGGAACTTGGGACCCCGGCCGATGGCCTGGAGGATGGAGACCCCAGCGACTGGTGACCTGGTGACCCGGCTCAGGAGACACAGCCGGTTCTGGCCAGTGGGAGGACAATGGGCTGTGAAGAGAGGACCCCAGTGACCTGACCAGCCGGTTCCAGCCAGAGGAGGGCTGAGAGGAGAGGAGACCCTCGCCTTCCTGTTTATGACCTTGTTTACCTGGAGAGAAGACAATGGACAGAGGCGGGGCTTGGGGCCAGGGATATCGGAGGCCCAGCTGGGAAGGAGGGAGGCTCGGGGCTGGAGAGGGGGAGCAAGCAGAGCCCACCTGGATGCAGGAGACTGGGATATGCTGGGCTGAGGGAGGCCAGGCTTGAGGCCCTGAGAGTTTCCTGTGCTGTGTTCAACTCTCAATAAACCCTCCTGTTTTATGCTGGCTGAGAGTCGCTCTGGTCTAGAGAACAGGGTTGCATCAACCCCTTTGGGGGTGAGGAGCCCTGGGGGGTCCAGAGCAAGTGGGGTCCCTGAGGGGCCCACGGTAAGAGACAGATGTGCTAAGGCTCAGAGAGGTGCGGCTCTAGGAGGTGAAGAGGCCTGACCCCAAGAGAGAGTGGACCCTGGAGAAGGGCTGTCGCACTGAAAGGGGCACCCCCCACGGACTGCACGGAGTCACGATTGGGCACGATCTGTGAGTCCGTGATAGCAGTAACAGGGCTATAGGAAAGCCAGTCAACACTTTTTGTTTCTCTGATGAAAACTGGCCCACTCCTTGCCCCAAACCAAACTTGTCACAAATAATTGTCAACAACTTAATTTTCTGTTTTTGGCTAAGATACTGATATTTTTATTAAAAAATATTGAAATTGGATTCAGGATTGTTAGCAAGCATTTTTGGCAAACAAAGTTGTTAAATGACAATCTAAACGGAAACACACTAGTGCTTCCATGCTTGGCTCACCCCCGACTCCTCAGCTTGCTGGTCCAACAGCTGCAGTAGAGGAGGAGATAGGTGGAAAGCTGCAGGACCCCAAAATCCACTTCTTGGGGTGCAGAGTGGCAACAGCAGCAGCAAACCCTCAGGTCCGATCACAACTAGGCACCACTGCCAGCACCACAGACCATGGTGAAGTTAGCACAGCATCTGATCTCAGGGACGGGGCACCCATGGGGCCACAACAGCTCATCCTGCCCTGTGCAGCTCCCCCCAGATGAGATGGATTACTGCCAGCTCGGGGGAGAGACATGTTCCCCAGCTAGGGTGACCAGATGTCCTGATTTTATAGGGCCAGTCCCGATATTTGGGGAATTGTCTTATATAAGACCAGTTATCCCCCACTTAGGGTGACCAGACAGCAAGTGTGAAAAATTAGGACAGGCGGTGGGGGGTAATAGGAGCCCATATAAGAAAAAGACCCCAAAATTGGGACTGTCTCTATAAAAGTGGGACATCTGGTCACCCTACCCCAACCCCCATTCTGATTTTTCACACATGCTACCTGGTCACCCTATCCCCAACCCAGCCATCTGTGTGTGATAATTCCAGACAGCCCCTATTGCATGGACCGGCTGCCGAGGAAGTGAGCCACTTTCAGTTTCACTTCCTCGGCATGCAGCCAGCCAGCCAGCACCCTCCTTCCCCGCCCCCACCCAGATTTACCCAACCAAGCCCTGCTGGAGGGGAGGTGGGAGAGAGGGGTGCTCCATGTAGGGGAAGAATGCACATTATGGGGGGCAACAAAGGATACTGCCAGAGCCACCCAGCCTGCCTCACCTCACACCGGGGAGAGAGTCACACTCACAGGTGAGTTCCTTCCCCCAGCCCTTCCCAGAGACCCCAGCAGCCAATCCCCTCCCTCAGACTGTGCTGCAGGCCGTGCATTCGGCTCTCTCTAGGACCCAGCCCTGCTGTTACATACTCCACTCCTTCCCCTCGGGCCCGGCAGAGTGGTGCCCTAGGCAGGAGCGGCGCCAGAGTTTCTGCCACCCTAGGCAGAACTTGGGGGGCAGCATTTTGTGCGCTCCCCACGGGGCGCGTGGGAGCTTCCGGTTCCACTCCCATCGCGCCGCCGAAGAAGGACCCTCCGCCGAAATGCCGCAGGCGACAGCGGCAGTCATTGAGCTGCTCAATTGCCTGCTGCTGTTTTCCGCAGCACGTTGGCAGAAGGTCCTTCTTCAGCGGCATGATGGGAGTGAAACTGGAAGCTCCCATGCGCCCCATGGGCAGCGCAGACAATGCCACCCCCCGAATCCTGGCGCCCTAGGCGACTGCCTAGGGTTACCTAATGGAAGCGCCGGCCCTGGCCCTAGGCAGCTGCCTATTCTGCCTATGGTTAAGGGCCCCCCAGGCAGAAAGGGGCTGCTCAGAGCCAAGGCAAACACTGCACATCTCCAGCTGAGACCTGCTTTTGCAGAGCTCACAAGAAGAGGCAGAGCTGGGAGTGTTCATGCCGCTTTCCCAGGGTCCCAACATTTCATTTCACTCGATGGGTTCGGAGGTGATTTATCCCATTGCTCACCTGTGTAAATGCCTCTCAGGAGCTCTGGTTCCTCAAAGCCCGGGGCAGCTGAGACAAAGGGCTCCTCTCTTCGCCATGGGCGGCAAGTTATATACCCACGTGGTGCCTGGGCACCAGCAATATTCAGAGCCCGGGGCCCAGATCCACGAATGTTTGGGGCTGGGTTCCCCTTCTGGCCTCACCTGCCACCCCCCTGCTCCTCCCCAACTGTCCTCCGGCCCCTCCTTGCTGGCCCCGTGCATGTCCCCGGGCCCCGGAGCAGAGCATCCCTACCGCTTCCGTGCAGCTCCATGCTGCCTCCCTGCAACAACTGGTGCCGCAGGGTCCTAGTGCCCCCCATATTGACTGCCTGAGCCTGCTCTTCCACCTCAGACCCTTCCCTTTTCCATGGTGCCGCAGGGTCCTAGTGCCCCCCATATCGACTGCCTGAGCCTGCTCTTCCACCTCAGACCCTTCCCTTTTCCATGGTGCCGCAGGGTCCTAGTGCCCCCCATATCGACTGCCTGAGCCTGCTCTTCCACCTCAGACCCTTCCCTTTTCCATCGGGAGCCTCCACCAGCGCAGCCCCCCCGCCCCCTCCCGCCTGCAGTCACCACTCCTGCCCCATGCTGGGCAAGGAGGCAGCCCCATCCCCCATGCCCAGTGAGGTTACAGTCAGGCGAGGAAGCACACACAGCACCCCCCGGCACGCACCACGGGGGAGGCGAGGAGATTCCTGGACCTGAGAGGGGCCCCTAGGAGCACATGCAGTGACAGTGGTGGGGGTGAGTGTGCTGCTGGAGGGGGGGAGAGGGGGCTCCTCCCCCAGAGCTTGCTGCAGCAGCCAAGGAAAGGGCTGGGGAGAGTCCTCCTCTCTGGCCCCTGTCCCGGAGCAGCCTGCCTGCACCCCAAACTCATCCCCAGCCCTTCCCCACCCCAGAGCCCACACCCCTAGTCAGAGCTTTCACCCCCCACCGCATCCTCAACCCTCTACCCCAGCCCTGAGCCCCTCCAGCACCACAAACCCCTCATCTCCAGCCCCAGCCAGAGCCCTCATCCTCCCCGCACCCCGAGCCTCTCCAACACCCTAAACCCCTCATCCCCAGCCCCAGACAGAGCCCTCATCCCCCCGCACACTAAGCATCTGCCCCAACACCACCCACAGCCCTCACCCCACCCCCACCCCTCTGCCATAGCCCTGAGCCCCCTCCCACACCTGAAACCTCTCATCCTCAGCCCCTCCCCAAACCCAGCCCCACCCCTGCACGCCCTCCCATCCCCAAACTCCATCCCAGAGCCTTGGGCAGGTGGGGGGCAGAGTTTGAGGGCGCGGAGTTTGGGGGGGCAGGTTCTGGGCACCACCAAAATTTCTACAAACCTGCCGCTCATGCTCCTCGCTCCAGGCAGGAGATGATTTCAGGCTTGTGAATGGGAATCTCTGCTCATGGGAAAGTCAACAGGTAAGGTCCCAGCCTGCCAAATGTCTCAGCATTTATTGTTCCATTATTTTAACCCCAGCCACCCTTCCCATGCTCACAAGGATGTGGGATCCGCACAGCTGGGGAAATACCACGGAAGACTTTTGGGGAGGCAAATGTCTGTGAGGTAGGATGACCAGACAGCAAGTGTGAAAAATCGGGAGAGATGGTGGGGGGTAATAGGAGCCCATCCTAAAAAAAGCCCCAAATATCAGGACTGTCCCTATAAAATTGGGACATCTGGTCACACTACTGTGAGGGGAGTTGACGTCCCCTATTAAGACACCAGCACCTCTGTTTAGTGTCAGTGGCCTCTCTATCTCCAACTCAGAGGGCTGAATGCAATCCCTGCACGGCCACTACTGTCCCTCCCCGCCTCCCACACCCACACATAAGGTAATGACTTGGGAGGGCACAAGCTAAAGGGGACGACATGTGACCGCCCCACATGTTTTCCCTGCCGAGTCACACCCTGCCCCGCCCAGCCCTAGGCTGCCACGTTCTCCCTGCCCCATGTTACCTGCAGGGAGGGGCCTGGGCGTTTCTGTCTTTCTCTCCCTGTGCCTCCCCCCTCCCCCAGCAAGTTTGACCCACTCTCCCTGGAAGCCGGGCAGGGAGCGGGAAAGAGCCACTTCTGCCTGAGAGAGCCTGGCTGGGAGGCAGGCTAGGCTCAGCTGCCAGCAGGAGGGAGTGGGGCTCCGGCTTGCTCAGCCCCTGTATCTGCAGCAGGGCCGGGTGGGGGGCAGCCCGCTGCCACCCCACTTGCCAGGAACAGGGTTAAGTGAGCCAGAGTCTCTCCCCTCCCCCCCTCGCATGTTTCTGGCTAGCTCGGCCCCTGTCCCTGGCAGGTGGGCTGGGCCATGCTGCGGAGATTGGGGCCGAGTGCGCTAGAGTCCGGCTCCCAACCCAGCTGCCAGGAAGAGCAGCCAATGTATCCAAAGGTACAGAGGGGAGGCACAGGGAGAGAAGGTAGAGCCTCTCTCCCTCCCTGCTCCCAGCAGGGCAATCTAGGGGGGCACTTGACCTCCCCATGCTGCGCCCCCCGCCCCCGCGCATCACCTCTGGGATGCAGACTTGAGCTCGGAAATGCTTGGACCAGGGTGGGCAAACTATGGTCCGGGGGCCGCATCCAGCAATTCAGATTTTTAGTCCAGCCCTCGAGCTCCTGCTGGGTAATGGGGTCTAGGCAGGGGCAGCTTTAGGTATTTTGCCGCCCCAAGCACGGCAGGCAGGCTGCCTTCGGCGGCTTGCCTGTAGGAGGTCCCCAGTTCCGTGGATTCGGCGGCATGCCTGCGGGAGGTCCGCCAAAGCCGCGGAACCAGCGGACCCTCTGCAGGCAAGCTGCCAAAGGCAACCTGCCTGCCGCCCTCATGGCGACAGGCAGAGTGCCCTCCGTGGCTTGCCGCCCCAGGCACGCGCTTGGCATGCTGGTGCCTGGAGCCGTCCCTGGGTCTGGGGCTTGCCCTACTCCAGCGCTCCAGCCAAGGAGCAGGATATGGGACTTGCCCCACTCTGTGTATGCTGTGGCTCTGTGCAGCTCCCGGAAGCAGCGGCATGTCCTCCCTCCGGCTTCTACATGTAGGCGCAGCCAGGGGGTCCGCATGCTGCCCCTCCCCAAGCACTGCCCCCCACAGCTCCTATTGGCTGGGAACTGAAGCCAATGTGAGCTGTGGGGGCAGTGCCTGTGAATGGGGCAGAGCGCAGAACTACCTGGCCATACGTCTGACGAAGCGGGTATTCACCCATGAAAGCTTATGCTCCAATCCATCTGTTAGTCTATAAGGTGTCACAGGACTCTTTGTTGCTTTTTACAGGTAGACAAGGTGTCTGGGACTCTAATTAGGCAGCACTCACACACCCAATGCATGGACACTGCCCCAGGTGGAGTGTGACCAACCAAATGCGGCCAAGTTATCTATAGTCGCAGGCCATGAGGAGCAGGTCCTTAAAAGGGGAAGGGGCCATGTGCTCAGCAGTGCACTCACAAGCTTGTACCTCTCATGAAGGCTCTTCTCCCAGACCACCTGGCCAATGGTTCACTGTGTTGCATTCCATCATGCCTCGGGAATACTTACCTTCATCGCACCATCCATCATTGTGCTGTGGGACACTTACCTTGAAGGATCCTGACATCTCCAGTGCCGTGCCTGTCCTGGGAGCATGAGTATGCGAGTGCGAGTGTGAGTGTGACCCTCCCCCCGCCCACTTCTTTTGAGTTAGCTATCAGTATAATAAATGTGCTGCTTTCTGCCAAACTCTGGTGGGTCAGCTTGCTGGCTGGCCCAATTTCAGGTAACAGGATGTGATAGCTGAATGCCCTGAGATAAGGGTGAAGCAGAGTTAAAAGGGATGCAGCACCATGTGGCTGCTCTTCAGTGCTGGGTTTATAATGGTGCCAGGTCCACAGTGGGGAAAGGGTTCCAGAATCCTGGGTTGGGGATGTGGTGAGGGCAGCAGCTGTTGGTCCCTCACCTAAAGACAGTGTGTAAAGGCAGCAAGTGGGAGGCGGGTGTGGTGTTTTTGGCCCTGCCTTCTCCCCCCAGCGGCTCGTACCACTTGGTGGAGCCAGCGGGGGAGGCTTGGCAGGTTTGGGTCACGGGTTTCTTGTATGCCACAGACAGGTGGACTCCCCTGTGGTGCCTGCTGTCACGAAGTCACTGGGCCAATGCTCTGGAACAACTTCATATGAAGCCAGACAGGACTCTGGGGAAGCGTCTTCTCTCTGGGCATACTGTTGCCAGGGCAAGAAGCTTACACAGCTTCGACTTTCCTGAGTCTGACCTCAGAGCGTCCAGCATCCCCTTCCACACCGTGTGCTTCCTGCAATGAGTCCACCCGGGCAGGGATCCTGGGGAAGCCAGAGGGCCCTGCAGTCCAACGCCTACAGTGAGCGGTGACTCTCAGCCACCATGTAGAACAGAAGGTTTATTAGTTTACAGAAACACAGCATAGAACAGAGCTTGTTAGCACAGAAATCAGTGACTTTCAGCCAAGTCCATCTTGGGGAGTCCTGGGCCACACCACAGGCTTCCAGCGAGCCGACTCGACCTCAGACACCCCTGTTGCTCCTCCTCCTTGTCTTTCTCTCGCCTCCTGGGCAAAGAGTTACCTGGTCGTCAACTGGTGGCATCCCCCTCCCAGGTTAAAAAGGGCACTGGTCATAGCATAGGTGCAGGCAGCTGGAGCAGCCTCACCTGCCCCAGAGGTCTCAGCCAAAGTCACGCACCCTATTCCCACCACCGAGGTATTGGTGAAGCACATAGGAAAACTGAGGCACACACACTATTCATGCAAAACAGTAAAACTCACATAAGCTCGACAGTAAGACTCACATACAATGTAACAAGGGAAAATGCCCACTTTGTTACATCTCTCCCTCACTTTAAGACTGAACTGAGTGGGGTCACTTTAGCCAGTGGCATGGGGAAGTTCAGGCCCCCCTCTCTGGGACCAGAATCGGGTTTACCATGGCACCGGGCCTATGCTCTAAAGAGGCCCCAGACGGCCCGCTCTTCTCCACCCACTGCTCCAGCTCCTGGGGCTCCTGCTGCAGGGCAGGCTTTGCCGGCAGCCAAGTTCCCACCTCCTCCGCCTCTTCCCCTGAGTATGCCATGTTCCTGCACCTCCCTCCCCCTCCCAGTGCTTCCCCTGCCATCGAACAGCTGTTTGCCGGCACAGGGATGGGGAGGAGTGGGGCTGCAGTGCGCTCGCCACTCAGGGAGCCTTGGGGAAGGGGGTGGAGTCAGGGCATACCCCCTCCAGCCCCCTGGCGTGAGCCGCTCAGGGCAGGGGGCTGGGAGCACCCCCATGACCCCAGCCCACACCCCCATCCCTGACTCCTGCACCCCTCCACACACCCCCACGACTCCAGCTCTGACTCCTGCACCGTCCACATCCCCACCCCCACCCTGAGCACCAAATGGGAGCTCCTGAACCCTCCCCCCACATTCCCACCTGCACCCCTCACACAAAATGGGAGCTGCCCTAGGTAAGCACTCCACACCCCAACCTCCTGCCCCAACCCCTGAGCCCCCTCACTCACCCTAGCTCCTGGCCAGACCCTGCACCCCAACCTCCAGCTGCTCCTGCACCCTAACTCCCTCCAAGACCCTGCACTCCCAGCCCTGAGCCCCCTTCCACATCCTAAGACCTGGCCAGACCCCCCTCACCAACATTTTTTTACATTTTTTTTTTACAAAGCACTCTTATCCAAAGTGCTTTACAATAGTTAGCTAAAGGTACAAACAATATTTGGAAAGATCATTAAGTGGTCTGTCGTGACCCTCTGAGATTTTCAGAGGGTCTGTGGAAAAATAAGTTAGACTACAAAAACAATCAAGGTACCTCACTTTATTTTCATTTACTTTCTATTACCTATAGGAGGAGGATGAAGAAAAAAAGAAAAGAGAGAATGTTCTTTTTCTTGGTTGGGTCCCAAGGAGGGGCCCCAAAAATGAAGCTGAAATCCACCACTGACTGTCACCTCACCTGGGCTGGGGATACTGTGTCAACTGATTCTCCAGTCTCCAACCTACCTGGGCAGTACAGCAGACCTGGCCCTGCCCACTAGCTCCTCTCCACTCCTTAACCCACCCACCACTTGCTTCCCCCCTCCCACCACTTAAGGCTTAGCCCTCTCACTTTCAGAAATGATCTCTTTGTTTCCAACACCTTCAGCTCGCACCTTGCAGGGGAGGGTCCCAGGTCATCAGTTGCTAGGAGACAGGGTGTCAGGCATTCTCTGTGCAAACAACATCGCACCTGCCTAGGGCTCTGCAACAATCACACACCCTTATCCGACCACCTAGATACTTAAGAAATATATAGGGGAAACTGAGACATAGGAGAAACACAGTATTCAGAGAAAACATTAAGAACATTCCCACTTCGTCACACTAGAGGAAGGGTGGCTCAGTGCAGAGAGAGATGAAGCGAATGCGCTAAAACCAGGGAGAAGGTAGGTACCCACTCTATGTGAGCAGTGGGCATCTTGTTTACCCCCTCCCCAGCCCTGCTGTGCTTGCAGTTTACCCCCGGCCTCTCCTTTGCTCCAGGGACCAAACCTAGCTCTTGCCCTGCTTTGCTTTTGCCCCGGCCCCTGCCTTGCTCCGGTCAGCAGGGACTAATCCTCCCCCCATGCCCCACTGTACTCATCTTGCCCCTGCCTCGCTTCAGCTGAGGACCAATCCTTCCCTGGCTCCATGCCTTGCTGTCAGGGTGGATAAAAATCAATGATTTTTTTTTTAATTTAAATTGGATTTTGTTGATAAAATGCTTTTTGAGGAAAAGCCTATCTAAAGATAGTTTTAATTAAGATACATTATAGCGCAAAGATATCTCATCATGGAATAGGGATTTTAAATTCTAATTCTGTAGTATGAGGCAATATATTCATGTAATGTTTAAGAAAAATTTTGTAAATGAGTTCTAATAGTTCATGGATTAGGGACTCAGTCTATTGGGGTTCCACAGGCTTCTGAATAGATTATTTAGGTTAATCTTTCTACCTGCCCAATGGGACTCAGAGCTCAGTCTAGAAGATACCATCAGAGATGCTTAGTTTTGCAGTTCTCAAACTGTGCATTTGTGTCTCCAGAAGTAACATGCTTGTTAACAGCAAAAATGTTTTTAAATAAATAAATAATAGAGTTGTGAAATAACAGACCTCAATTCTATTGTTCCTCTGCAAATGTGTGTGCACAGAGTTAATCCCTTACCTCTCTCTCTAAAAGTGAAAAGTTTCAAAAAGTTCAATGAATAGAAGATTGTTGGGGGCGGAATAGATCTGGACAAGAAGAAGTCTGGAGATAAATGTGAGGAGTGAGGGACATATGCTTTTTTGTTAAAATATTATGTTTGCTGTTGAAGAAAAAAATCCAGAATACTTAACATTGTTGTTTTAGTTAAATAAAACAATTTAAATTACTTTCGGTAAATGAAATAACCAATCATTCATTTTCTGATATAGCTGTAAAACGAATCTGAAGTTTTCAAAATAAATCACTAAAAATGTATAGTGTTTACCTTCTAAAAATGAAACCCACATCTATCTCTGAGTTGTGAAGAATATGTATTAAGGTTATAACTACCAACAAGAATGCACTTTTATGTAGAAAACCACAATTAAATTGAGTCTTCCTGACTAGTGATTTAAATCAAATCCACCCTGCCCGCTGTGCTCTTGCCACTGGCCCCTTCATTCCCCAGGGGGGCCCACAAATATGTTTGGCACCGGGCCCACAAAAAGTTTATCAGCTCTGTTGAGACAAAGCATCAGCTATAACATTTGCACTCTCCTTAACATGGGCCACCTCCATGTCATACTCTTGGAGAGATGGAGTCCACCTCAGAAACTTGGTATTGCCCCTTTAATCTGGTGCAGCCATGGCAGGGTGAGTGGTCAGTGTACACAATGAAGTGGTGCCCAAAGAGATCTATCTGCAGCCTTTTAAGAGCCCACCCCAGGGTCAGGCATTCCTTCTCTATGGCTGTATAGCTCTGCTTCCGAGGCAGCAGCTTCCTGCTCAGGTACATGATGGCTGTTTCTCCCCCGTTGCATCAGTGTGCATCGGCACCACACCCAGCCCTGTGTCTGGGGCATTGGTGAACACTGTAACGATGCTGATTCTGGTGGGACCCAACTGAGAGTGCCAATTCAGGACAAATTGCTTCAAGCAGGGCAGTTAGAGCCCAAGGCTGGGGTTTTTCCACCTCTAAGGCAAACCAAACCAGCCAGAGAAGACTTTGGTTTTACCCCACTGGCTAACCACAAGTCACACAATTCCCGTAGACACTCCAGTTTCTCAGTATCACCACCAGTGCCACTCATTATGGGGATGAATGGTTATGAAAACCAATACCCTAGTAAAAGAAAAATGGTTCTCTCGATCCCAAAGGACCAAGCCCCAGACCCAGGTCAATATACAAGTCAGTTCTTACCCACAAATCACGCTGTTGCCAATCCTTTAGAATCTAAAATCTAAAGGTTTATTCATAAAAGGAAAAAGATCTAGATGAGAGCTAGAATTGGTTAAATGGAATAAATTACATACAGGCTTGTAGCAGTGATAGAATAAACTGCAGGTTCAAATCAAGTCTCTGGTGTACATCCCCAGCTGGAATGGGTCATCAGTCCTTTGTTTGGAGATTCCATTTGTAGCAAAGTCCCTCCACAGGTGAGAAGCAGGATTGAAGACAAGATGGAGATGAGGCATCAGCCGTTTATAGTCTTTTCCAGGTGTAAGGACACCTCTTTGTTCTTACTGTGGAAAATTACAGCAAAATGGAGTCTGGAGTCACATGGGCAAGTCCTTGCATATTTTGCTGAGTCTCAAGGCATATCTGCCTTCTCTCAATGGGTCAATTGTATAGCTGATAGTCCTTAAAGGGCCATTAAGCAGGCTAGGCAGAGCTGACACCAACTTGTCTGGGGTGTCCCCCAAAAGCACAGCAGAAGTTTGAAATACAGACAATATAGAGCCAATATTAATAACTTCAACTACAAAAATGATACGCATATACAGACAGCATAACCATAACCAGCAAACCATAACCTTATTCTAGACACCTTATTTGATCCCCTTTATACAAGATTTGGTGCCACTACAGGACTTTGGTTGCAACAATGATCTATACGGTTCCAGTTCATGTCAATAACATCACAAACACCATAAAGGCTTGTCAAAGTCTGGGTTTTCCAGCACCAGGCTCTTGACCAGATCCTCCTTCAGTCTGCAGAGAGCCCTCTGGCACTGCCCAGTCCAGACCAGCTTGTCTGGCTCACCCTTCTTGCATAACTCAGTGATGGGAGCTGACACAGAGTTAAAGTGGGGCACAAACCTCAGTTAGACATCAGTTAGACATTACTGCCATCCCAGTAAAGGACTGGGCCTGTTTCTTAGTCTGGAGAACAGGCCAATCTCTGATCGCCTCCACCTTGGCCGGCTTTGGCTTTAGGCAGTGGCTCCCCACCTTGTGGCCCAGGTACGACACCTCTGCCATCCCCACCTTGCACTTGCCAGATTTTGCAGTCAGCCCTGAATCCTGGAGGTGACTCAGCCCCCTCTTCACCTGAGACACATGGTGCTCCCAGGTCTGGCTAAGGACACAAATATCATCAATGTCCGCTAGGGTAAAACAGTAAGACTCACATAGGCTCAAATAGAACATAACAAGGGAAAATCCCCACTTCGTCACATCTGCGCACAGATCATGCGGCCCCTACCTCTTTCCTGGGCTCTCAGGCTCCTGCTGGGCCTGGGGCAGTGCTGGTGGGAGGGTCCTGTGCATGCAGCTCCCCTGCCCCACGTGCCTGCCCTGGCCCCACCATTATTCTAATGCAGAAGCTAGGGAGCATATACGCTAGCTTCCCCTGGCAGGCACCCTGATTGGGTCAAGGGTAAGGGTGCCCAGGGGGGAGAGGGGATTCAGTGCCCCCGTCCCCCCGCCAGGTGACCCCGGGGGGCGGGGGCATCATCATCTGGGGAGGGGGGTGGTATGTATCCACTTTGGGAGAGGAAGGTGGGGAGTAGTTGTCTGGGGAGGGGGCAGGATAGGTCCAGTTTGGGAGCTGGCAGGGGGTGCTGCATGCACAGGGGATGGGAGTGGGATGAATCCAGTTTGGGGGAGGTGAGTGGGGGTTAGTCATCTCGGGAGAGGGGTGGGGGCATCATCTGGGAAGGGGGGTGGGCTGGCTCCAGTTTGGGGGCTGGCAGGGGGTGCTGTTAGCTGGGGAAGGGGGTGGGATGGATCCAGTTTGGGGGCTGGCAGGGGGTGCTGTTAGCTGGGGAAGGGGGTGGGATGGATCCAGTTTGGGGTGAGGGAGGTTGCCGTCCTCTAGGGAGGGGGGCAGGGGAGCACTGTTGCCTGGGGAGTGGGGCAGAACATGTCCAATTTGAGGGAGGGCGTGGGGGGTGTCTTCATCTGGGGAGGGGGGCAGGTGGGTGCCTTTGTTTGGGGAGATGGGCTGGACTTGTCCAGTTTGGGCGAGGGGCTGGTGGGCTGTCAAGGTTTCTTTCCCCACTTTGAACTTTAGAGTACAAAAGTGGGGACCTGCATGAACACGTCTAAGCTTAATTACTAGCTTAGATCTGGTAACACTGCCACCAGCCAGAATTTCAGTGTCTGGCGCACTCCCTGTCCCCCACCCCAAGACTTTTCCCTCCCTGGGTTGCCTTGGGAGGCTTCACCAATTCCCTGGTGAAAACCCCAAACTGGGATGTGGTACAGCCCTGTAGGCAAAAAGCAACTGCTGCAACACTAGATCCCAATCATTGGAGTGTTCATTTATGAATTTACGTATCATGGTCCCCAAAGTTCCATTAAACCTCTCCATCAGGCCATTGGTTTGATGGTGGTAAGGGGTAGCAACCAAGTGATTCACCCCATGAGCTTCCCACAGATTTTTCATGGTCCCTGCCAGGAAATTAGTTCCCGAATCTGTAAGGATGTCAGAGGGCCAACCTACCCTGGCAAAAATGTCTGCTAAGGCCTGGCACACAGTTTTAGCCCTGGTGTTGCTTAGAGCTACTGCTTCCGGCCATCGGGTAGCAAAATCCATGAAAGTCAGTATGTACTGCTTTTCTTTGGGGGTCTTTTTTGGGAAAGGACCCAGAATATCCACAGCTACTCGCTGAAATGGGACCTCAGTTATGGGGAGTGGCTGGAGAGGGGCTTTGACCTGGTCTTGGGGCTTCCCCACTCGTTGGCACACCTCACAAGACCGGACATAATTAGCAACGTCCTTGCCCATTTCCTCCCAGCTGAAAGACTTCCCCAACCGGTCCTTGGTTCTATTCACCCCAGAACAGCCACTGGGATGATCATGAGCTAAGCTCAAGAGCTTTACCCAGTACTTAGTTGGAATTACCAACTGTTTTTGAGGACGCCAGTCTTCCTGGTGTCCACCAGAAAGAGTCTCCTTGTATAAAAGTCCTTGTTCTACAACAAACCAGGATCGGTTAGAGGAGCTGAGAGGCGGTGGGGTGCTCCATGCCGCCGCCCAAGCTTTCTGAAGGCTGTCATCTGCTTCCTGCTCAGCCTGGAACTGTTCCCTTGGGGCTGGAGATGTCAGTTCCTCCTTAGACTGTGGACTTGGGCTTGGTCCCTCTGGAAGCGATGTAGGTGATGGGTTTGTTTTCGTTGATTGTGAACCACTGTCCGCTGGTGCACTAGGTGATATTTCAGGCTGTGGCTGAGCCTCTTGGGTAAGGTAGTCTGCTGCTTCTGCCAGTTCAGGTCCGCTGGTGCCCTCTGGTGTTGGAGTGGTAGATGGGTTTGCAAGCGCTGGTGTCAGTGCTGGCAACAGTTCTGGTGCTGGTTGCTTTTCTAGTTCTGGTTCTGGGACTGGATGCACTATGGCTGTTGCAGTCATTGGCAGGGGATCCGGTTCCACCACCTCTGTCTGAGTCTCTGGTAACATAGCCAGGGCCCTTGTGGACGGCTCAGGAACAGGGATGGGTGTGGATGCTTGCTTGGCTTGGCTGCGTGTGACCATCCCCACCCTCTTGGCCAGCTTCACCTGGTTGGCCAAGTCTTCCCCCGGTAGCATGGGTATGGGATAATCGTCATAGACTGCAAAAGTCCACATTCCTGACCAGCCCTTGTACTGGACAGGCAATTCAGCCGTAGGCAAGTTTAAAGATTTTGACATGAATGGGTGAATTGTCACTTGGGCCTCTGGGTTGATGAATTTGGGGTTCACTAAGGATTGGTGGATAGCTGACACTTGTGCCCCAGTGTCTCTCCATGCGATAACCTTCTTTCCGCCCACTCTCAAGATTTCCCTTCGCTCCGAGGGTATTTGAGAGGCATCTGGGCCTGGGGATCTTTGATGTGATGGTGGTGTAATGAACTGTACTCAGTTGGGGTTCTTGGGGCAGTTGGCCTTTATATGTCCCAGTTCATTACATTTAAAACATCGCCCAGCTGACTGGTCACTGGGCCGAGGTGGGTTGCTGGAGACTGGTGAGGTGGGACAATAGGGTGCCTGGGGCTTTCCTTGGGTTGTAGGTGGGGTCTTGGGTTGCCCCCGGTGATAGGGTTTATTTTCGGTTTGCCCCCTCTGATATTCGCTCCCCTTGCTAGTAGCTTTTTTCTTTTCTGCCACTTCCACCCATCTGGCTCCAATCTCCCCCGCCTCGGTTACAATTTTGGGTTTCCCATCTAGGATGTACCTTTCTATTTCCTCAGGAACACTCTCTAAGAACTGCTCCATTTGCATTAGGAAGGACAGCTCTTCCCGAGATTTAGCATTTGCTCCTGATATCCAGGCATCCCAATTCTTTCCAATGTGGTAGGCGTGTCGGGTAAATGACACATCTGGTTTCCACCTTAGGGCTCTGAACCCACCGGTGGGCATGCTCAGGTGTTAGCCCCATTCTGATTCTGGCCTTGGTTTGAAAAAGATCATAATCGTTCATGCTTTCCTTAGGCATTTCAGCCGCCATCTCTGCTAAGGGTCCACTGAGCTGTGGCCTCAGTTCTATCATGTACTGGTCTGTAGAGATGTTGTACCCAAGTCAGGCCCTTTCAAAATTTTCTAAGAAGGCCTCAGTATCATCACCTGCCTCGTTGGTGGGGAATTTCCTGGGATGGGGAACAGTACCTGGAGAAGGGTTGTTAGGGTTGGCTGTTCCATCCTGCTTAGCCTTTTCTAATTCCAGGGCCTGCTGGTGGGCCTCCCTCTGGAGCTCCAAAGCCCTCTGGTGGTCAGCCTCTTTGGCTTTTTCTTCTCTTTCTTTCATCTCCATCTCTTTTTCTTTCATCTCTATCTCTTTTTGTTTCATCTCTATCTCTTTTTGTTTCATTTCCATAGTTCTCCTGTGGTCAGCCTCTTTGGCTTTCTCTTCTGCGTCCAGCCTAGCCATTTCTAGTTTGTTAACTGTTTCACTGGTACTCATTTTCCTGCTTTCTTGTGCTGGCCACACCCCCCTCTGCAGCTCACTGAAACCTGGGATGCACTCCGCTCAGAGCTGCTTGGTTAACAGAGATTTTCTAACTAGCTATACCCGAGAGGTAGAAAGAAAGAAAACAATTCAACTTGTAAATTCCTTTTTGCTGTCTGCTTGCTCACAGCTTGAAGCCTCCTCTTAACAAAGACCCTTGTTAAAAAACTTAACACCTCTGCCCTCAGGCTGCTTTCCAAGCAGCCAGAAAGGAGAGAAAAAAAAATCCTACTGGCTTTTGGTTCGTAAAATCCCACACCGCTGCTCACCGTGTCAAGGTTTCTTTCCCCACTTTGAACTTTAGAGTACAAAAGTGGGGACCTGCATGAACACTTCTAAACTTAATTACTAGCTTAGATCTGGTAACACTGCCACCAGCCGGAAATTCAGTGTCTGGCGCACTCCCTGTCCCCCCCTCCCAGACTTTTCCCTCCCTGGGTTGCCTTGGGAGGCTTCACCAATTCCCTGGTGAACACAGATTTAAACTCCTTGGATCTTAAAACAAGGAGGAATTAACCATCCCTCCCCTTTCCCCCAACCAATCCCTGGTGAGTTCAGACCCAATCCCCTTGGATCTTAAAACAAGGAAAATTAATCAGATTCTTAAAAAGAAAGCTTTTAATTTAAAGAAAGAAAAAAAGTAAGAATTATCTCTATAAAATCAGGATGGAAAATGCTTTACAGGGTACTCAGATTCATATAGACCAGAGGGAACCCCGCCCCCCCCCGCAGCCTTAGATTCAAAGTTACAGCAAACAGAGGTAAAAATCCTTCCAGCAAAAAGAAACATTCACAAGTTGAGAAAACAAACATAAGACTAATCCGCTTTGCCTGGCTATTACTTACAATTTTGATACATGAAAGACTGATTCAGAAAGATTTGGAGAGCCTGGATGTACGTCTGGTCCCTCTTAGTCCCAAGAGCGAACAACAAAAAACAAAAAGCACAAACAAAGACTTCCCTCCACCAACTTCTTAACCCTTTACAAGTAAAAGAGACATTAACCCTTAACTATTTGTTTATGACAGGGGCCATCATCTGGGATGGGGGGAGGGCATGGGGGCGCTGCAGTCTGGGGAGGGGGCAGGACAGGACCAGTTTGGGGTCAGGAGTTTTACCATCAGGGGAGGGGGGCCGGACAGGTCCAGTTTGGGGGATGGGGTGGGCGGGCACCGTAGTTTGGGAAGCAGGGCAGGACAGGTCCAATTTTGTGGGAGGGAGTGGGGGGTGCCATCACCTGGGGATGGGGCAGAATGGATCCTGTTTGGGGCAGGGAGCACTGTTGTCTGTGTAGGGGAGAGCGATGGGTCCAGTCTGGGGGAGGGAGTGGGGGTGCTGTCATCTGGGGAGGAGGGTGGGACAAGTCTAGTTTGGGGGAGTGGGCGCCATCATCTGGAGAGGGTGGCTAGACATGTTCAGTTTGGGGAAGGGTGCATGGGGGCACCATTGCTGGGGAGGGTGGTTCCCTGCCCTCAGAGCCCACCCTGGGGATCAGACATTTACAATCTCTCCCTCTCCAGAGCCCAGCTGTGGGGCCCCCCCATCCCAGCCATGTGCCCCCCTAACCTCCAGAGCCCAGCCTTGCCCCCTGCCCCTGTTCAGCCATCCACCCCCCTACCTCCCCAGTGCCCAGCCATGGGGGCTTCCTGGCCCAGATACACACACACACACCCCAGAGCCCAACCACTCTCCCCCTAATGATGATGATGATATAACGATAATGATAATTGGAGATATACCAGTCTCCTAGAACTGGAAGGGACCTCAAAAGGTCATTGAGTCCAGCCTCCTGCCTTCACTAGCAGGGCCAAGTATTGATTTTTGCCCCAGATCCCTAAGTGGCCCTTCTCAAGGATTGAGCTCACAACCCTGGGTTTAGTAGACCAATGCTCAAACCACTGAGCTATCCCTCCCTCACCCAGACAGCTACTGCCTCCCACCCCCTTCAGAGCTCAGGGATCCAGAGGGAGAAACAGCCTGATGCTGGGGCCCAAGCTTAGAACATAAGAACGGCTGTACCGGGTCAGACCTAAGGTCCATCTAGCTTAGTATCCTGTCTACCAACAGTGGCCAATGCCAGGTGCCCCAGAGGGAGTGGACCTAACAGGCAATGATCAAGTGATCTCTCTCCTGCCATCCATCTCCACCCTCTGATAAACAGAGGCTAGGGATACCATTCCTTACCCATCCTGGCTAATAGCCACTAATGGACTTAACCACCATGAATTTATCCAGTTCTCTTTTAAACACTGTTACAGTCCTAGCCTTCACAACCTCCTCAGGTAAGGAGTTCCACAAGTTGACTGTGCGCTGCGTGAAGAAGAACTTCCTTTTATTTGTTTTAAACCTGCTGCCTATTAATTTCATTTCATGACCCCTAGTTCTTGTATTATGGGAATAAGTAAATAACTTTTCCTTATCCACTTTCTCCACATCACTCATGATTTTATATACCTCTATCACAGGGGTTGGCAACCTTTCAGAAGTGGTGTGCCGAGTCTTCATTTATTCACTCTAATTTAAGGTTTCACGTGCCAGTAATGCATTTTAATAGTTTTAGAAGGTTTATTTCTATGTCTATAAGATATAACTAAATTATTGTTGTATGTAATGTAAATAAGGTTTTAAAAATGTTTTAAAAAGCTTCATTTAAAATTAAATTAAAATGCAGAGCCCCCCGGACCAGTGGCCAGGACCCGGGCAGTGTGAGTGCCACTGAAAATCAGCTCGCGTGCCGCCTTCGGCACCCGTGCCAAAGGTTGCCTGCCCCTGCTCTATCATATCCCCCTTTAGTCTCCTCTTTTCCAAGCTGAAGAGTCCTAGCTTCTTTAATCTCTTCTCATATGGGACCCGTTCCAAACCCCTAATCATTTTAGTTGCCCTTTTCTGAACCTTTTCTAGTGCCAGTATATCTTTTTGAGATGAGGAGACCACATCTGTACACAGTATTCAAGATGTGGGTGTACCATCGATTTATATAAGGGCAATAATATATTCTCAGTCTTATTCTCTATCCTCTTTTTAATGATTCCTAACATCCTGTTTGCTTTTTTGACCGCCTCTGCACAGTGAATGGACACCTTCAGAGAACTATCCACGATGACTCCAAGATTTTTTTCCTGACTTGTTGTAGCTAAATTAGCCCCCATCATATTGTATGTATAGTTGGGGTTATTTTTTCCAATGTGCAATTACTTTACATTTATCCACATTAAATTTCATTTGCCATTTTGTTGCCCAATCACTTAGTTTTTTGAGATCTTTTTGAAGTTCGTTACAGTCTGCTTTGGTCTTAACTATCTTGAGCAGTTTAGTATCATCTGCAAACTTTGCCACCACACTGTTTACCCTTTTCTCCAGATCATTTATGAATCAGTTGAATAGGATTGGTCCGAGGACTGACCCTTGGAGAACACCACTAGTTACCCCTCTACACCACTAGTTACCCCTTGGAGTTTCCTGCTCGCTGTCTCCTTCCCTCAGGGCATGCGGGGAACTGCAGCTGCCAGGAACCCTCTAGCTCCACTCCCCGCTCTCCCCCCCACCCCTCGCTGCCCCCCTGGCAGTGTCTTCTATATATTTGTGTGGGGGACAGAAAATTCTTCACACACAATGTTAATTTCTGCAAAATTCTGCATTGTGCAGTGGCACAGAATTCCCTCAGGAGTAGATCTCAGAGGAGGCTGCTAGCTGAGCTGGGAATAGGAGCCAGAGGTCCTGCATTCCTCTCCCATGCTCTAAATACCAGACTGTGCTGCCACCTTATGGCAACTGTAACACAAGTGCTCCCGACTAGAGAAACCTCAGCGAGCTGAGAGCAGCTCCCTTCAGCCTCTCCCAGTCTAAGCCTTCAGGGTGCCAAGCATACAAGCCCTGCCACCACCACCCCGAAACATGCCACCTGTAAACCCAGGGCCCTGCCAGGCCTGTCACCTGCCAGGGACTGGGACAGCGAAGTGTGCTAGCACCAGTGCAGAGCTGGTGCAAGCCCCCTCCAGGGCGAATGCCTCCCACCTCCTGCTGAGCCTCCACTGCAGGACAAGGCCTTGCTGGCTGGCCCTCGGCTGCATGGTGCTTGGGGCAGACCAGCTGCAGGTGGGAGTGCAGAGACAGGAGTGGGTCAAATGGGGATCAGGCAGGCTGATCCTGCTCAGCAGGAAGGCAGAGCCCAGAAGGCCCCGCAAAGGGAAAACCCTGGGCCTGGCCTCTGACTCTTAGCCAGTCTTCCAGCCCTCTCACTGGCAGAGGGGCAGGCCCTGGGGGCCCAGCAAGAGCCATGGGATAGTGCCTGGGGGGAGCTGTGGGGCAGAGGGGCAGACCCTGGGGGATCCAGCAGGAGCTGTGGGGCAGAGGGGCAGACCCGTGGTGCACCTGGCAGGAGCCGTGGGGCAGAGGTGCAGACCCTGGGGGGCCTGGCGGGAGCCTTGGGGCAGAGGGGCAGACCCTGGGGGCCTGGCGAGAGCCTTGGGGCAGAGGGGCAGACCCTCGGGGTGCCCAGAGGGAGCCATGGAACAGACCCTGGAGGGTCTGGGGAGAGCTGTGGGGAAGAAGGGCAGACCCTGGAGGGTCTGGCAGGAGCCATGGGACAGGGGAGCAGACCCTGGGGGGGTTTGGGGGAAGCTGTGGGGCAGACGGGCTTTTGCCCTGTGACTGAAAGGCCTGGTACACATCTGCCTTTTCTTATGAATTTCCTCAGTGTTGCCAACTTTCATGATTGTGTCATGAGTCTCATGATAATTCTTTTAAAGCCACAGCTCCTGGAGCCAAGTGGATCTGATGATTTCAGCCTTCACTCTTAAAGAAAAAGTAAGTTTCTAGCCCTCGTGGCTGTGGAGAAAGCTTTCAGAAGTGACCCCATGGCACCCTAGGGCTCAAATAGCAGAAGGGAAATACAAGCCCCCCACAGCTGTGAGTTTTACACATTCTCATGATTTTGGGGGAGCCTGACGCATGATTTTTGACCATTTTGGGGTTGACAATACTGCTCATGGCACCAGTGATGTCCTGTGGGCCTGCCCTGGGCCATGGGCAGTGCTGGAAGCAGGGAAGGGCTGGGGCTGGCAGTGCTCTGGAGTGGAGTGCAGACTGAGGGGCATTTGCACTGGGGCGTGGGGTGGTTGAGGATGGGGCCTTTGCCACAGGGGGTTGGGTGAGTCAGGTACAGGGGGGCTTGGGGACAGGTGTTGGTATTGGAGGGGAGGGTCTCGCTGTGGGGTGCCAGCATCAGGGCAGTTCTGGATCTGTGTGCATCCCAAGGTAACTACACTGTGGTGTCATCACCATGGGAACCCGAGAGCCTGAGCTCCATGCCTCCGGCTCCGGCCCGGCTCTGGCTATCAGATTGCCCACCCACCCTTCCAGCCACTGCTCATCCCTGTGGCAGCCCCAGCCCCATTGCCCATCAGCCCCTTGGCACATGGCGCTGGGTGGAGCTGCAAGAGCTGTGCCCACTCTAGCAGCACTGGCTCAGTTTCCTTCTCAGGCCCGTGCAGCGCCCTGGGACTATTTCCTAGGGGTGGAGTGGGGGTGGGGTTGAGGGAGCAGAGTGTAGCTGGGAGGGGTTTGCTTTGGCAACCTCCCTCCTTCTCCTGTCTGACTGCAATGCTCAGAATTCCTGCTGGGACTCTGCCCATCCCTGCCCCTATGGGCTGGCTGCACCCTCCGGGCCAGGAAAGGCCAGAACTATGGCAGGAATCTCAAGGAGATTGAGACAAAGATGCGAGATGGAGCCAGAATGTGCTGGAGCCATGTAAATCCCAGCGTGCTGGGGGCTAAGTGCAAGTCCCAGCACCAGGGCCCTGGTGTGGGTCATCCTTCACTGAAAGGCCAGGTGTACAAAGTCAGGCACTGATCCATCCCAGCACTAGCCCTGAGCCTCCCTCATGGAGTAGGAAACGGAGGAATCTGGCAGATAGCTGTCTCCCCCACCAGTATCCCACCCGCCCCCAGCTAGCCAGCTGGTGGCACAGTGACGGCACGTATGCCAGTGGCTAGCCCTGCAGCCTTGCACAACAGACAGGCATCCCTACTTCTCATGGCTGCCTCTGCGCAGCCTGACAGACATTCACGATGTGCTGCTGGCTTGCTGTAAGGGCTGGGCTGTCTGTGAGCCTCCCCTCCCCACGCAGCAGCATCTCTGCTGGAAGAGCTCTCGCTGAGCCCCGCTCCCCCAGCCGACTCAGCATCTCCCTGCACCACCAGCCTCCACTGGGCCTGGGAGATGTGATCGCCCCAAATTCAGCAGCACAGACACCTCCCAGCCCTGGATGAAACTGGACCCGGCAAGACGGGGCTGGTGGTGGGGAATGGCTCTAAAAATCACTTGCCCCATAACAACAGCTTCGCATCACTCAGCGACCTCCTACCTATGGGAGACTGAATGATGGCAGCTGGCGGTGCTGGTGCCCTTTCCAGACAGAGGCAGCCCTGCCATGGGGATCCCTGTGAGGGCTGGACTGCTGCCATGCACCATACCGAGCCCCCACCACTCTGGGCATGGCATGCACTCTCCATCCAACCCTGCCCCCAGCCAGCTACGGTGCTTAGCCAGCCCCTAGTGCTGCTGTGTAGTGCCCCACACTCCAGACTGCACACAGGCAGGGGCGACTCCAGGCCCCAGCACGCCAAGTGCATGCTTGGGGCGGCAAGCCGCGGGGCTTGCTCTGCTGGCGCTGCGAGGGCGGCAGGCAGGCTACCTCCGGCAGTTTGCCTGCAGAGGGTCCACTGGTCCCGCGACTTCGGCGGACCTCCCGCAGGCATGCTTGGGGCGGCAAAATCCCTAGAGCCGCCCCTGCATGCAGGCTCTTAGCTGTTCTACAGCTGGGGCCTTGCTACACACAGATTGTTTTCCTCACTTCAGTGGGGCACCAGCCTCCCTGCCTGGGGAGACAGACACGCTCTAGAACTAGCAGTGTGGAGCAGCCCCCCTTGTGCCAACCCAGGAAGCAGAGTCACTTTGTGCTCAGGTGGCTGGCCCAATCCCCTGCTGCTGCTGCAACAGCCACACTGCTAGTTTTGCACACTAGGCTGAGCCCATCTTCCGGTCCCCACAGCAGCACAGCTGGAGTCTAGGGCCTTGTCCATGGTCATGCAGGGATCAACCCAAGGGCTCTGACCACCGGCCATCTAGTCTCTCCCCACCTTGGTCTAGCTCTCCCAAGAAGCATGCCATGTGCTGGGCCTTTCAGAAGAAGAATGAAGCGGCACAGTAGAGCAGCCACTGAAGTGCCGCCGATCGCGGCTTTATCTTTTTTTTTTTCTTTTTGCCTCTTGGGGTGACAAAAAAGCTGGAGCCGGCCCTGGCCCCAAGCTAGTTGAGACTGACATGCTTCCAGCTGCCTGGCCCCTGTGTCATGGAGTGTGGGGGAGTCAGGGTCCTGCACCCCCACTTCCTGTGATTCATCATGACTCTCAGCCAGCCAGTAAAACAGAAGGTTTAGTAAATGACAGGAACACAGTCCCAAGCAGGGCTTGTAGGTACAACCAGGACCCCTCAGCCAGGGCCTTCTGGAGGGGCAAGGATCTTAGACCCGAGACTTGGGGTTCCCTGCCTCTTCCCAGGCAGCCCAAAACTGAAACCAAAACCCCTCCAGCAGGCTCTCCCTCCTTCTCTCCCCCCCTCCCTTTGTCCAGTTTCCCAGTCAAAGGTGTCGACTCGCCCCACCCCTCTTCCTGGCTCAGGTTACAGGCTCAGGTACCGTCCCTCACCTAAAGTCATCCCCTGCTCTTCCATCCCCCATACAGACAGTTCCAGTAAAACTAAACAACATTCCCAGGTCAATCCACCCCACTCCCTACTGCATCACATCTCTCCCCACTTTGAGACTGAACTGAGCGGGGTCACGCTGGCCAGTGACCTGGGGAAATTCAGGGGCCCCTTTCCGGGACAATGCATCTGCTTTCATGTTGGCACTTCCCTTCACATGGACCACATCCATATCATAATCCTGCAGGAGCAGGTTCCACTTCAGGAGCTTGGCATTGACTCCTTTCATCTGGTGTAGCCAGGTCAAGGGAGAGTGGTTGGTGTACACGGTGAAGAGTCGCCCAAAGAGATATAGCTCTAGTTTCTTAAGGGCCCACACCATCTCCAGACATTCCTTCTCAATGGCTGCATAGTTCTGCTCCCAGGGTAGCAACTTCTTGCTCTAGGACACAATGGGGTGTCTCTCTCCCTTTTCATCATCCTGCATTAACACCGCCCCCAGTCCTGTGTCTGAAGCGTCGGTGAACACCATAAAGGTCTTGTCAAAGTCTGAGTTTGCCAGAACTGGGCCACTGACCAGAGCCTCCTTCAGTGCCCGGAGAGCCTCCTGGCACTGCTCGGTCCAGACCATCTTGTCCAGCTTCCCCTTCCTGCATAGTCCAGTTATGAGGGCTGCTATGGTGCTAAAGTGGGGCACAAACCTTCAATAGTACCCTGCCATCCTGATAAAGGCTTGGACCTGCTTTTTGGTTTGTGGAGGGGGCCAGTCTCTGATCACCTCCACTTTAGCTGGTTCTGGCGTTAGGCAGCCACTCCCCACCCGATGGCCCAGGTAAGATACTTCAGCCATCCCCACCTTGCACTTCTCAGCTTTTATGGTCAGTCCAGCCTCCTGGAGTTGGTCCAGCACTTGTTTAACCTGGGACATGTGATCCTCCCTGGTCTGGCTAAAGACACAGATTTCGTCAATATACGCCATGGCAAAACTCTCCGTCCCCCTCAGTAGCTGATCCATCAGGCGCTGGAACGTGGTTGGTGCTCCCTTGAGGCCGAAAGGCAGGGTCAGAAACTCGTAAACCCCCACAAGGGTGATAAAGGCCGATTTCTGCCTGGCTTCTGCATCCAGCAGCACTTGCCAGTAACCCTTTGTAAGATCCATGGTGGTAAGGTACCGAGCGCCTCCCAGCTTGTCTAGGAGCTCATCAGGCCTGGGCATGGGATAGGCATCAGAAATGATGATGGCATTAAGCTTCCAATAGTCCACACAGACCCGGATCGACCTGTCCTTTTTGGGGACCAGCACCACCAACGAGGCCCAAAGGCTAGAAGATGGCTGGATCACCCCCAAAGCCAGCATCCCCCTGACCTCTCTTTCCAGGTCCTGAGCAGTTTTCCCTGTGACTAAGAAGGGGGAGCATCTTATAGGAGGATGTGATCCGGTCTCCACCCGGTGGACAGTCAATTAGTGCGTCCAGGCTGGTTGGAAAACAGCTGTCAGTACAGATGCAGCACCCTGCTGATCTCAGCTTGCTGGGCAGGGGTTAGCTGATCAGAGAGGGGAATTGTTTCCAGGGGGGAGCCAGCTCCTGTCTCAGGGAATAGATCTACTAAAGGGTCGGCTCTCTGCTCCTCCAAATGTCCACACACGGCCAACACCACATTCCCCCTGTCATAATAGGGATTCATCATATAGACATGGTACACCTGGTGGTGATGTGCCCAGTTAGACAGCTCCACCACATAGTTTACCTCATTAGCTTCTTGACAATCTTGAAGGGACCTTCCCAGGCAGCCAGTAGTTTGTTTTTCCTCACAGGGATGAGAACCATCACCTGATCCTCGGTGGCGAAGGCGCGGGCCCATGCCGTGCGTTCATACCAGACTTTCTGCTTCCTCTGGGCTCTGACCAGATTCTCCCTGGCCAGGTCCATGAGCTCAGCCAGTCTTTCTCAGAAGGTCAGGACATACTCCACCACAGATTCTCCATCGGGAGTGGCCTTCCCCTCCCATTCGTCTCTCATCAGGTCTAGGAGCCCCCTTAACCTTCTGCCATATAACAGTTTGAAAGGTGAAAACCCAGTAAACTCCTGGGGTACTTCCCTGTACACAAACAGCAGATGAGGTAAGTACTTGTCCCAATCCTGCCGGTGTCGGTTCATAAAGGTTTTCAGCATCATCTTTAGCGTTCCGTTGAACCTCTCCATGAGCCTGTTGGATTTGGGGTGGTATGCTGAGGCCTAGGTGTGTCGGACCCCGCATTTGTCCCACAAGCACCGGAGCAGGGCCGACATGAAGTTGGACCTTTGGTTGGTCAAGACTTCCTTGGGGAACCCCACTGAGCTGAACATGGTCAGCAGCACATTCGCCACAGTGTCTGCTTCAATGGAAGCTAAGGGCACTGCCTCGGGGTAGTGGGTGGTGAAATCTACCATGACCAAAATATATTTCTTCCCCGACCGGGTCCTCTTACTGGGAGGTCCCACTATGTCCATAGCCACCTTCTGGAAAGGTTTCTCTATGATGGGCAAAGGTCTCAAAGCCGCTTTCTCCTGTCCCGGGCCTTCTCCACCCTCTGACAGGGATCACAGGATCGGCAATACTGTTGGACCGTAGTAAAGACCCCAGTCCAGTAAAAGTTCTGTAGCAGCCTCTGCCTGGTATGCCAGATTCCCCGGTGCCCTGCGAGAGGGATGTCATGGGCCAGGTACAGTAACTTGCGGCGAAACTTCTGGGAGACCACCAGCTGCCTCCTGCTCCCCTATGACTCCATTTTCCCCGGGGGGAGCCCATTCTCGGTATAGGAACCCCTTCTCCCACAGGAACCTCTCCTGGCAACCTCTCCCCATGGTATGTACTGCACTGAGATCAGCCAGGTCCCTTAGCTTCCGCAAGGAGGGATCTTTCTGCACCTCAGCCTGAAACTCAGCAGCTGGGGACGGGATGGGGACCAGCTCCCTCTCATTGACTGGGTCTGAAGCCGCAGTCTCCCTGAGCCACGCTCCTGGGCACTCCCTCCCCTCTGGGGTAGGGTCCTGCGCCTCGGGCAAGGTACCTTCCCTGAGGTCAGGGCATAGTGCTCCTCGCCAGCTCTGGCTACGGGTCACGACCAGGGCACCCTGGGGGTTGCTTGGCCAGTCCTCCAGGACTCCCCCACATTAACACCTCAGTGGGCAAAAGCTGGTGCACCCCCACTTCCTTGGGGCCCTCCTTAGCCCCCCATTTCAGGTGTATCCTTGCCACAGACACCTTGAATGGGGTCCCTCCCACCCCCGTCAGGGTCAGGTAGGTGTTGGGCATCACCCGATCGGGAGCTACCACCTCGGGCTGGGCCAGCGTCACCTCAGCGCCTGTATCCCAGTATCCATTGACCTTCCTCCTATCCACCTCCAGTGGAAAAAGGCACTCACTCCGCAGGGACTGTAAACAGAGAACTTTAAGTCCGGGGCATCCAGCTCCCCAGAGAAGCTGGCCTGGGGCCCTCCTTCCTCCTGAGCAGTTGATAAGCTGCCAGTCTTGCCTTGCCTGGGAAGCCTGCCCCTTGTCCTGCTGGGTCTCTACCCAGTTAACCCTCTGTGGGTTCGGTCTGCTAAGTCTGTCGTTGAGTTTGGGTCACTGGGACCATATGTGGCCTCTCTGGCCACAGTAATAGCAGCCCATATCCCGCTGGTCCCCTCAAGCTGGTCGGTTGGTCCTGACACTGGGTGTTCCCCTTGAGAGGGGGTTCTTCATATTCCCCCTTTGGGAGGTCCCAGGATGACTCTGTCTCTGCATCATGGCGGCCCTGTTCCTTTGGGACTCCTCCCTGCCCCCCTCTGACCAGCTCTTCACAAACTCATCGGCCAGCCGTCTTGCATGTCGCGGGTTCTCTGGCTTTTTGTCCATCAAGCACAGCCTCAGGTCGGATGGTCACCGCTCATACAGTTGCTCTAGTATGATCAGTTTAACCAGGTCCTCCTTTGTCTGGGCCCCATCTGCCCACTTGCTGGCGTATCCCTCCATGCGGACGGCTCATGGCAGATATGAGACCTCAGGGGTTTTAGCTGGCTCCAGAACCTTTCCCGGTATATCTCATGAGTCAGCCCAAACTCACGTAGCAGGGCCTGTTTGAATAGTTCGTAATCCTCTTTCTCTGCCCCTTCCAGTTGGCAGTACAATGCCATGGCTTTGGGGTCCAGTAAGGGGGTGAGAACCTGGAGCCTGTCCGCAGGATCAACCTGGTGCAGCTTGCAGGCCATCTCAAAGGCATCCAGGAAGTCATCCATGTCCTCCCCCTCCTTACGCTGGGCCAGGATGCACTTATCAAAGCTCCGCACAGTTGTTGGTTCCCCCTCACTCACTGCAACCGGGGGCTCGCTGCCCCTCAGCCTCGCCAGCTCCAGTTCATGCTGTCTCTGTTTTTCATGATCTTCCAGCTCTCTCAGTTTTAGCTCTTTCTCCCATTCCAGCCGCTTCCGCTCCACGGATGCCAAGCTTCAATGGGAGGATCCCCTGCTGGCCGGCGAGCTTCGCCAGGAGGATCCCCTGCTGGCTGGGGGTGTCACGGTGCCCTTGGTATTCACTGGGCTTCTCCCTGCCCTTCCCCTAGGCACAGGAAGAGGGGTCCCGGGAAGCCCTCAGCAGCCGGCTGACCACTCCCAGCTTGGACAGACACGAGTGCCTGCGCTGCATCTGCCAGGCTGCTTCCCTCAGAGACAGGGATCAGTTCATTCGAGCGATCTCCCTCCTCCAGCTGGGAAATCAGCTGTTCTTTGGTGAGCCTCCCACTGCACAGCCCCCTCTGCTTGCACAGCTCCACCAGGTCACTCTTAAGCTGCTTAGCATACATCTTCCTGCTGGCCACTCACAGGCCTGGGTGCTTGCCGCTCCCCACAGTTTCCAGGGAGACTCCTAGTGTGCCATCTCTTCTCGAGGTCACCACCTCTCTGTCAGGGTTGAGTAACATACTCCTCCTCCCCGGGACCACTTGCTGCAATCCCCCGAGGGACCCTGTTACTGCAAAAGTCCTTCTTGGTGGTCACACACTCCCAGGAGTTAATTGCCCCCTGAAACCGTCCCTCGCTGACTCTTCAGCACACCTGGTCCCCATCAATCCCCCTTCGTTTTACTGCTCCCCAGTCACTTACTGCAGGAAGCGCTGTCCACGAGGTGCAGTAGATCCCACCCCTGCCACCAGTTATCACGGAGTGTGGGGGAGTCAGGGTCTGGCACCCTCACTTCCTGTGATTCATCATGACTCTCAGCCAGCCAGTAAAACAGAAGGTTTAGTAGATGACAGGAACACAGTCCCAAGCAGGGCTTGTATGTACAACCAGGACCCCTCAGCCAGGTCCCTCTGTGGGGGCAAGGATCTTAGACCCGAGACTTGGGGTTCCCTGCCTCTTCCCAGGCAGCCCAAAACTGAAACCAAAACCCCTCCAGCAGGCTCTCCCTCCTTCTCTCCCCCTCTCCCTTTGTTCAGTTTCCTAGGCAAAGGTGTCGACTCGCCCCACCCCTCTTCCTGGCTCAGGTTACAGGCTCAGGTACTGTCCCTTACCTAAAGTCATCCCCTGCTCTCCCATCCCCATACAGACAGTTCCAGTAAAACTAAACAACATTCCCAGGTCAATCCACCCTGCTACCTACTGTGTCACACCCTGCCCTGCCCGTTGCTCCTCCTATGGCCTTTGTCTCAGTTCCCAGGCCAAGAATCACCTGCTCGCATCCCCCTCCTGGGTCTCAGGTTATGAAGAGGAGGCCATAGCATCCATGCAGGCAGCTGGAGCAGCCCCCACAAAAGTCACACACTCTTATTCCCACCACCTAGACATTGATGCAATACAGGGAAACTGAGGCACACACAGCATTCATGCAAAACAGTAAGACTCACATAGGCTTACATACAACATAACAAGAGAAAATCCCCACTTCATCTCACACACACTCTGTTGGCTTGTCCTTTGGCAGGATGGGGCGTAGATTGCTCCAGTTCTGCTGTGGTTGCTATTGTTTTATCAATTAGACTTTGCGACAGAATACAGGCATGGCTGTAGGGGGCTGGAGGGGGTTGCTGGTGACTTACAAAATCCTGTGAATGGAAGTGTTTCCAGGAGTCCTGCTTAAACCAGTGCAGCCCTCCCCCTGCAGTGTTAAAAATCCAGCCAGAGAGCATCACACTAGCTACATGGTCCCGAGCACAGCAAGAATGACGCCAACCCCTCTCAACTTGGCCGGGGCCCATCACTGATGGTCATTGGCTAACAGCCATGGCGCAGCTACTGTGACTGCTGACATTAGGGGAGGATTTAAGGGTGCTGAGTCTAGCAGGAAAAACCACCACCATGGGCTTTGCTGGCACCTCCCAGCTCCCGCAGCACACTGGTGCCTCAGACAGGTGCCTCACCAGCTCCCTCCCATCCACCACAGCGCTGATACTGAGCTGTAACCCCTTGGGGAGGGGGAGGCAGCAGCCACTAGAGGGTGACACGCTCACTCTCTTGAGCCAGCCAGGCTACAGCCGAAGCTGGCTGGGCAGACTCACCTCTATACCTTTTGCCTGGCCTGGTGACAAGAAGCCTCTGAGGTTGGAATGACTGAAGCAAACCACAGAGCAGTGACTGTCACCAAGCTCACCCACTTGGGAGGTGCTGGGGGGCTCGTGATGTCAGCTCTGGGAGCATTTCTTGGGGGAGCTGCTCCCCCCACCAGCGCAACAGGCTGCAGGACCTACCCACCAACTCTATGGCTCCCTAGGGCATGAATCTGGCCAGTAAAATATCCCCCATATTGGTATCTTCCACAATACCCTTTGCTGGCATTATGCAAATAACCAATATTTGTTGTCTGTTCTACATTTTCTGACTAGCTGGCACTGGCAATTCTATGCCCATTAAATACCTTGTGTTTATAAATAGGGAAACACCCGAGCTGTGAGGGGTGCGTGAGTCCAGTGCACAGGGAAGCGGCCTGGCAATGCCAAATGGCTGGAAGAGGGCGAATATTGTGCTGACGTCTGAAAAGGGCAGCCTGGTTAATTATAGACCATTAGCCTGGCTTCAGTGCAGGATGTTGATCAATTGGGCAGGGGTCAGAGAAGAGCCATGAGAACAATTAATGCAGGGGTTCTCATACTGGGGGTTGGGACCCCTCAGGGGTCGTGAGATTATTACATAGGGGGTCGCAAGCTGTCAGCCTCCACCCCAAACCCCGCTTTGCATCCAGCATTTATAATGGTGTTAAATTAAAAAAATGTTTTTATGTATTTATAAGGGGGGTTGCACTCAGAGGCTTGCTGTGTGAAAGGGGTCACCAGTATAAAAGTTTGAGAACCACTGAATTAAAGGATTAGAAAATCTGCCTTATAGTGATAGACTCAAGGAGCTCTCTGTTTATTTTAACAAAGAGACAGTTAAGGGATGACTTGATCAGTCTATAATACCTACCTGCAGTGGCAGATTAGTCACTGGGCCAATAGGGCCCATGCCCAGGGGCCCCAGCCAATTGGGAGGCCCCTGGAAAAATGGGCACCCCTGAACCCTGACCCAGCTTCCCGGCAGGAGCACTGGGGGGGGGGAGGGGAAGGGGATACTGCAGGTGGTAGGGGTGGGGAAGGGCCCCTACTTGCTCTGGCCCAGGATCCCACAAACTCCTAATCTGCCTCTGCCTACATGGGGAACAAATATTTAGTAATGGGCTCTTCAGTCTAGCAGAGAAAGGTCTAATGCGATCCAATGGCTGGAAGTTGAAGCCAGACCAATTCAGGCTGGAAATAAGCATACATTTTTAACGAGGAGGGTAATTACCCAATTACCCACTGGAACAACTTACCCAGGGTTGAGGTGGATTCATCATCAATGACAATTTTAAAGTCAAGATTGGATTTTTTTGTAAAAGCTCTGGTCCAGGAATTACTGTGGGGCAGCTCTCTGGCTTGTGTCACACAGGAGGTCAGACTAGATCAGTGGTTCCCAAACTTTAACAACCTGTGAACTCCTTTCACTGAAATGTCAAGTCTCGCAAACCCCCTCCTAAAAATGAATGTTTCCAGGGATTTTCGCCTTTATCTGAGTATAAATTATAAAAGCAGTGATCTTGGAAAAATAAAATTTGTTTTTATGACATGTTTATTACACACTATTTATTATTAATTATTATTTATCATTACAGTATTTTTATTACATTATGAAAACAGCAACACTCTTCCAAAATCTCACTTTTGTACTTTGTATCACTTTGAGTAAGCCTGTTACTAGGAGCATCACATGTGAAACAGCAGGAAGGTATTTAAGAAGCCAGCTCAAATCATTCCTCCTACACAAGCATTCAGGTCTTGAGCAGTCCAGGCAAACAATGCATGTTACAACAAAGCTTAAACTTGTTCTTTATAATAATTTTAAAAAGAATACTAGCTGCCTATTTGAATTTAAAAACAGCAAAAAATATCCACTTCCTTTTCCATTTCTTAAAAGGAGTCTTGAAGTCTAAATCTCCTCAGCGTGATAGATATGGTTGCTTTGATCTGCTTGCCTCTTGGCAGTCCAGGGGCTCGGGGCTGCTGGCTCCCTGCTGTCTGGCATCCCTAGGGACAGCTCTGTCCACCATTAGGGAATTTTTTCCCAAGAACCCCCTGTAACATTTCACCCCAGTTTGGGAACCACTGGACTAGATGATCACAATGATCCTTTCTGGCCTTGAAACCTATGAGTACAGCCAAAAGCAAAGTTATACATCTAGTAACAAGGAATGAAGGCCACTCTTGGAGACTGGGGGGCTGTATCCTGGGCAGCAGTGACTCTGAAAAGGATCCAGGGGTGCTAGTGGACAAGCAGCCCAACCTAAGTTCCCCGAGTGATGCTGTCAGAAAAGGGTTAATACGATCCTTGGGTGTATAAATAGAAGAGTGATGTGGAGAAGCAGGGAAGAGATGTGACCTTTCTGTATGGTGTTGGTGAGACCGATACTGAACACTGTGTCCAGTTCGTGTGTGCAAGTTTTAAAAAGAATATTGACAAATTTGAGAGGATGCAGAGTTGAGTCACAAAAATTATTCAAGGGTTGGAAAAATTGCCCTGACAGTGAAAAACTTAAAGAGCTTAATCTAGTCAGTGTATCTAAATGAGGGTAGAGAGGTGGCTTGACTATGCTGCATCAGTATCTTCACAGGGAGAAAATACTGGGTACTAATGGGCTCGTTAATCTAGTGGGGAAGGGCAGAAGAAGAACCCATGGTTGGAAGCTGAAACCAGGCCAGTTCAGGTTAGAAATAAGGCACCACTGGAACAAGCTTCCAAGAGACGTGATGGACATCTCCATTTCTTGAGGTCTTCAGATCCAAACTGGCTGCCTTTTGGAAAGGCGGGTGTGAGACTTCTCAGGGTTCCGGGAGGTATCTGGGGTTCATCCCTGCCTCAGCTTCTAGCCTGATCTGTGCCCAGGGGCTCTGCTTGCTCTGCTCTGTCTCACTTCAGACTAGCAGTTTACACACACCCTTTGTTACACTTGAGTGTCTGGTCCCTTGTCTTCTGGACACCCTTAACCCCAGTAAAGCAGTGCACCCTGGTTTCACCTCAGTTCAACACTCCACTTAGCACAAGGCATGTAGATATCAATACCAACAAAAGGGCACTTTATTTAACAGAGCTTGTGATAGATTCAAACTAAAGGCAAGTAAAAGGATTTGAAAGTAAGGTTACAGGTAAAAGAGAATGGCTAGCCTAGAGTTATTAACAAGTTATTTTCCAGTCTAATAAGATATTTGTCACCCAATAGTCAGCTTGTACAGTCCTTGTCTGGTCCAGAGAGCTGGGATCTGCTTTTCATGAGACACCTCTCCTGGCAGAATGTTGCCTTTGTAATGGATAATGTTTGTTGTCCTCTTTCCCTCTCTGCTACAGTCCCAGATCTTTGTCTGTGAAATCAAGTCTGCCCCAGGCTGTACAGACAGGGCTGGGCTGGATCAAGGGCTGTTGATTGTTCTCAGTGTTGAGACCCAGCCCATAGCAGGAGACAAGTTTCACCCCCACCAGTTTTAGAAGCCAAGGTTCTACATGGTACAGAACTCTAAAAATGTTTCCCCGACAAACAACCCCAAATAGCCTTGAGTACCAGGAAACTGTTAGCTTTTGGTGGAGACCCGCACAGCTCCTTGGGTGGAATATTGAAAGGATGGGCCAACACAGAGATGCTATACCTGCCTGAGTATGCCTGTGATACTGAGCTATAGTCAAACACAGGTTAGTGGGTTCACTAGAGCAGGAAGGCTGAAAATAAATGGCCTGTACTATATGGGAGATTGCGCTAGCTTATGGTCTCATGGTCCTGTGTGGGCTCAAACTCTGTGCCTCTATGACAGGGGTCAGCAACCTTTCAGAAGTGGTGTGCCGAGTCTTCATTTATTCACTCTAATTTAAGGTTTCGTGTGCCGGTCATACATTTTAATGTTTTTAGAAGGTCTCTTTCTAAAAGTCTATAATATACAACTAAACTATTGTTGTATGTAAAGTATATAAGGTTTGTAAAATGTTTAAGAAGCTTCATTTAAAATTAAATTAAAATGCAGAGCCCCCCGGACCGGGGGCCAGGACCCAGGCAGTGTAAGTGCCATTGAAAATCAGCTCGCATGCCGCCTTCAGCATGCGTGCCATAGGTTGCCTACCCCTGCTCTATAAAGTGAAGAGCCAGTGGCCCGGAGGGGGGTGAAGTGAGCAGCTGTGTCAGGTACGGCTGCAGGAATGTGTGCTGACCCTTAAGTCCATGCTCAGAATAGGAAAAGAGTGGTGTCCCTTGAGGAGAAAGTTCTGTAGTTTTCAGGGTGTCACAAAAGGCAGTCAGGGTGTGGGGGTGTTAAAAATCTTATTATAGCCTAGAAAAAAGCAAATCTCATTCCCCCCAACTCCCCGCACTCCCTGCCTCTTCAGGGCTAGCATTCTCTGCCAGCGTCCCAGTGGACGCCCACGCACCCAACCAGCCATATACCCCATTTTATAGGGGTAGCATTGGAATCAGTCACACATGTTTGACTCTGAAGGCAAAGGTGAGGGGGCTGGGCAAATGGCTGACTCTGAGTCAGGATGATGGTTGAGACCCACTTCCCAGTATGTTCATTGCCAGATGGCTGCTAGGCCAGGATTGCAGGCTAAGCTGCATTCCTCTTGGCCAGAGGTGCCTGGGAACACACTGACATCTGTGGTGACAACCCAATCAATACAGTCAGGTTTTAGAATGGCTGGGTGGCTTTTTCAGTCCCACACTGTGGAATCCCCTTTAATCAACACTAACCCTGCTAGGGACAGCCAAGCCTGTCTGGTGAATCTTCAGTGCACGTTTCACTAGAGGGCCATAGACGCTGGTAACCAAGGCAACAGCGGTATTTTAAAGCACTAGGCATACATAACTACACACATGTAAGGCACAATTAAAAATAACTTGTCATAAAAATAATAATCTGCGCACAGAAGGCAGCAAAGTTAGCAACCAGGACATTATTTATTTAACTGTGACGTCCAAATAAATTCAGCCACCAGCCCCAAAGATCTGGTTAAAGCTGAGGAGTGGGATAACCACCCTGCTTCAAGATAACTGGAAGGAGCAGTTAAGCCCCCTTAGGAAGTGAGATAGCTGGAGACAATAGATGCTACCACCCAAGGTAGTCAGCCCCAGGATGAAGCCTGAGCAGGACTAAGCCATATGGTCTGAGGGTTTCCATGGGCCTGGTTGTAAATACTGTGGCTAGGGGATTGCTTGTTGGGGTGTGTGTGAGAGACACAGCCGTGAGCATGGCTCTAAGAGGGAGCACAGACAGAGCTTCCTGGGGGCACAGGACTGGCTGGAAAGGCAGGGTTAGGAAGTATGAGCCAGGAAACTGCCTGCAGCTGTTTGTTCCTGCTGTGTTCAGGGAGAGCAACATTTGAGGACGTGCTTGGTGAATAAATGGGATTGTGCCAAAGAAATACCTGACTTGTCATCAGCTTCTCCCCCTGATGGAAAAAACCTAGCAAAGCCCCTCACTTCTTGGGCCAAGGGGCAACAATACTTAGTCAGCCCCCTTTATCACAGGATATGGGTGCGTCACAACCTAACGCATTTACCCTCACATCCCCTGAGCGTCAGGGCAGGGCCAAGATTCAAGAACTGAGGCCCAGAGAGGCTAAGTGACTTGCTCAAGGTCACACAGAAAGTCTGTGGTAGAGAAGGGAATGGATCCCAGGTCTCCTCCTGAGTCCCAGGCTCCTGCCCAGACTCTGTTTTGAGCAGCCATCTTTGTGTATAGCTCACTGTGGGCTGATCTACACTACAAACTGACACTAGCATACCTACGGCTCACTGGGGTGTAAATAGGTTGTTATGTTGACTTAACCCCCGGTGTGGACTGCACTAAGTCAACAGATGAATTCTTCTGTCAACCTAGCTACCACCTTTCAGGGAGGTGGATTAACCACGGTGTCTATGCTGAAGTGCTCCAGCAGCACAGACACAACACTCCCACTGTGCTACTGTAATGCTTTAAGTGTAGACGGACCCTGATTTAGAACCTGGCTGTTGAGCCTGCCCCTTCTTCACGTGCTGTTTGTGAGCACTCACACTCCACAGGACGGTAAGTAGGAATCTCAGAGAACAGCAGCTTCCGGACTGTAGCCAAGAGTCACTGACTCAGCAAATACAAGTTGTTTTGTGAAATGAAATGTTGTTTGCAGTGTTGTAGCTGTGTCAGTCCCAGGATATCAGTGAGACAAGGTGGGTGAGGTGATATTTTTAATTGGACCAACTTCTGCGGGTGAGGGAGACAAGCATTCATTCAAGCTTACACGGAGCTCTTCAGGTTTGGGAGAGGTACGAATGCCACAGCTAAACACAAGGTGGAACAGATTGTTAAGCATAAAGAGTTAATACATGTTGCAAGAGACCATTCATGGTGAAGTTAGTGCCTCTGCAGTCATAGCACAGAGGAAGTTAGTGGGTTATAGGTTCTTGTAATAAGCCATAAATCCAGTGTCTCTCTATTCAGTCCATGATTTGTAGTGTCTAGCAGAGTTACAAATTTAAACTCCTCAGCTCATCTTTGGCAGGTGTTGTGCAGGTTTCCTTTGAGGACAAAGACTGAGAGGTCAGATACGGAATGATCATTCTGTGAAAAGTGTTGGCCCACAGGTGATAGGGTGTTTTTGTCTTTTATCATTTTTCTGTTTGAGTTCATTTGAGAGCATAGTGATTGTCTCTATTGTACTCCTGAACCACGAAGACTACATCATATGAGGCCAACTGACAACTCTCCGACACTGCCTACTATAAAGAACTCAGAGACCCTACACCACTGTCCACCCAGGAATTTAAAGGATATCATCGAATCCTTCTCCAAACAACTCTAAGAGAAACTTGACAACCTCATCCCCAAGAACCTACCCCAGGGACCTTCTACAGACAAGGGACCCCAGGCAGACCCATCATATCTGTCCATGGAACCCTTGCTGAAGGGATATGGGGACTCATAGAACCATCCTCGGACCACTCACCACACAAAGGGCTGGCTTCCTCCAGGACACAACTGACTTCCTCCAGAAACTCTGCAACATTAATAACCTTCCTCATAACACCATCCTCACTACCATGCATGTCACCTCCCTATCCACCAGAAGCCCTCACAATGACGGCATCGCTGCCTGTCTCAACTATCTACAAGACAACACTCAGATACCACTCCAAACACAGCGCCAGACTCATCCATTTCATCCTCACTCATAACTATTTTACATTCAACAACAAATACTTTGTCCAAACCATGGGCAGAGCCGTGGGTACTAGGATGGCTCCCCAATATTGCAACTTCTTCTTGGGCCACCTTGAGGAAGAATTTCTGGACAAATGCACCACAAAACCAATGATACACCTGAGATACATCAATGATATTTCAATCCTCTGGACAGACAACTTAAACTCCCTCAGAGCTTTCCACCACAACTTCAACCACCACCACCCATCAGACTCTCTGTAGGGAACTCCCACTCCTAGGCACCATGATCAGCTTCATCAATGGAACCCTACACACAACTATATACAAGAAACACATGGGTCACCACACCTACCTCCACAGATCCAGTAACCAGCCCAAACATAGGAGGAAATCTGTTAGCAACAGCTGGGCACTCAGATATCACAGAATATGTTCCTTGGAGAAAGTCCAGGGTACACACCTGAACACACTTAAAACTGCCTTCACCAAACCCCAGAGAACTAATTCCCATGCAGAAACAAACCCCACTGACCACACACCACTTGTTGTCACCTACCACCCATCTTTAAAAAAAAGGAAGGAGGAGGATCTGCGGAACTACAGGCCAGTCTGCCTCACCTCAGTCCCTGGAAAAATCATGGAGCAGGTCCTCAAGGAATCAATTTTGAAGCACTTCAAGTAGAGGAAATTGATCAGGAATGGTCAGCATGGATTCACCAAGGGCAAGTCATGCCTAACTAATCTAGTTGCCTTCTATGATGAGATAACTGGCTCTGTGGATGAGGTGAAACCAGTGGACATGTTATTCCTTGACTTTAACAAAGCTTTTGATATGGTCTCCCACACTATTCTTGCTGTCAAATTAAAGAAGTATGGGCTGGATGAATGGACTATAAGGTGGACAGAAAGCTGGCTAGATCATTGGGCTCAAGGGGTAGTGATCAATGTCTAGCTGGCAACCAGTATCAAGCGCAGTGTCCCAAGGGTCGGTCCTGAGGCCGGTTTTGTTCAATATCTTCATTAATGATCTGGAGGATGGTGTGGATTGCATCCTCAGCAAATTTGCAGATGACACTAAACTGAGAGGAGTGGTAGATACGCTGGAGGGTAGGGATAGGATACAGAGGGACCTAGACAAATTAGAGGATTGGGTCAAAAGAAATCTGATGAGGTTCAACAAGGACAAGTGCAGAGTCCTGCACTTAGGACAGAAGAATCCCATGCACTGCTACGGACTAAGGACCGAGTGGCTAGGCAGCAGTTCTGCAGAAATGGACCTAGGGGTTACGGTGAACAAGAAGCTGGATATGAGTCAACAGTGTGCCCTTGTTGCCAAGAAGGCTAATGGCATTTTGGGCTGTATAAGTAGGGACATTGCCAGCAGATCGAGGGACATGAAAAATCCCCTCTATTCGGCATTGGTGAGGCCTCATCTGGAGTACTGTGTGCAGTTTTGGGCCCCACACTACAAGAAGGGTGTGGAAAAATTGGAAAGAGTCCAGCAGAGGGCAACAAAAATGATTAGGGGCTGGAGCACATGATTTATGAGGAGAGCTGAGGGAACTGGGATTATTTAGTCTGCAGAAAAGAAGAATAAGGGGGGATTTGATAGCTGCTTTCAACTATTTGAAAGGGTGTTCAAAAGAGGATGGATCTAGACTTTTCTCAGTGGTGGCATATGACAGAACAAGGAGCAATGGTCTCAAGTTGCAGTGGAGGAGGTCTAGGTTGGATATTAGGTAAAACTTTTTTACTGGAGGGTAGGGGGTATGTGTGAAGCACCAGAATGGGTTACCTAGGGAGGTGGAGGATACAAAACCTGCAGATGCAGTGCCCTTGATATGATGATCAACGTCCCCCACAACACACCTTTCAAAATCCATGGGCCCTGCACATGCCTGTCACAACATGTGGTGTACCTCATCCTGTGCATTAAAAGCCACACCAACAATCACTACACTTCTGAATGAACTGACATAGAAAAACGATCCTTACGCTTACAAATCTGCTCCATCTTGTGACACTCTGGGACCTTTCCCAGAGCTGACGAAGAGCTTGGTGTAAGCTCAAAAGCTATTCTCTCTTGTTACATGCACACTCTAGGGCACCTCACGTTTACCCTTCCGTGGGCTCAAGGCATAACCCAGTTAATTTAGGCACCCCCATCTTTACCCAGTTCCTAGGGTTCAGGGCCATCCTTACTCAGTTCCTAGGACTCAAGGCATACTCTTCTGTGGGTTTGTAGTGCCTGTTACCAGTGAAAAGTGCCTTACACTGTAATATCCTTGTGATATTATTGACACGAACTGTATAGATCATTGTTGCAACCAAGGTACAAAGGAGGTCAAGTAAGATGTCTATGAAAAAGTCATGATTTGCTGGTTATAATTATGCTATCTGTATGCATGTATCATTTTTATTTTTGAAGTTATGAATATTGGCTATGTACTTGTATCTCAATGTGTTTGATTCTAAGTAGCACCAGTGAAGCATTTGGCCAGCTTATTCAGAAGGGACTCTTCAGATTAAGTGTCCAATCAAGAAACAATTAACTGACAGTGGACCTTGGGAGACTCCAATCCACATTTGAGGAATCTTCTGGGGAACATTCAAGGTAGTATGGGTGCAATGGCTGCTCTACCTGTAAAGAACTGTGTGATTTTCCACAGTAAGAAGCTCTGAACAAAGGACTGAATGACCCATCCAAGCTGTGGATGTACTCCAGAGACTTAATTTGAGCCTGCAGTTTATTCCATCACTGCTACAAGCCTGAACCAAGAACTTTGCCATTAGTGTATGTAATTGATTCCATTTAACCAGTTTTAACTCTCATCTATGTTTCTTTCTTTTTATGAATAAACCTTTAGATTTTAGATTCGAAAGGATTAGCAACAATGTGATTTGTGGGTAAGATCTAACTGGTATATTGACCTGGGTCTGGGGCTTGGTCCTTTGGGATCGGGAGAACCTCTTTTCTTTTACTGGGATATTGGTTTTCATAACCATTTGTCCCCATAAGAAGTGGTGATGGTGGTGATACAAGGGAACTGAGTATCTGAGGGAATTGCTTGCATGACTTCTGGCTAGCCAGTGGGGTAAAACCAAAGTCCTCTCTGTTTGGCTGGTTTGGCATGCCTTAGTAAAGGAACTCCACCTTTGGTCTGTAACTGCCCTGCTGTAAGCAATTCGTCCTGAAGTGGTCTCACTAGAGGCCACTTCATTACAATGCTTATCCTCTATTTATTAACAGTTACCAAAACAGAATGCAGTTCTATATTTGTGAGGTAACTCTCTTCTCTTCATGTGTCACTATATAATGCCTGCATCTGTAATTTTCACTCCATGCAGCTGAAGAAGTGAGGTTTTTTACCCGTGAAAGCTTATGCCCTAATAAATCTGTTAGTCTTTAAGGTGCCACCGGACTCCTTGTTGTTTCAGTGTAGTGAGAAGAGCAGCAGTTTATCTGTTGGGAGTGGCAATGTGCGTGGTAAGGAAGCTGCCCCACTCTCCCAATATTTGTCTATAACCAGCCCTGGCTGCTGGGACAAGGGAGAGGAAGGCAAGAGAAGTCTGGATGAGCCTAGGCAGCCTTGTGAGCTGATGGCTTTGTCTAGTCAGCAGTTTGGGAAGGTAAGAACAGTGGAAGATGAATGTCCCTATACCTTATCTGTTATCTGTGTGGAGCATTGTGACAGTGAAGGGAAAGTTCCTGTGTCTGTTAGGGATATAGACTTGCCCATGGAGGGATCTACCCCAGTCTCCAAGCAGTTGTCTGAGAACAGCCCTGTGTGCGTGGACAAGGGAAAGAAGATCCCAAGCTGTGTGTCTGGTAAAGGAGAATGTGTCTCCAGTTCTTTGTCTGTGGAGCAGACAGAAGGTGCCTTTCAGTCTGTGATGGTTGAGGGTAGTGCAGTTGTCTCAGAGTTGGTTCTGGATTCAACTAAAGCCCAGGAAGGGAATGGTCCTAAATTTGTATCTGCTAGGAAGAATGACACTGTAACTTGGTTGCATCCAGTTAGTGTCATGGCAAAATCCCAGAGACCAGACAATTCTGGTGCTTGTATTTTGCCTGTTGCTAATGTGTTGCTGGTAAAGGTGTAGCAACTCTGTCCTAGCCCGGGCCAAGGAGAGCATAAAGGTGACTTGATTATGTTACCTACTGACAGTTTGGGAACTTGTAGCAAGAAGGAAAAGATTCCTGAGCTTGGGTGTGGCAAAGGGAAGGAGAATGCTTCTGACCTTTTGACTATGAAATCTAGCAGTTTGCCTGAAAGGGGATTGTGTAGGAATCTGCCTGATGAGCCAAAGGTGATTTGGAATGTAAGGGCTTGGCTACACTGGCACTTTACAGCGCTGCAACTTTCGCGCTCAGGGGTGTGAAAAAACACCCTCCTGAGCGCTGCAGGATACAGCGCTGTAAAGCCTCAGTGTAATCAGTGCCGCAGCGCTGGGAGCACAGCTCCCAGCGCTGCAAGCTACACCTGTAAGGGATGTGGTTTACATGCAGCGCTGGGAGAGAGCTCTCCCAGCACTGGTGCTCTGACCACACTCACACTGCGCTGCCACAGCAGCACTTTGAAATTTCAAGTGTAGCCATATCCTTAGTCAAACTCAGGAGTTGGTAGTGGCTCAACAGAGCAATGCTTCTGTGGAGCAAGGTAAAGACAAACTGGTGCTTAGAAAGATTCCTGAAGAGAAAAATTTTCAGGGTAGTCTTTGCAAGCAGTTTGTGGCAACTGAAGGGTGTGGAAGTGATTTGATCAAGAAAGGTTTAGGTCCTAGCAGCCAGGAATTTTCTGTTGTGAATGGATCCACTGACTTTCCCTTTGAAAGATCCAGTGTGGATCACTTTGAAAAGATGGAATGAAAATTGTTAAGAAAGTTAAACAGCCCTTTAACCAAGTGGTTGTGCTTGACCAGTTTGCTGGGAAAACAATGTTGTTGGAACAGAAATGTCTCCATGTAGATTCTGTGAGGGAACAGTAGTGTCTCAGGTTCAGAGAGAAGACTGGGTAGCTGAGTCTGCAGATCAGAACAGCTGTGTAGTTAATCTCTCAAAAATGCAAGGGATGGCAGATATACTCATGTCTAGACACTTTGGGTATGACTTGTAGTCTCTCAATGGACTTAACATCTAATTCCATGTGGAAGCAGAGGTTGGTAATGGAAGGACCACAGAACTTTGAGTCTAACTTGCTAGTAAAAATGGACGGTATCTCTTTAAGACAGAGTCCAACCTTGAAATTGGTAACAGTTAAGGATCTGAAAACTGGTGAACCAGCTCCTGTCTGTTTGGATGCAAATTGCCTGGCTGACAGGGAGAAGAAAGACTTTCTAAAAGCTGTGAGAAAAGGGCACACCCAATCAGCCAGTTGATTATGTTAAGCAAGAAAAATCAGGGTTTGATCCTATAGGACAAGGAGGAAAAAGAGAACTTAATTTTGCAAAAGGAAGCCACAGGGAAACCCTAAAATGCCAAAACCCCAATGGTATTGAGTCAAAGGTGTGGCATGACAAAAATTATTGTAAATGAACACTTGCAATGAATTTGTTGTTATTACTAATGATAATTTTTGTAACTATTGTGTTGCTATCACCAAGAACTCTAAAAATGTACAATGTGCCTAATCTTTTGGAAAATCCCTTGAACATGTTAAGAGTGATACATAAGAACACACTTTATGTTAAAAGGCCTTGTAATGCTGATGTTGCACAGTTAGTGCCTGTAAACAGTCTTGGAACTTTTCACAGGAGAAAAGACATTCCAGACCTGATGTGTTGTATGCAAAGAGAAACTGAGGCACACTACTATATTGTTTTCACGGCAAAATTCCAAGATTCCTGCACTATGAAAACCATTAATATCTACAGTGACTTACTTGGGTTCCAAACATTTGCCAGAACTTGTATGGATAAAGTAGCTAAGTTCTTTAGCTCTTGGCAAGATCACGAGACATACAGGCATAGGCACTGACTTCCCCTCTGCCTGGTGGGTGCTCGACCCCACCGCTCGCCCTGCACCGCCTCTTCCTGCCCCTGCACTGCCTTCGTCCCACCCCCATTCCACCCCTTCCTCAAAGTCTCCATCTACCCTGCCTTTTTCCACCCCAGCCCTGCCCCCTTCCTGCCTCCATTCTACCCCCTTTCTCCAAGTCCCTGCCCCTGCTCTGCCTCTTCTCTGCCTCCTCCCCTGAGCGTGCCACATCCCTACTGCTCCCCCGCCCTCCCGGAAAGTCCGAACAGCTGTTAGACAGTGGGCAGGAAGAGCTGGGAGGGAGGGGGAGGACATGGAGGGTGGAAGAAAGAGGCGAGGTGGGGGCAGGGGGAGCTTGGCTGCCGGTGGGTGTGAAACACCCGCTAATTTTGTCCCGTGTAGGGCTGGAGCACCCATGGAGTCGGCACCTATGCATACAGGAACCATGCTGCAAGAGCAGATCCAATCCACTATTATTCAAGTTTTACCTTGAGTCTGTAAAAAGATTCAATCATGTTATTTAACATGACTTTGATAAATCATTTCTGTAGTACACTAATATGGCTTCTAACCCAATACTAGCTGTAGTAAGACAGAACCGAGAATGGGGGGGCTCTTGAGATGCAGTCAGTGATGTTTGTGTCATCCCTTCCTGCATCAGTTTTGTTTTGGGGGTGTGATATTATGACACGAACTGTGACCATATAGATCATTGTTGCAATCAAGGTCCTATAGTGCCACCAAATCTTGTAAAAAGGAGGTCAAGTAAGATGTCTATGAAAAAGTTATGATTTGCTGGTTATGATTATGCTATCTGCATGCATGTATCATTTTTGTATTTGAAGTTATGAATATTGGCTGTGTACTTGTATCTCAATATGTTTGATTCTAAGTAGCACCAGTGAAGCATTTGGCCAGCTTATTGAGAAGAAACTCTTCAGATTAAGTGCCCAAACAAGAAATACTTAACTGACAATGGACCTTGGGAGACTCCAATCCACATATGAAGAGTCTTCCTGAGAACATTCAAGGTAGTATGGGAGCAATGGCTGCTCTACCTGTAAAGAACTGAGTCATGAATGGACATGTGACTTGCCCATCTGACTCCAAACTCCATCTTGCTGCTGTGATTTTCCACAGTAAGAACAAAGGGTCCTTCCACATGGCAGAGGATATAAAAGGCCCTAGAAACCCCTCTATTTTGTTTTCAATCCTGCTTCTAACCTCTGGAGGAACCTTGCTAAAACTGAAGCTCTGAACAAAGGACTGAATGACCCATCCAAGCTGTGGATGTACTCCAGAGACTTAGTTTGAGCCTGCAGTTTATTCCATCACTGCTACAAGCCTGAACCAAGAACTTTGCCATTAGTGTATGTAATTGATTCCATTTAACCAATTTTAACTCTCATCTGTTTCTTTCTTTTTATGAATAAACCTTTAGATTTTAGATTCGAAAGGATTGGCAACAGCGTGATTTGTGGGTAAGATCTAACTGGTATATTGACCTGGGTCTGGGGCTTGGTCCTTTGGGATCGGGAGAACCTCTTTTCTTTTACTGGGATATTGGTTTTCATAACCATTTGTCCCCATAAGAAGTGGTGATGGTGGTGATACAAGGGAACTGAGTATCTGAGGGAATTGCTTGCATGACTTCTGGCTAGCCAGTGGGGTAAAACCAAAGTCCTCTCTGTTTGGCTGGTTTGGCGTGCCTTAGTAAAGGAACTCCACCTTTGGTCTGTAACTGCCCTGCTGCAAGCAGTTCGTCCTGAATTGTTACTCTCAGTTGTGTCTCGCTAGAGGCCACTTCATTACAATCCTTATCCCCTATTTATTAACAGTTACCAAAACAGAATACTCACTACTCATACAATGCTCACTACTCCCAATAAGGCAGACAAACTTTTCCTGGTGGCCAGTCAGGATCAGGTCATGTGGGGACTCATTTCCGCACCACATGGTTGGCAGGGTGTTGAGGTCTGTCAGCTCTGATCTTGGGCTGTGTCCTGGAGTTGGATTCCAAAGAACTTCCCTTTGGATCCTGTTTATATAGTGAAACTTGAGTTCTGCTTAGCTATATCTTAACCAATCATTTTAAACTAAAGCCTATAAAACAGTGCTTTCCACCCACCCTAGCCCACTACTAAACAGTTCTTTACCCGTCAGACCTCACTGCTTTAGTTGTTTTAAATCTTGCAAAATGAGTTATGCAACAGACAGAAACGATGAAAGAATCAGACAGAGACCCTACAATAAACAATAGGGAAGTGGGGACCACAAAGGCAAGACAATAGAAGTAGAGATTTCACAGTCACAACGGCGGATAAGTTATTTCTTGCCAGACAGAGCGCTATAAAGCACAGTTTCCTTTAAAGATCTTAAGATCTGTTTCTTTATCTGGTGGTGCTGGATACTGTTGGACGGGAGCCTTCTTAACAGCGTGATGTTACACTGTTTTGATGTAATTTAGATGGAATGTGAGGATGTGACTTGCTGCTGCTTAGCTCATGGCTGCTGCTGTCCATGTGTGGTTGCTGTTGCTACTTACTAAAGAAAAAGTCCTCGGTCCTTACACTCTCACCAACAAAAACTGGTCCAATAAAATATATTACCTCCCTCCACTTGTCTCTCTAACATGAAATGCTACAGGCAGAAGTGGGAGGAGCATGACTAGACCAGCTGCCTGATTCAAAGAGCTCATTCTGGGCTCAAGTGTTTGCACTGGTATCTGAGCCAGCATCACGGCCCTGCTAATTCAGCTCTGGCAAGGCAGGCATGGGCCTGCACGGGATGGAGGGGTGGCAGAGGGTTGATTCACTGAACTGCCTTGACTTCAAAGGGGGATGCAGCATGGCTGAGGCAGGCAGGCAAGGACAGCAGGGCTTGAACCAACTGCCCCTGCCAGCGAGCTCAGCTGCCACCTGTCCCTGCTGCACTGAGTGGTTCCTGTCTCTGGCGCTTGCCGGGGCTGCCACCTGTCCCCATTTTCCCAGGAGTTTCCCTTTTTTAGGTAGCTGTCCCAGGAAACCTGTAAGTCCTCCCAGCCCCGCCCTGGTTGTTGTCAGTCCCCCCCAATGTCTCCCCTAGCCCTACTGTCAGGGCCAGTGCAAGGATGTTTTGTGCCCTAGACGAAACTTCCACCTTGCGCCCTCCCCCGTCCCCAAGCCCTGCAGTGGCTCCCTGCCCCCCCCGCGTCCTGAGGCACCCCCTCCCGTGGAAGCTCCCCACCCCTCCTCCGCCCTGAGGCATCCCCCCACACCATGGCAGCTCCTCCCCCGGCCCAGGGAGCTGTGTGGCAGCTGCCTGCCCCAGCTCACCTCTGCTCTGCCTCCTCCCCGAGCACGCCATTGCTGCTTCACTTCTCCCGCCTCTCAGGCTTGCGGCGCCTAAGCTGATTGGCACTGAAAGCCTGGGAGGCGTGAGAAGTGAAGTGGCCTCAGCGTGCTCAGGGAGGAGGCGGAGCAGAGGTGAGCTGGGGCAGGCGGAGCAGGGGTTAGCTGGGACGGGGATTTCCCCTGTGTACCATCCCCCCCTTACTTGCTGCAGGCGGCCCTCCCCGCGCCCCCTTGCCTCAGCTCCCTATGCCTAAATGCCGGTGGCGACTGGGGCGGCTGAAGATCCGGCCGCCGCGGTCGCCACTTAAGACAATCTCCCCCCCCCCGCCCCAAATCCTAGCACCTTAAGTGACCACCTAGGTTGCCTAATAGGTTGCACCGGCCCTGCCTACTGTCTATACCAGGAGTGGCAGTGCCTTTGCAGAGGGTGCTTGGGTTCAGCGTGTCGGGGAGGGGGTGGCTTGGGAGCAGCAAGCAGGACAGGGGGAGTTAGGGGCAGCAGTGCCCAGTTGCTGCCACGTACATACTGGCTGCAAGGGTTGCCCTGGGCAGGAATGGGGTGAATTTGGCTCGTGCTGCATTCTGCTTGGTGAGGTCAGTGCCCAGGGCAGCCCTGGGAGCAGGAGACAGGATGGAAGACAGGGCCTTGGGACGGGGGAGCAGGTGGTGTCCAGGGGGCATGCGGTAGGGTGGGGGCAGGTGGTAGTCCTGCTCAGAGGTGGCAACCCTAGCACTCCCTGAGCCACCCTGCATGTAACCTAGATGAAGTTACTATAAGGTGGTTAGAAAACCATTCCCAGAGAGTAGTCATCAGTGGTTCACAGTCATAATGGAAGGGCATAATGAGTGGGGTCCCACGGGGATCAGTTCTGGGTCCAGTTCTGGTTAATATCTTCATCAATGATTTAGCTAATGGCATAGAGAGTACACTTATAAAGTTTGTGGACGATACCAAGCTGGGAGGTGCTGAAGTGCTTTGGAGAATAGGATTAAAATTCAAAATGATCTTGACAAACTAGAGAAATGGTCTGAAGTAAACAGGGTGAAATTCAATAAGGACAAATGCAAAGTACTCCACTGAGGAAGGAACAATCAGTTGCACAGAGTGGACGGTGTAACAGTTGCAAAAAAAAAAGTGAACATCATTCTGGGATGTAATAGCAGGATTGTTGCAAGCAAGACATGAGAAGTAATTCTTCCACTCAACTCACGCCTCAGCTGGAGTATTGTGTCCAGTTCTGGGTGCCACATTTCAGGAAGGATGTGGACAAACTGGAGAAAGTCCAGAGAAGAGCAACCAAAATGATTAAAGGTCTAGACAACATGACCTATGAGGGAAGATATTAATTTTTTTGTTTGTTTAGTCTGGAAAAGAGAAGACTGAGAGGGGACACGATAATAGTTTTCAAGTACATAAAAGGTTGTTATAAGGAGAAGGGAGAAATATTGTTCTTTTTAACCTCTGCAGATAGGACAAGTAGCAATGGGTTTATTGCAGCAAGGGAGGTTTAGGGTGGACATTAGGAAAAACTTGCTAACTGTTGAGGTGGGCAAGCTCCGGAATAGATTGCCTAGGGAAGTTGTGGAATCTCCATCACTGGAAATTTTTAAGAATAGGTTAGACAAACGCCTGTCAGTGATAGCTTAATCCTTAGTCCTGCCATAAGTGCAGGGGACTGGACTAGATGTCTCTTCCAGTCCTATGGGTCTACGTCTGTCACTCCACACAGCTTTCGGTCCCACAGCCTCATCCCTCTGTCGTCCCTCTTGGAACCCACTCCTTTTCCTTGTGCCCTTGCCACACCTCTGCTGGCCTAGCAGGAGAGTAACTCTCTCTACAGTAGGCCTGCACAACATGCGGTCCCTGGACCGCATGCGGCCCACGTAGACTCACTGTGCAGCCCGTGGGCAAGCGATGGGGTGGGGCTGCTGGGTTTGCCCCTTGCCTCACAGCCCCGTGCGCACACTCCGCTCTCCAACCACCCTAACAGTCAGAACCACACGTGTCTCCATCTCCCACTACGCCCACATGGCGTACAGCAGGTGCATCACTTCCAGGGCCCGCTGAGGTGGGAAGCGCTGGGCACGAGGCAGAGCCAGTAAGTGCCGAGCGAGGGGAGGGGCACCCGGCCTGGGCTTGAGCCGCAGCTCAGGCGGGGGACAGGGACTAGGCTGAGACCCTCTTCAAATCCCCCCCTTCGGCTGGGGGCGGGGCAGCTACTGCGCTGGTTGGTCCCAAGGCGGCCTCCTTAGCGATTGGGGGTGGGAGGTTTGAACTGTCTGTGGGCAGCCAGGATATCCCCAGGGGAGGAGAGAGGCGGGGGAGAGAGAGAGAGACACCTGCCCTGCCCTGACTGCTGCCCTTTCCCGGTCCAGGGACATTCCCCCTCCCCTATCACACTGCCCCACTGAGCTCCCTGTGTTTGAAGTCAGATCCAATCACTTCACACTGCCTCCTTTTCCCCTCCCCTTAGTTCATAGCTCCAGAAAATCCCTTCAAACTGTCCCCCCCTTTCTCCTCCCCTTATTTCATGGGGGGATGACAAGCCAGGTGGGCAGTGGCGGCGAGGCTTTATACTTGGGGGGTGGAGGTTCCATGGGGCCAGGCAGTCCTGGGGCAGGAGATGTGTTTCGGGGGCCTGAGCAGCACTGGGTGGGGGAGGTGTTTCAGCAGGGCCAGGGGAGTTCAGCCCTCAACTGTTTTCTTTGGAGTAATATGGCCCTTGCTGCTTTACGAGTTGTGCAGGCCTGCTCTACAGCATGTCTGTGATGCTCCTGTTTTTTCTATACCAACATCCCAGCCAATGGGCAGGTTCAGACATTCAGCCCCTGGGAGTACCCTCCAGTATGTGCCTTTGCACACATATCCTGCCTCAGACCGGGCAGTAGGGGCTAGGAAATAACATCCTGCATAGGTGAATGGGGAGTGAGGACTGAAGTCCATGAGTTTCTTGGCACTGAAGCGTCACTTTAGTTCTGACGAGGCAGCCTCTAGATAGCACCCTCCTGCAGAAATACATGCGCTGTCACAAACACCCGCACACTCCTTCAGCATAACCAGCCTCAAGGTGGCTTCCTGCAGTTAGAACATTGTTGGGATGATGCATTGGGCCATGCAGATCCAGCAACCTCCACTGTGGGTAATTCCATTCTGCCTCCTTAAACCCTCCACCACTCACTTTGAGTGAGATATGCTCTTCTCGTTCAAAATAACTGCTCAGCCCCAGCCCAGCAGTGACTGCATTTCAGGGAAGAAAAAAGAGCCCCGATGGTTGGACTGCAGTGGCACTTGCAGCTGTAAAGTTTTGTGAGAAAACATTTTATGACTTACTAGGGAAACAGGAAAGCTCCTGGCTCAGAGCAGGGAGCAATGACCCACTGCATGGCTAGCCCAGAGGCCTGGTTAAAAGTGCTCTTCCTGGGCTCAAGTGTCTGCATGGTGATCTAAGCCAGCATCACAGCCCTCCTAATTCAGCTAAGGGCTTCCTGGCAAGGCAGGCATGGGCCTCCACAAGACAAAGGGGAGGCAGAGGGTTGATTCACATAACTGCCCTGACTTCCAAGGGGGCTGCAGCGTGGCTGAGGCAGGCAGGTGAGGACAGCAGGGCTTGAACCAACTGCTTCCACTCAGGATCCAGACCACTTGCCAGTGAGCTCAACAACAGCAACAGTAAATCCTGGGAGGGGACTAAAGTGATGGGACAGACAGTCTCCTGCACTGGGCAGGGCCCCAGTTACATTCCACCACCCTAGAGCTGCTCACTACTGCCCACTGATCAGAACCTAACTGCCCCTCACTACTCCATTCCTTCCAGGCCTGGTCCCATGCAGCTTCCCATTGTGCGATGGGGATGGTCCTGACTGACCTGGGGAAAGTCCTTTGCAAGCTACAGCCAGGAAGCCCTGGGGGTGCTCTGCAGTGTCCAGGCTAAGCTGGGGGCTGACACACCCAGGATCACACATATCCCCATCCCAAGGGAGAAGGGAACAAACAGTGTCTGGACCTCCTAAAAGAAGGGTTTATTGTCATCATAACTTTATTAGAAAGACATTTACACAGACCAATCTTTACAGATGCAGAAAACAGTGACCAACAGGGAACAGGTTTGTCTGGAGTAAGGCATCCACATTTGGTATAAATTAGTATTTTATACAAGAATCACTGACAGACACCTGAAATATTACACAAGAGCCAGCTCTGCCTACCCACTCGGTGCCCCTCACCCCATGGAGCCATGCTGGCACCATGGCTCAGTGCTGGGGAGGGGTGTGCCCCCCACAGCTGGCCCTCCAGTGACTTCAGTGTGATTGGAGCCAAGATCCACAAGGGGAAACCCCTGGCACAGAAGCGTGGGGGAAAGGAGCTCCCTGCCAGACTAGCCAGTGCAGATGCCAGATCCCACCCCTCCCTGCACCCTGCCAGGAGAGGGCACTCCCAGGGCCTGTGTCATAGCACCATTGCAGTACCAGGGGCACTCCAACGCAGCAGGCCTCCCAGGCTCAGATCCTAGCCCCCACACCTGGGAAAGCCCCTCTTCCAAGGGCTGCTCCTTCACTCCCTCCTCCAGCTCTCGCTGGATTTGTGCTGTCCTCGCCACATGCACAGCAAAACAGACTGCAGGATGGGGATGGAGAGACAGTCATGTGGGGTGGGATTGTGTGTGGCCATGCTGTACAAGATCCTCTGGACCCAGCAGCCCCGCAGAGGGGCAGTTGCGAGAGTCATTGCAGAGCAAGGGCCAGGGCACCAGGCCGTCTCTACAGCACCAAGCACTGGACCGGTTCATCTCCCATGGAGGAAGGTGCGAGGTGTTCAAAGACATTGAAGAGGCCCGGTGCAGGTTTAGCACCACAAGAATAAATAGACCCCCCCCAAGCCGAACACCACCTTATACGCCTGCAGATGAGGTGCTCAGCTCTCTAGGGAGTGGAGGGGACAGGACTAATGGGGGATTGCCTAGGGAAGTCAGAAGAATAGTTTCTCCCCTTGTGCTTCTCAGCCCCAGTGGCCTTCTCATACCAGCCACAGCTCCCAGCCCCTAGCATGACCCCCATCACAGCTGCACTGGAGCTACGTGCTCTTTGCTCAGCCTCTTGGCAGGCTAACAAGAAGCCAGGGCAGCAATGAGATCAGGCAGGCTCATTACAGCAGTGCTCCTCCTCCTCGTCCCATGGAAACACCAAGGGAGCAAGGGCAACCCAGCCCAATCCCCTCAGCGCAGAGATCCCCATGCACAGGAGTCTGCGGTCCTGCTGCTTCTGTAAGAGAAAGACAGCCAAGGGGACAGAGGGAGCTGGCAGCCAAGCACCCTTTCAGTCCTGAGCTGTGTTAGGGGCCCACTCAGGAGGACTATGAGGCTGGCTAGGTCAAGGTGAGCCCTGGGCACTGTCCCCTCTGCTAAGGGCTGGAAAGAGGCGGGGATCCACCCCAGCCATCAGCAGGGAAACTGGAAAGATGCCAGCAGCTGCACCCACCTTGGGTGCCGGGTCTGCAGAGACAAGGTGCGGAGATGCCTGCTGCGCATATGCGGGTCTGTGTCTCTGTGTGCGAGGGGGGTCAAGGTGCTGATAGCTCCATCCAGGGTGGCTGCATGACAGGCTGGCGGACAGGAGGAGCCTGCCCACCTCAGCAGGCAGGAGCGCCGCACTCAGGGCTCCATGACAAGCAAACCAGTCTATAAAACAGAGAGGACAATGGGAACGGGCCTTCAGGGGGCCAACAGCAACCCTGCAAGTGAACAGAGGCAAAGAGACAAGTCAGGGGAGGCCACAGCCCCCACTGGGAGACTGACCTCTCCCCCCAGCACCCAATTCAGCCCACACAGCTCCCTCCTGCATCTTTCCAATAAAGACAAACCTAGGCTCTCCTCCTGCATAAGAGGCTGCCCCCAGAGCCCATTCTGAGCAGTGCAGAAAAATCACATCTGGCTTTCTATTCTATAACCAAGCGAATGGTCCTGGGGGAGCCCTCTAACCCCCAACTGCAGATACTCCAGAAGCTATGGCCTCCAGGATAATCTCAGGGGACCCCACAGCCTCTAGTGCAGACCCTGGTAGCTATGAGCAGCTAGACCGAAGCATTGCACCCACTTGGGATGGACTCTGTTCACATCTGCTCTATGGACAGCAGCTCCGAGCACTGTCCCCACCCCCAGGACAGGTGTTCGGTGTCAGAGGGCTAGGATGAGGCCCATGCCTAGAGCACCTGTACTCTGTTGGGATTGCTCTCTCAGCCGTGGTGCTTCCCCACATGCCTGCACCTCCCCAGACATGCCCTGTCACACTGTGCTGGGCTGGTCCCACGTGGCTCCCCCCACCTTCCCATGGAAAGACCCATTACCTGTGCTAGAAAGGCATGGGGCCCTTGTGGGAGAGACGAGGTCTTGGACGCCGGGACTTTCTCCAGCCATTCTGCCGGTGTCCTGCTCCATTCCGCACCCCCTTGGGGTGCACCAGGTTCCGGATGTTCCCTTTCTCCAGGTCTCTGCCATCCGGCGCCTCGGCCAATGGTGCTGGGGACAGAGGAAGTATGTTAGTGCCAGAGGCCCCTGCCCACAAAGCCCATCAAGTCACACAGCAGCCCTGGCATGTCCCAGGGCTACAGCCTCCCAGAGCTCAGTGGTTTCTGAACCCCATATTCAGAACCCCCCAATCCTGCCCCAACTCTTGGTTTTCAGATCCTACATTTTGCCTTGCTGAACATAAGAACATAAGACCCATACTGGGTCAGACCAAAAGTCCATCTACACCAGTATCCTGTCTTCCGACTGTGGCCAATGCCAGGTATCCCAGAGGGAATGAACAGAACAGGTCATCACCAAGTGATCCATCCCCTGTCATCTACTCCCAACTTCTGGCAAACAGAGGGTAGGAACACCATCCCTGCCCATCCTGGCTAATAGGTCCATCAGTGGCTATCTTCCACGAATTTATCTAGTTCCTTTTTGAACCCTGTTATAGTCTTGGCCTTCACAACATCCTCTGGCAAAGAGTTCCACAGGTTGACTGTGCATTGTGTGAAGAAATACTTCCTTTTGTTTTAAACTTGCTGCCTGTTAATTTCATTTGGTGGCCCCTAGCTCTTGTGTTATGAGAAGGCATAAATAACACTTCCTTATCTACTTTCTCCACACCTGTCATGATTTTATAGACTCCAATCATATCCCCCCTTAGGCATCTCTTTTCCAAGTTGAACAGTCCCAATCTTATTAATCCTCCTCAGATAGAAGCTGTTTCAAACCCCTAATTTTTGCTGCCCTCTTCTGAACCTTTTCCTGGTGCATTTATCATGGAAGGACCTGCCTGGAGCCATCCCAGCACAGACTGTCCATATGTCTGTGTGAAGAGCCCTCCTCTCCCTCCCACCCCACTCAGGGTGGGATGGGCAAAGCCAGGGGCTGTTTCTATGGAGGGTGGGAAGGGCTAGCCCCTCCCAGAGTTGGCTCTGTGTCACGCCCTGCTGGGCTTCCTTCCCCAGCTGCCTGCCAGAGGGACTCTCCTCTGGGGAAGGAAAGTGAGCTCAGCTCCTTTGCTCAGGGGTGGGCTGGGATCAACTGAAGCCCCTCACTGAGGCCAAGTCATTTCCTTCCTCCTGAGGATGCATCTTGTGGCAGGGCTGGGGAGATATTCTTGGAAATCCCCTTCTAGGACTCCAGCCCTCCTTGGGACAGTTAGGCTCTGCTGAGGTTCTCCTCCCCCCACCATTACTGGCTGCACACTAAACCTGGCCCAAGCACAGCAGAGCAGGTCACCACTTCCTGGTGCTTCTCCCACCAGCAGGGAGAGGGACCTGCTGCATTTCCTCCTCTTCTCCCGGCCTTTGCATCCTGCCCAGTGCCACAAAGGCAGGGAGATTCCTATGGGAAGAGCCAATGGCCACCCCAGGCACGGTCCCTCTCCAGCCAGGGTGGGAATTCAGCCCCCACCACAGGTTAAACATTGGGCTATAGCAGAAAACCCAGTGCTGCATCTCAGCCCACTCCCCCAGCCAACTTACTCTAAGCAGGGGCAGAGCCCAGGGCACCCAGCTGCAGAGAGCAGCCTCCCAGTCTTCTGCAGAGTATCCTGGGAAGGAGGGAAGCCCCTCTAGGGAACCCCCTCAGCAGACTCCTACCCCCAGGGCAGTCTAGTCACTGCTCTGGGTTCAGGCACAGGATAAGACAGGGAATGCCAGTGGCTAGTAACTAGTCCCCTGCTCTCAGAGCCATTGCCAGGAATTGGTTACTTTGCACTCTTCACTCTGGATTCAGTGGCTGGATTTGCTGCCTCTGGCTGGAAGCCTCCTGGGCTATCAGCTCTCGCTTCCAGACTAGCCCCTCGGGCCTTCTCAGCCCAGGCTGTGGTTCCAGGATCACTGACAGGCAGCACATCCCTGCTGGGTGTTAGCGTCCCAGCCAGACCTCTCCCTTGCCGAAGGCAAGGTGCACAGAGTGGTGATGGAAATGGGCCCAGAGTATGCAGCTGGTTTCCTGGATTACCCCCAGCAGGAGCCATTAGGCTGTGGAGTGCTTCCTGGAGTGACTTGGCCAGGTCACTTACAGACCTTGGCATGATGCCATGGGGAATTCTCTGGCAAGTGGGGATAGTTCATGCCAGCAGCCAGGGCTCCTGATATTCCTGGATCAAATAGCAGCCTCAGCCCATGCTCACAGTCACAGGCTCTGCATTCCACTCTGCTGCCCCGCGCACAGCCACCCCAACCAGTAACCATGAGCCATCACTCCTCCGCATGCGGACACCAGGCTTTGGGGCAGCCTCCCTGAGAACTCCACATATCTAACTGCACACAGCCCCACAGAGCAGCTGTGCCTGCTTCCATCACTGCACACTCACTCGCTCATAGTGTGGAGTACAAACATGCATCCTCCATGTACATGCACCACATACTGCCCACCCTACAGGCCACTCGCATGGGCTGTGCCTGCACCCCACCTCACACACGTTGCCATTCCCTGCACTCTTTGACCCGCAGGGTCTCAGAAGACCCAGTGGGGTGGAGTCTGCATCTATACCAATGACACCTGGGGTTGGAGCTGGGATGGGGGCGCACCCCCCCCCATTATTCCTCTGTACCATTCCACCGCGCTGGGAAACTGATTAATCCAGTGAGAAATGCCCTGAATTCCAGAAGTCTGTTCCCTCCCAGGCACCAGGGCTCTGGGCTGCCCCTAATCCCCTGAGGAGTCACATAACAACTAGTCTGCAAGAGGTCCTGGGTTGTGATGCAGGCTGAGGTGGGCCCTTGGATGATCCCATTACAATGCTGCCCCCCACCCCCTAGACAGCTCACCTTGGCACTTGATCTGGGGCAGGGAGAAGGTGGGGTAAGCTGCCCTCCCCTGTGCAGGGATACCCCTCCCCATTACAGTCATATGAAGGCAGCCTGGTCAGCCTTAGCCAGAAAGGGGAGCTGGAGGCCAGGGCTCCCCACAGCCACATCTCCAGAAGGTCACTGGTGCCATGGTTCTGTGCCTGAGGCAGAGAAAATGATGGGGGTGGGCTCCCAAGCCCTGGCCTGGTCCCAGGCTCTAGCCCCTCTGGTTGCCGGGCGGCACACAGGCTCCCGCGGCTGAGATGCTCTGCCCTGTCCATGTGGTGTTGTTTTGCTGGGCTCTCCAGCCAGTGGTTCTGACAGGATGTGGTTTGTTATCACCATGAAGAGCGCTTTGTCTGTGCTGGACAGAGGGGGAAGGAAGAGCCTACAATTCCTGTCAATAAGGTTCCATCAGTGAGGTGTTGATTAGCCCCCAGGCTAGCTTTGCGTGTTCTGCCCTGCATGCCAGCCAGGGCCACGCTGGCACTGCCTGCGTCTCCACTGCCAGGGCCAGCCCCTGCCCCGCTAGAACATCTGAGGTGCTCTGGTTTAGCATCACTGGGCAGGTTCCCTCCCCCCTGCTGCGCAGCACACAGTGCTCGGCTAGGGGGATTCACAAGCTCCAGAGCCACAGGGCCAGTCCACAGTAACTAGAGCATGAGACCCCAGCCCCCCTTACCCTTAAGTAGCGAGTGTCTGGCTATAGCAGGACTCCCTGGCCCGACCCCCCTCCTTTGCCTTCATGGCTTTTCCTGGCTGCAGCTTGAGGCCCAGGATCGAAAAGAGCAGAGACCCTGTGGCTGTGGCCATTGCACTGTTCAGCACAACCCTGCTGCTGCTGAAGCCCCCTCCCCCCAACGCTGCACAGTCTGGAACCCCTCACTGAGGCGGCACCTGCAAGGACAGGACCATTGCGCTGGCACTGAAACCTCTGGCGCAGCTGTGGTGTTTTCCCCTCATGGAGGCACAGTCTGCAGCAGCAGTCTCAGCCCTACAGCACAGCTCATGGTGGGGAAACAATCCTTTCACCCCACTCATAAGGTGCCGGTCTACAGCTTGTGTGGGGCTGGAAATCCCCTCCTGTTTGGGGTTCCGAGGCGTTGGGCCAGACTCTATGACCACAGCTCTCCACCTGCCTACCAATTCCCAGGCTGCTCTGTATTGGGTACCTCACACAAGAACCCCTTGCAGCTGGCCAGCTTTTCCATGCCTCCTCCTGCTGCTCTCGGATGCTGGCACTGCTGCTGCCTGTCCACTTGTTCTGTGCACACAGAAGCTTTCAGCCTCCAGGGCTGTCACTCAGACACCTTTCACCAGCACCAGCACTGCTTAGAAGCACCTGTTTTTCTTTTGAGCATCTCATTAGCTACATACAAAATCTGCCACAGCCTGACGGTGCCAGTGTTTGGAGCACAGCAGGCTTCCGCTCCATGCATTCCCCAGGTGCGCCCTTCACTGTTCCAGCAGGGCAGGAGGTAAGAACTGGGAGAGAATTTCAGACAGCACCAGAACAATGGAAGGAAGACCAGGGAGCAACTGTGAATAGGAAGGATACAAAATGGGCGTTAGACGCCCTTTGCACACTGTGAAAACGCACCTCCACCCTGATGCCAGGGATCTGGGAACAAGCCTCCTGCCTACCTGAACAAGCCCAGTGGCACCTGGTAAGTGGCAGCCACTACAGCAGATGCAGCTGGGCAGGTGCCAGTCTGGCAGCTAGTATCACCATATGGGCATCCTGCCCATTGCAGCCACCAAGGATCAAACTGGCACCTGTGGGCTACCGGCAGAGGTTACATTAGCCAAGGCCAAAGGGGGCCAGCCCTCTAGCTGTGCCAATAGGAGACGTACTGAGCTGATCTTGGCTGGGAGTCACTGTGGGCAGCTCTCCTGGGATCCGTTGACACTCAGCATCAGGTGTTCTCTCCCCTTCTGCCTCAGCAGGCTCAAGGGCACACAAAGCAGAGTTTCTCTAGATCAGACTGAGACTCCACAGCTATCTGCAATGCCATTTAACCCCATGTGATCTGGAAGCTCTTTTCCTTCCCCATGATACTGGGATAAACACACACCCTGTCATTGCCTTGTAAGTTTAGCCTTTGTGCTGCTATGTTTAAAGCATGAGCCTGTGGCTCCAAAGAGCTGCATTAAGTCCCAAACGATCTGCGTTTGTGGACCCCAGCTAGTCCCCAGCAGTGCAGTGTAGCCACATCACAAAGCCAACACACATTGCCAGATAATTAGGAGTCACTGCTGCAGGGAATAGAATGCCAGGGAGCTGTGGGGAAGGGCTGGGGGCCAAAGGCCAGACTGCTGTGGGGGGTGCTGTGGTCACGACGGAGCCATCTCTGCAGCTTTCTGCAGGAAGCGTGCACAGCAAGCCCCATGCTAGTCCAACCTCAAGCCACAGCTATTATCTCCTCACTTTCCTGACCAGACACATTCACCAATTAAACAGATCTGTTGAAGCCAAACCACTCATCTGCTCCTGCCTTCCCCTTGCAGGGGGAGTCAGCGTCTGTCACCGGTGCTGGCTCCTGCACAGAAAGTTAACTCTTTTGGCAAGTCTGTTCTTGCAACAGGTCCCCTCCTGCCCTGCAGGATCATTGGGGGCATGGGCTGAGGCAAGGGCCCAGGTCAGGCCTGCCCCTTAAGGAGAGGGTACTGCCAAGATCGGGGCAGCCTGGTGGGGAGGCACAGTGCCCTCATCCCACACTCCTATCCCTGCACAGACAACTCCCTGTTCACCCCCCGGCCCTGCTATGTCCTCTTCTGGCTCCACACCAGCGACAGCACTTCCATGCGCCTCATCGCCCTTCAGGAAGCCTGGCAGGGGAGCTGCTTTGCTGCGGGTTAGTCAGACACACGGCCATGCCCGTTAACTGAGCAGATCCAGCTGGGTATGAGAGCGGACATGGCGCGGCTGGCACTGTGGGGCCGGGGAGAGGCTGGGCAGAACGATGCCCATCACAGCCCTCGGCCGCAAGGAGAAGCAGGACGCAGAGCCACGGGCCCCGAGGCCAGGAGCTGAGCGCGGCCAGGGCTGGTACGACCCGCTGCCTGCCACAGGTGTCCCGGCGCCCAGGAGAGGGGCAGCTCCCCGCAGCCCAGCGCCAGCCGCTACCCGAGCCCGGCCTGTGCAACAAGTGCCGAGCCGAGCCGGGCTGGGCCAACCGGGGGCTGCGGCCGGCCCTGACAGCGGGCACCCGGCCCCGGCGCACTCACCTCCGGAGCCCGCGCTCAGGGCGAGCCAGAGCAACAGCAGCGCCAGCAGCCAGCGCCGGACGCTCATGGTGGGACCGAGGCTGCAGCCGGGCGCGTCGCTCGGCGGGGACGAGCCGGGCTCTGCCAGGCAGCGGCGGCGACGAATGCACCCGCTCGCGCCGGGGGCTGCATTTGTAGCCGAGCCGTGCGCCTGGCTCCCGGCCCGCCCGGTCATGTGGCCGCGGAGGCTGGCGAGGGGCCTCCCCTGCTCGCTCCAGCACCCACCGCACCGAGGGGGGCGCGGCCAGCCCGACCCCGCCCGTCCTGGGGCGCTGGAGAGCCTGAGCGCGGCCCGCTGCGCGCCCGCCCCGCCCCGCCCTGCGCAAGGACCTCGAGCGTCCCGGGCTGGGGACCCCAGGACCCGGCTTGCGAGAGGAGCCCGATCCGGCCAGGGGACCTCTGGCCTAGGCCTCAGTTTTTCGAACTCCTTACCCCGTAGGTGTGTGTCCCCTGCCCCACCCCGAGCCCACAGGGCTCCCGAATCAACATTTCCCTGCGTTCTCTGTAGGCGTCAAATTCTGACCCCCCCCCCCATACACACAAAGAGGACCTGATCCTCCCCTTCTGGTCCCCTGTCTCATCATCTTCACCTTGGCAGGCTGGGGGTACAGCGCTCCCCAGGCAGGGCTCCCTGCAGTGTTTAATTGGTAATGAAACAGGTGCTGGGGCTCAAGCAATTTTTTTATTTTCATAACTGATTCACTAAGACTAGAGGTGCCAGGGCTCTGAACTGCGAGACCCAGAGCTGCCAGGGTTCAGTCCTGGCAAGCCCTGGCGCAAATTAAGCACTAGTTCCCTGCAGTGGGTGTTTCACACCTGCAGTGAAGGGGTGGGAATGATGAGACAAGGTGCAAGGGCAGGTAGAGGCAGTCCCTAAAGTGAGATTGGCTTATGCTCAGCACGTGGGAAGGCAGGGGAATCTCCGGCAATGGGATGTGAGCATCCCTGTGAGAGTTCCTCACTCTGCACCCTAGTCTGGTGGGTGTGAGATCAACCTGTGAAAAGTTGGTGATGCTCCACTAGCCCCATAGCTCCCTGGGAGCAAGAGAGAGAGCGCACCTGGGGAAGATGGGGCCAGGGGTGGCTGCAGGCTCCTGTGGACAGGCAAGAGCTCAGTCATTCCCCAGAGGTGGCTCAGCAGTGCCACCCCTCTGGCCTCCCCAAAAGGAAGGATAGAAAATGGGGTAACAAATACCATTCCCTCCCCATCCCCTGGAGAAAAACGACCCCCTGGATTGCAGGGAAATGGCTCAACATAATATACTTCTCCCTGAACGACTGTTCTGTTTTGTGTTGATCTTGGTTCTCCATGTCCATAGGGAGCCCCTTCAGTTGCTGGAGGGGTCACCAACTGAGTGTGGTGCAGGGAAGGAAGCAGGGTAAGGCCCTGATCCCGGGCTTGTCCACGGGAATGAGGAATGCAGCAGACAGACACTTCCCAGTCTTCTGTGTTTGTTTTCAGCACTTGCTCCACAAAAAAAACAAGGAGTCCGGAGGCACCTTAAAGACTAATAGATTTATTTGGGCATAAGCTGTCGTGGGTAAAAAAACCACTTCTTCAGATGCACTCTTCAGAAGTGGGTTTTTTACCCACGAAAGCTTATGCCCAAATAAATCAGTTAGTCTTTAAGGTGTCCCCGGACCCCTCGTTTTTGTGGATACAGACTAACACGGCTATCCCCTGATACTTGAATGCTTGCTCCAGTGGCCTTACTGAGGCAGCACCTATATGATAGCATAGTGCTGTGTATGCTATGGACCCATTTCTGAGCACCATTCCATTGCTACAGATCTGGAGAAATAACATTAAACACAATGGGCCAGATCCTCCACTGTCTGGCACCACGAACAGCACAACACCTCACATGTGTGCAAAAGGAGTGCAGAGCTGGGGTCAGGGTGCAGAAAGATTCTGATCTGGGAGCATTTCACACCCTCATGGCACATGTCTTTACTGAGGATCAGGGCCAACAGAGTTACAGCCATGTAAGTGTAGGCCAGAATGTGACTCTGCTCTGGGTAGACTCTCATCACTTGGGATGTAGAGAACTAAACTCAACATATCATTCAGTGACAGAATTGGTAGAATAGTAAAAAAAGTCCTGATTTTGTGAATGTTATTGCAATCAGAAACATCAATCAATGTGTTTCTCTCCCTCTATCTAGCTATTTCTAAATCCCCATCACCCTAGAATCTGAGAAACTCACAAACATTGATGAATTTATCTTCACAGCACCACTGGGAAGTGTTGTTAGCCCCTGAGGCACAGAGAGACCATGTGACCTGTCCAATGGCACACTTGAAGTCTGATTCAGAGCCAGCAATTGAACCCAGATGTCTTGAGACCCAATTCTGCACTTTAGCCAGGAGTCCAGCCCTCTTCAAAGAGCCATGCATGATGTTCGTTATTGGCAGGCATTCCAGTGAGCAAATCCCCAAAAGGCCACATATTTTAGCATGAGCACTTTTCATTTGTCATTGGTCATTCACTATTGTTTAAAAAATTTCAGTCATCCAATCATGAAGCAGAAACAATGCTCTGTGGCTTCGGAGACCAATCACAGCACGAATAATAAATATCAAATATTGACTCTTCAAAGTGAACTGTTTGCAAACAATCTGCAGGCTGAAATGTGTCAAATACACTATCAGGCCAACCCTTCCAAATAGCAGTTACATTTGCAGAAGTGACAAATGATTTGCTAAATGAAACCAGGGCTAAATTCATAATAAATACTATTCCTAATGAATAGTTCACCTAGCCCCACTGCTAGCTAATTCACAGCAGGGCTCCATCTTGCTTTGGACACGAGTGGAGTCAATGCCCAGCAGTAATGTCTATTCTAGTTCGGATTGTGATGGTTCGGTAGATACAGAACATCCCTGTATTGCAACAGCCTTACATTTCTTGCCCAGTGGCTCCTCAGAAGTGCTTTGTGGTCAGCGCTTTCCCTGTCCTCCCTGTTCAGCATAGTGTCTGCAGTCAGCTGCCTTAAATCTCAGCCTAGTGCCCCTTGTGCCCCTTTCAGGGACAGCCTCAATTGTGAGCCCTGCTGGGTGCCTGCAGAGGAGCAGAGATGTTCCCCTGCATAGGTTACCCGCCTTGCTGAACCTGTATGCTGGGGGAGTAGCAGCTGCCAGGCTGCTACATTCTGCCCAGGTGGGTGAGCAGGGGTGGGAAAGGGCTGGAGCCCTGGCTTCACACTCAGAGAGCCAGGGAGCGCACCAGAGCCAGGGCAGAGGGAGAAGTAATCTGTGCCAGCAAACGGGTTGGGACCCATGATTCGTCCCTTGGAGCAAGCAGGAACCCAACTTTGACTCTCAGAGTCAGATTCTGGTTCCCGCTCTGCCCAAAACCCAGCAGCTACACACTGCCCCTTTCTGGGGCTGGACTGTAGGGAGACAAAAAGAACAGGAGTACTTGTGGCACCTTAGAGACTAACAAATTTATCTGAGCATAAATAAAGGAGACAATGACTCTCTTTCCAATCCCTTCCTGCACTATGCACAGGTTGCACCTCCTGTCCAGCGTTTGGGGAGCGGCTGGCCAGAGGTGCCCATGCAGCAATGCCTCTCCTCCTTGTGAGAGTTGTACCCTTCGTAAAGGACTCGCCTGTGCTGAGGGCAACATCTTCTGCACACCCTGGGCTACAGTAGGTTACTCCTGAGGGCATTCAGCACCAAAAGAATAAAAATTCTGCACACAATATTTTAAGATTCTTTAAAATTCTGCAAATTTTATTTGTCAAATAAATGTGGAGGCTTCAGCATGGCATTGGGGAGCACAGGCCACTGTCTGCACAGAGATGGGAGATCACTGTGCAGCTCCCCCTCCCCGGGACATGAACTCAGTGATGAGACTACACCCAGCCGTGACACAGTGCAAGGGACCCCAGAAACTCCCCAGGCCAGATGCACCAGGAGTGGCCTGTCAGGCTCATCAAGGCAGGATCCAACTGTAGAGGGGCTTAGTGTGGAGGGAATCCAGGTGTGGGTTGAGAGGGTTCTGTGTGGGGCAATCTGGATGTGGGTGGCTAAGTGGGGGATCCAGGTGCAGGGAGGGGAGATCTGGATGCACAGGGGCTTGTTGGGGGGTTCTGGGTGCAATGGTAATGGGATTCTGCAGGGGGGTCCAGGTGAAGGTGATTAGGGCTCAGCGGGGGGGATGGGGTGTCTGGGTGTTGAGGGGGATAGAGCTCGGCAGGGGGGTTTTGGTGGGGGAGTTCAGTGGGGGGGCCAGATACTGGAGAAGCGGGGCTCAGTGGGGTGGGAATCCAGGTGTAGCTGGTTGGGGCTCGGTAGGGTGAGGATCCAGGTGCTCGTGACTCACTGGGATGGTCCAGGTGCAGGGGGAGTAGGGCTTGTCGGGCGGGGGGGGGTTTCTAGGTGCGGGAGGGTGAGGCTCGGTAGGGGGGTCTAGGTATGAGGTGGCCTCGATGCACGAGGGTTGGGCGGATGGAGGAGCAGCTCCCTGTCCCTCTCACTGCAGATGAGGAGAAATGGGTGCAGGAAGTGTGTGTCTGTGGGGTGGAGTTTGCAGAGCTTCCTACAACCAGGGGAGAAATCTAGTGGGGTGTCTGACACAGCCCTGGATGCCGTGCAGAGGAAGAATAAGTCCCACTGGGACTAACAACTGAGCCCCGCACAGGGTAGGAGTCACCAGCTGAGTCTTGCCCAGTCCTACTTGCTGCCCCACAGTGATTAACCTCTCTGCCGGCTGCCCTGGACACCAGAAACACTGCTGGAGAGGGCCCCATGACTGCTCTTGGGGCTTCCCTTTGCTTCCCTGTGAGAAAGTTATTTTTCTGCAGGGAAGCAAAGAAATCTTCAGGGGACATAAATTCTGTGCATGTGCTGTGGCGCAGATTTCCCCCAGGAGTAAATAGGTCACTGTTGCAGTAATAGGCGCCAACTCCGTGGGTGCTCCGGGGCTGGAGCACCCCTGGGGAAAAATTGGTGGGTGCTCTCAACCACTGGCAGCTCCCCACCCCACCCCCCTCGCCCCAGCTCCCCTCTTCCTCCGCTCCCCCTCCTCCCTTGAGCGCACTGCTGTGTCCTGCTTCTCCCCACTCCCTTCCAGCACTTTGCACTGTGAAACAGCTGTTTTGTGCAGCAAGCCTGGGAGGGAGGGGGGAGCAGGGGGAATGCGGTGTGCTTGGGGGAGGAGGCGGGGCTGGGCCGGGGATTTGGGGAGGGGTCCAATAGGGGCATGGAGGGATGGAGTTAGGGTGGGGACTTTGGGGCAGGTGTGGAGTTGGGGCGGGGCCAAGAGCGCAAGCAGCCACCAGTGCAGAAAAAAGCTGGCACCTGTGGTTGCAGTTGTGTACGCCCTGGAAAAGCTACGCCCATATGTTTGGGGACGGCGGTTCCAACTACAAACTGACCATGCTGCACTAAAGTGGCTTCATACTGCCAAGGGGAACAACAAAAAACTTCTTCGTTGGAGTTTAGCTCTCCAAGATTTTGATTTTGAAATTCAGCACATCACAGGAGCTTCTAACAAAGTAGCTGATGCACTCTCCCGTGAGAGTTTCCCAGAATTCAGTAGTTAAAAAGTGTTCTTAAAATGTAGACGTCTGTTAGTTATATACTTAGGGGTATATGTAACGGTGCATGTGTTGTATTAATCTGTTTATTTTCAAGTTCTAGAAGGAAATCGCCGCCAGTGAGCTTCCCCACTGTCTGCAATTTGGGGGGCGCGTCATAAACAGATAGCTAAGGGTTAATGTCTCTTTCACCTGAAGCACCTGACCAGAGGACCAATCAGGAAACCGGATTTTTTCAACTTTGAGTGGAGGGAAGTTTGTGTCTAAATCTTTGTTTTCTGCCTGCCTGCTTTCTCTGAGCTTTGGAGAAGTAGTTTCTACTTTCTAGTCTTCTGTTTCTAAGTGTAAGGACAAACAAAGGCTGGTCAGGAATGTGGACTTTTGCAGTCTATGACAATTATCCTATCCCCATGCTACTGGGGGAAGACTTGGCCAACCAGGTGAGGCGGGCCAAGAGAGTGGGAATGGTTACACGTAGCCAAACCAGGCAAGCTTCCAGACCCATTCCTGTTCCTGAGCCGTCCACAGAGGCCCCGTCTGTGTTACCAGAGACCCAGGCAGAGGTAGTGGACCCGGATTCCATGCCTACCACTGAAGCAGCCACAGCATCTCCAGTCCCAGGCCCGGAACTGGAACAGCAACCAGCACCAGCAAGTGCAACCACATTTTCAAACTCAACGCCAGAGGGCGCCAGCGAGCCAGAACTGGCAGAAGCCAAAGACAGCCATACCCAAAAGGCTCAGCCAGAGCCTGAAATACCCTCAGGTGCACCAGCGGAGAGCGGTTCACCAGCAACGGAAACAACCCCATCACCTACATCGCTTCCAGAGGGACCAAGCCCAAGTCCACAGTCTGAGGAAGAATTGGTGACCCCAGCCTCAAGGGAACAGTTCCAGGCTGAGCAGGAAGCGGATGACAGCCTTCAGAAAGCTTGGGTGGCGGCACGGAGCACCCCACCGCCTCTCAGCTCTTCTAATCGATCCCGGTTTGTTATAGACCAAGGACTTTTATACAAGAAAATTCTTTCTGGTGGACACCGGGAAGAATGGCAGCCGCAAAAACAGTTGGTGGTTCCAACTAAGTACCGGGGGAAGCTTAAGCTTAGCCCATGATCATCCCAGTGGCCATGCTGGGGTGAACAGAACCAAGGACCGGTTGGGGAAGTCCTTCCACTGGGAGGGGATGGGCAAGGACGTTGCCAAGTATGTCCGGTCTTGTGAGGTATGCCAAAGAGTGGGAAAGCCTCAAGACCAGGTCAAGGCCCCTCTCCAGCCACTCCCCATAATTGAGGTCCCATTTCAGCGAGTAGCTGTGGATATTCTGGGCCCTTTCCCAAAAAAGACGCCCAGAGGAAAGCAGTACGTACTGACTTTAGTGGACTTTGCTACCCGATGGCCAGAAGCAGTCGCTCTAGGCAACACCAGGGCTGACACTGTGTGCCTGGCCCTAACAGACATCTTTGCCAGGGTAGGTTGGCCCTCCGACATCCTTACAGATTCAGGGTCTAATTTCCTGGCAGGGACCATGGAAAAACTGTGGGAAACTCATGGGGTGAATCACTTGGTTGCCACCCCGTACCACCATCAAACCAATGGCCTGGTGGAAAGGTTCAATGGAACTTTGGGGGCCATGATACGAAAATTCATCAACGAATTCTCCAATAATTGGGACCTAGTGTTGCAGCAGTTGCTGTTTGCCTACAGGGCTGTACCACATCCCAGTTTAGGGTTTTCACCGTTTGAACTTGTGTATGGTCACGAGGTTAAGGGGCCATTACAGTTGGTGAAGCAGCAATGGGAGGGGTTTACGCCTTCTCCAGGAACTAACATTCTGGACTTTGTAAGCACCCTACAAAGCACCCTCCGACACTCTTTAGCCCTTGCTAGAGAGAACCTAAAGGATGCTCAAGAAGAGCAAAAGGCCTGGTATGACAGACATGCCAGAGATCGGTCCTTCAAGGTAGGAGACCAGGTTATGGTCTTGAAGGCGCAACAGGCCCATAAGATGGAAGCATCATGGGAAGGGCCATTCACGGTCCAAGTGCGCCTGGGAGCTGTAAACTACCTCATAGCATTTCCCAATTCCTCACTAAAGCCTAAAGTGTACCATGTTAATTCTCTCAAGCCTTTCTATTCCAGAGACTTACAGGTTTGTCAGTTTACAGTCCAGGGAGATGATGCTGAGTGGCCTGACGGTGTCTACTACGACGGGAAAAAAGACGGTGGCGTGGAAGAGGTCAACCTCTCAACCACCCTGGAACGTCTGCAGCGGCAACAAATCAAGGAGCTGTGCACTAGCTTCGCCCCATTGTTCTCAGCCACCCCAGGATGGACTGAACGGGCATACCACTCCATTGATACAGGTAATGCTCACCCAATCAGAACCCCACCCTACCGAGTGTCTCCTCATGCCCAAGCTGCTATAGAACGGGAGATCCAGAACATGCTGCAGATGGGTATAATCCGCTCATCTACCAGTGCATGGGCATCTCCAGTGGTTCTGGTACCCAAACCAGATGGGGAAATACGCTTTTGCGTGGACTACCGTAAGCTAAATGCTGTAACTCGTCCGGACAACTATCCAATGCCACGTACCGATGAGCTATTGGAAAAGTTGGGACGTGCCCAGTTCATCTCTACAATAGACTTAACCAAGGGGTACTGGCAAGTACCGCTAGATGAACCTGCCAAAGAGAGGTCAGCATTCGTCACCCATGCGGGGGTGTATGAATTCAATGTCCTTCCTTTCGGCCTTCGAAATGCACCCGCCACCTTCCAGAGGCTGGTAGATGGTCTACTAGCTGGACTGGGAGAATTTGCAGTTGCCTACCTCGATGATGTGGCCATTTTTTCAGACTCCTGGCCCGAACACCTACTACACCTGGAAAAGGTCTTTGAGCGCATCAGGCAGGCAGGACTAACTGTTAAGGCCAAAAAGTGTCAAATAGGCCAAAACAGAGTGACTTACCTGGGGCACCAGGTGGGTCAAGGAACCATAAACCCCCTACAGGCCAAGGTGGATGCTATCCAAAAGTGGCCTGTCCCACGGTCCAAGAAGCAGGTCCAATCCTTCTTAGGCTTGGCCAGTTACTACAGGCGATTTGTACCACATTACAGCCAAATCGCTGCCCCACTGACCGACCTGACCAAAAAGACCCAGCCAAATGCAGTTAAGTGGACTGATGAGTGTCAAAAGGCCTTTACCCAGCTTAAGGCAACGCCCATGTCTGACCCTGTGCTCAGGGCCCCGGATTTTGACAAGCCATTCCTAGTAACCACAGATGCATCTGAGCGTGGTATAGGAGCGGTGCTCATGCAGGAAGCAACAGATCACAACTTCCATCCTGTCGTGTTTCTCAGCAAGAAACTGTCTGAGAGGGAAAGTCACTGGTCAGTCAGTGAAAAGGAATGCTATGCCATTGTGTACGCCCTGGAAAAGCTACGCCCATATGTTTGGGGACGGCGGTTCCAACTACAAACTGACCATGCTGCACTAAAGTGGCTTCATACTGCCAAGGGGAACAACAAGAAACTTCTTCGTTGGAGTTTAGCTCTCCAAGATTTTGATTTTGAAATTCAACACATCACAGGAGCTTCTAACAAAGTAGCTGATGCACTCTCCCGTGAGAGTTTCCCAGAATTCAGTAGTTAAAAAGTGTTCTTAAAATGTAGAAGTCTGTTAGTTATATACTTAGGAGTATATGTAAAGGTGTATGTGTTGTATTAATCTGTTTATTTTCAAGTTCTAGAAGGAAATCGCCGCCAGTGAGCTTCCCCACTGTCTGCAATTTGGGGGGCGTGTCATAAACAGATAGCTAAGGGTTAATGTCTCTTTCACCTGAAGCACCTGACCAGAGGACCAATCAGGAAACCGGATTTTTTCAACTTTGGGTGGAGGGAATTGAGTGTCTGAGTCTTTTGTCTGTCTGCCTGCTTTCTCTGAGCTTTGGAGAAGTAGTTCTACTTTCTAGTCTTCTGTTTCTAAGTGTAAGGACAAAGAGATCAGAGAGTAAGTTATATGGTTTCTTTTCTTTGGTATTTGCATGAATATAAGTGCTGGAATGCTTTGATTTGTATTCTTTTTGAATAAGGCTGTTTATTCAATATTCTTTTAAGCAATTGACCCTGTATTGTATCATCTTAATACAGAGAGACCATTGGTATGTATTTTTCTTTCTTTTTTTATATAAAGCTTTTTTTTTAAGACCTGTTGAAGTTTTTCTTTACTTCAGGGAAATTGAGTCTGTACTCACCAGGGAATTGGTGGGAGGAAGAAATCAGGGGAGATCTGTGTGTTGGATTTGCTAGCCTGATTTTGCATTCCCTCTGGGGGAATAGGAAAGTACTATTTGTTTCCAGGATTGGAAACAGAGAGGGGGAGTCCCTCTGTGTAGTTTCACAGAGCTTGTGTCTGTGTATCTCTTCAGGAGCACCTGGAGGGGGGAAGGGAAAAAGGATTATTTCCCTTTGTTGTGAGACTCAAGGGATTTGGGTCTTGGGGTCCCAGGGAAGGTTTTTCAGGGGGACCAGAGTGCCCCAAAACACTCTAATTTTTTGGGTGGTGGCAGCAGGTACCAGGTCCAAGCTGGTAACTAAGCTTGGAGGTTTTTCGTGCTAACCCCCATATTTTGGACGCTAAGGTCCAAATCTGGGACTAAGGTTATGACAGCAGTGCAGCAGGTTCTCAGAAGGACCATATTGAAACAGTGTCCCTGCTTTCCCATGACCCATCCTGTATGGCACTGGGCCAGTCTGACCCCTGCTAGGCAGCTCCATGTGTGACGCTTTTTGATACTGAGGTGCTCTGGAGTAGCGAGAGGAGCTGGGGTTGAGTAGGGTGGCCAGATAGCAAGTGTGAAAAATCAGGACAGGCGGTGGGGGGTAATAGGAGCCTATATAAAAAAAAGACCCAAAAATTGAGACTGTCCCTATAAAATTGAGACATCTGGTCACCCTAGGGTTGGGGATGTGGGTCTGGAAAGGGGAGTGCTGGGGGAAGGGAACCAGGGAGCTGGGTGGGAGGTAAAGAGACTGGCACAGCACCCAGGGCTGTTGGGACACAGCAGGGATGCCAGTACTCCCTGTTGGCTGTGCCCTACCCTCGTCCATCCCCACTTCAGCAATCCCATCCCCATTGCCAGTAGAGGGAGCAGAGAGGGATGGACCAGAGGTCACCTGAAATCTAGTTTTTTTTTTCTCCTGCTGATAATAGCTCATCTTAATAATTAGCCTCTTACAGATGGTATGGCTACTTCCACTTTTTCATGTTCTCTGTATGTATACATATATATATGTATATCTTCTTACTATATGTTCCATTCTATGCATTTGATGAAGTGAGCTGTAGCCCATGAAAGCTTTTGCTCAAATAAATTTGTTAGCCTCTGAGGTGCTACAAGGACTCCTGTTTTTTTTAAAAATCTAGCATGTATAGTGGGAGGAAATGCAGTTTTCTGCCTCCTGCTAGGCTTGCGTGGCACAGCTGGGCATGGGCACAGTGGGCCGGGCAGTGAGAGGCATTAGTGTCATGCGCTTGGCAGCTCTGAACCCCTTCCTCAGATTCCTATGGGTGCTAGGTCAACACTCAGGTCTCCATCCTCATACTGTTCCCATTGCAGTTAGTGAGTCCAATTCCCAGCTGTCTGGGATCTCCAGGAGACCACAGTGCCCTTGTTATCCTGAGGTGCATCTCACCTGGCTCTGCTGATCTCTGTAGATCTTGGCTCAAATCCTGCTCGAAGTGCACTGGGGGCAATCCCATTCCGGCCCCAGATTGTGGCCTTTGGGAACTAGTCTTTCACCTGCCTTTTCCCCAGACTTCTCCTGTCCCGCCCAGGTCCTCTTGAGCTTTCAAGCTAAAGCATCGAGTGTGTGAAACCCTGAGGCAGGGTAAATGCTGAGCAGCTCTGCTCCCTCACCATCTTCCTCTCTCTGTGGTGACACTGCTTCAGCCCTGCAGTTCCTCCCACCACTCCTGCCTTTGTACAGTGGGTGTATTTCTTGGGGCACTCAGCTGACAAGATTTCATTCTGCCTCCCTGGCTTTCCACTGATCTCCCCTGCTGCACTCCTACCCCGCTTCCCCAGAGTTCCCTCTGGCCCTTCAAGTTCCCTCTGCTAGCCACTCTGAGCTTTTGTTCCTGATATTTTTCATGGCCCCTTGCTTTCTGATTCCCTTTTATCTCTAAGTGCTAGTGCATGATGCAAAGACAAGGAGTTACTGTAATTTTAAGCACAGTTCAAGAATGTGCTTGGTTTGTTCTTACTCTGTTTGGAGACGAAATCCTCCCATGAACACCAAGGCCTGTGACATTATCATCAGCAGTGGTTAAAGGGCAGGGGAGCAGGGGGGAGGAGTCAGGGGCGGTTCTAGGGATTTTGCCGCCCCAAGCACGGCAGGCAGGCTGCCTCTGGCGGTTTGCCTGCGGAGGGTCTGCTGGACCCGCGGCTTCTTCGGACCTGCCGCAGGCGTGCCTGCGGGAGGTTCTCCGAAGCTGCAGGACCAGCGGACCCTCTGCAGGCACACCTGCGGGAGGTCCACTGGAGCCACAGGACCAGCGGACCTTCCGCAGGCAAACCGCTGGAGGCAGCCTGCCTGCCGCCCTCACGGCGCCAGCAGAGCATCCGCCAAGGCTTGCCGCCCCAACCACGTGCTTGGCGTGTTGGGGCCTGGAGCCGCCCCTGGGAGGAGTGAAGCTCCCCTTCCTCTGTTGAAAGCTGAGGGAGAGTTTTCTCCTTCTCTACCAGGTTTGGGGGTTCGGTGCTGCCCAGGCCCCTCCCAGCTTGAAGTAGTGCTGCCCCATGCCCTTGCCCCCCTAGCTTGGAGGAGTGCTGCTACCCCACGGCCTGGCTTGAAGATGTAATGGTGCTGCCCTGCTGGGGTCCAGTGAGCACTCCCCCATTTCCACCTTCCTTTAGCCAGGAAGATCAGACACACTTACCACTCACTTCCCAGGAAAGGCAGCACACAGTGAAGTGCAGAAGGGCACGCGTTTCCTGTGAATCACAGACCACAGGTCCGTGGTGAGTAGCAGCTGCAGCAAGACCGAAATACCTCTAGAGCCAAATCCAGCTTTGTGAGGCACGTCTCTGGGGGCTTGGCTGCTCTGACAGGACCTAGGAATATGTTCAGCTGCATCTCATGCGGCCTCTGGGACATAATCCTTTACCCCAAACATTGGTATTAAGCTGTGAATAAAAGGGGATGAGCTAGATGATCATGATAGAGGGAGGCTATCGACTTTGCTCAGTTGAAGAGGGAGTGTCCTCAAGTGTTACATCTCATGAAGAAAGCCCAGCATTATCCCAGTCAGCCCCTCACCGCACGCATCACCGCACTTGGCGCTGCTTTACAGCTCCTGGCTGTGCAATGGAAACGCTCACCCTAGAGTCACATATTTATTATTGTCCTCCACATTTGGATGCATCTTTTCTCTTTTCTAATGCAAAAACTCTAGGGCAGGACAAATCTCCTTTCGACTCGTCCTAGCCTCTAGGGCTTGGAGAAGACATGTGAGTGCCAAGGGATGCCTGAGACAGCCCACTTGCTGGTGAGAGAAACCCAGCTTGGCCACTGAATTCTAAAGCCAAGGCAGCTGTGGCTACTAGTGAATGGAACAAAGACAGAATGATCTGGGAATTCCACCTTCTTATTCCGTCCCTTTGGAAATCACAAACGCTCTGCACACAGTCAGACCAGCATGAGAAAGGCATGAGGACTCAAGTGACAGAAATCTGGTGGCCTGAGCCAAAGAGGGTAGATTTTAAAAAGCCATTATTTCTGAAGCCAGAACAGAGAGCTGGGGAAAAGCACAACCTGCCATGACCTGGATTCACGGTGTCCTGGGCATGAAGCCAGAAGGCAGCTCTAAGGTCATCTAGTTGGACCTCCTGAATAGCACAGGCTGGAGAATTACACCCAGTGGTTTCTGCATTGAGCCCATAGCTTATGGTTGAGCTAGAGCCGGTCTTTCAGGAAGGCATGTCCATCTTAATTTAAAGACTCCAAGTGTCCCTTCTTTACCTGGCTTGGGAGTTCGGTCATCCCTACGTAAATTGTTCTAAGGGTTAATCCCCTGCACCATTAAAAACATGCACCTTATTTCTAGTCTGAATTTGTCTAGCTCCAGCTTCCAGCCATTGTATCTTGTTGTGCCTTTATCTGCTAGAGCAATGCTTCTCAAGCTATCTGATGTGGGGGACCGGCAATTTTTTTTCCAATGTGCCAGGGACCTGTGCCATAATATTATCCTATTCAACGCTCTTATGAGGAAACTCGCTGCAGATTGGCAGTCGATGGCTCGTGGACCGGCACCGGTCCGCAGACCACCACTTTGAGAACCACTGTGCTAGAGGACTGGTTCTTAAATTTCATTGCACTGCGACCCCCCTCTGACAACAAAAATTACTACACAACCCCAGGAGGGGAGGACTGAAGCCTGAGCCCATCTGAACCCTCTGCGCTGGGTAGGGGGCCAAAGCTAAAGCCCAAGACCCACTGCCCCAGGCCAGGAGGCCAAAGCCAAATGCCAAAGGCTTCAGCCCCAGGGAGGAGGCCTGTAACCTGAGCCCCACCACTCAGGGCTGAAGCCACTGGGCTTTGGCTTTGCCCAAGGCAGTAGGACTCAAGCTTAGGCCCCAGGCCCCAGCAAGTCTAAGCCAGCCAGCCAGCCCTGATGACCCCATTAAAATCCCATGGTTTGAGAACTGCTGTGCTAGGCTAAAGAAGTCTTTAGCATATGATCCCTGCTCTCCATGTAACACAGAACCGGACTCTGGTCCAGTCAAGCTGCTCCCAGCCCAGGACAAGGGAGTGGCTGGGGTCTCATCTGATCCTCCCCTCCCAGATAGTGTAAAGCCAGCTCTAACCTAGGCATGGCCCCAGGGACCGTCCTGGCATCTGACAGTTGCTAGTATGCAGAGGTGCCCCAGTTACATGCTTTTGTGACAGCTTATAAACTTTGATGGATGCAGCACTAACTGCTCCTTATCAACGGGCTTGCATGGAGGTCAGCAGAAGTCAGTCTGATTCCAGTGGGACTTGAATCCAGTCTTTGCTAGGGTGCATGCATATGGAGTGCCTCTGCCTTGAAAGGCCTGATTTTCAGAAGCACTTTGTACCAGCAGTTCCCACTGAGCCAATGAGGATGGAGGGTGTTCTGCACTTCCGGATCCTAACTGCTCTCCTGACATGACCAAATACACCTTGCACCTGCGCAGTGCACCACTTTCACTCACTAAAATGAACCCCATTCCCTTCAAACCAAACAAAGGCCTGCTCCTCTGTCCAGGCCAAGGGGCCGCTTTCTGACCTCTGCCAGTGTGTGTAGCTAGCTATAGACTTCCTCACATGGAGAGGGTGTATTTTGTCCATCCACTGAACACAAAAATAATAGCAGGGGCTGAGCCGGAGCTTCCAGACAAAATGCACTTTCTGTCAAAGACCCATGGTGGGAAATTTCAGACTCAAAAGTTTCAGGGGCTACTGAGTGTGAAAAACTATTGGGCTGGGTCATGGCAGCATGGCAAGACAATGCATCTCGTACTTCAGAACCTACACTTCAGTTTTAAAAATCTGAAGCTTCTAACCTTTATGACTGTGCAGAAAACCTTCAAAAACAGGAAGCAAGTCCAATTAATGTAGTGACACCTCCCTGAGTCTGCAGAGAGCCTGAAGCAAGAGCTCTGAGCAGTGTGAACTGCCCTGTTCATCTCAAGGGGGTACTTAGCCTGGTACCTAATGGTAGTATTTTAAATTTCAGCATTGTGAAATATTGCACTGCTGGTCAAAGCTCACCACAAAGAAACGGGCAATGGTCAGTGGGTGTCACTGCATACTGAGCATGGAAGAAAGCGAGGGAAACACAGATTGGAAAGATCCACATGATCCGTTGCAGACGGCATCTTCTTTTGGTGTGCTGAGTGGATGGAGCTTGGGATGTGGGTGGAGCTTGAGCAATGCTGAGAGTTATTTTTCCAATCTAACACCTGGTGAAAATCAGGGGAAGAGGGGCCGTGATAGAAAATGTTTTGATGGGTGCTGCCAAGGTCCTGCCGTGCTGTAAACATCTGCAGCACAGGCACGCACAACAACAACACAAAGGAGACCGAACTGGAGCCCTGAGCTCCGTGGGTGACTCTCCAGTGTGCTGAGACCTTGAGGGGAGAAACAGGAAGAGAGGTACTGCTCCTGCAGGAAGGATATGATGCCACAGGTGGTGCTGTGACAGATCAGCTGTCTGGAGTGTCCGGTATCAAGGCATACAATGGTGGAGGGGGAAGGGGGTTGACATATGTCGCCCAGGCATTCTGGCTCTGCTTCAAAGCCCACTGACTTCAGTGTCAACTCAGGCCCTTAGACTCCATCTGCACTGAAGCCCTTGTGGGTGCCAGACCAAGTCCTGGAGCAGTTGTGGGACCCCACAATGCGAAAGGCTCCCAATTGTTGCCATGGCTGGAGTGATTGCGCCTGCCCCCAGCAAGCAGGGGTGCTATGTCCAACTGTGCAATGGGCACAGGGCACAGGGGTGAAAGTAACTTACAGGACTTACTGGTACTGCCGGAGTCCTGAGCGGGGCATGGCCTCATCCAGAAGAGGCGTGGCCTCAACCAGAAGAGGCGGGGCCTCTCAAGATTTAAAGGCCCTGGGGCACCGGCTGTGGCTGGGAGCCCCAGGGCCTTTAAATCAACCTGAGGCTCCCAGCTGCAGAGGTGGCTGGGAGCCCCGAGGGCTCAGGGGAAAATTAAAGGGCCGTGGAGCTCTGGCCACCGCAGAGCTCCAGGCCCTTTAAATCCCCACCACAGCTCTGGCTACCAGAGCTGCGGGCCGGATTCAAAGGGCTCTGGGCTGCCCGCTGCCGCTGGGAGCCCAGAGCCCTTTAAATCCCCGCCATGGAAGATGGTGCGGTCCAGCATGGTGTACTGGCTCTTGTCGGTACACCGGACCGGACCGGTTTACTTTCACTTCTGGCTGGGCAGGACGTCTGGCGGGAAGGCCTGCTTCAGCATGGTGTTGCCAACTCTCCCAACTTCCTTGCGAGTCTTGCCATCACTGGTGTTCATCTCCAAGCCCTGGCTGGGGGAATCTGTGGGTGGCAGGAGATCCCATGCTCCACTATACACAAAGCGGGCTCCAGTGGTGCAATGGGTTAGTGCACAGTACTTATAAAGCGGTTCTGTGTGGAGAGATGCTGAGGTTGTGAGTTTAAGCCTCATCGGGAGCACCAGTTTTGGGGGATTTGATAGCAGCCTTCAACTACCTGAAGGCAGGTTCCAAAGAGGATGGAGCTAGGCGGTTCTCAGGGGTGACAGATGACAGAACAAGAAGCAATGGTCTCAAGTTGCAGTGGGGGAGGTCTAGTTTGGATATTAGGAAACCACTAGGAGGGTGGTGAAGCACTGGAATGGGTTGCATAGGGAGGTGGTGGAATCTCCATCCTTAGAGGTTTTTAAGGTCAGGCTTGACAAAGCCCTGGCTGGGATGATTTAGTTGGTGTTGGCCAGTGCCATAATGAGGGCAAGGTGAGTGAGGCATTGCTCGGGCGCAGAAGGTGAGGGACGCAGAAAGTTTCTTCTTTGGAGGCAAGTCCTTCCCTCCGAGAGGGACTGAGGGACCTGTCACTGCATTGCCGCTGGTCATCAGCTAGGGAGAGAGGCGGTACGTCTGGCTCTTTGGCAGAAATTTGGCTGCGGGTCCCTCAGTCCCTCTCAGAGGGAAAGACCTGCCGCCGAATTGCTGCCAAAGAATGGTGGCAATTTGGTAGCAGGTCCTTCCCTCCAAGAGGAACCCACTGCCAAAGAGCCAGACGTGCCGCCCCTATCCCTTGCCTCAGGCACAAAAATCCCTAGTTATGGCTCTGGTGTTGGTCCTGCTTTGAGCAGGGGGTTGGACTAGATGACCTCCTGAGGTCCCTTCCAACCCTGATATTCTATGATTCTATACACTCCCAGCACTGCACTGGGCAGGATAGGGGGACCCATGCAGTGAGCGGGAGCGACGGGCACACAACGCAGAAGGCAGATATCCAAATGCAACTGCTGCAATTTGAAAACTGCTTGTGGCTTTTAATCCTGGCATGTGCGTTTTGAAGCCTGATGCAGGGTTTCCGGGAGCGTGGGCGTGACGATGCTGCACCTGGGCCTTAGCCTCCTGCCTGCTGCTCTGAGGGCTACCACCTTGGCTCTGTCACTGGTCACCTTCCCAAAGAGAATCAGCAGAAGGGCTAATTGTCCACGGGCTCACCAGCCTGGTGACCCCTCCCTCATCCAACTGTAACCCCACCAGCCATCCCCACTTCCCCTCACAGAGGGCCTGCATAGCCATAGAGAGTCCCAAGTGTGGATCATGCACCAGGCCCAGACCCACTGGACACCCCTCTCTGAACCTGGGAGCAGGAAGCCCTTAATGCAGCGTGAAAAAGTCTCAGACTTAAACTTTCCCCAAAGCTCCAGTTGTGGAATCAGTTGCTTTCAGAAGCAGGGCCCAGTGTGGGGCAGTGCTCTAGCGGCAGCCAGGGAGAGGGCAAGGAAGCATCTTCTAACATTCTGGGCTACCTTTTCTGCACATATGCCTCTTTGGGGCACATGTGCAGATCCCCAGCTAAGACCAGAGCATCTGGTAACTTGCAATCAAAGCCCTGGGTACAAACAATGTCCAGGGCCGCCCAGAAGTGGGAGGCAAGTGGGGCAATTTGCCTTGGGCCCCGCAGGGGCCCTCACAAGAGTTTTTCGGGGCTCCTGGAGTGGGGTCCTTCACTCGCTCCAGGGGCCCCAGAAAACTCTCGTGGGGCCCAGGCCCCCAGAGCTTCTTCCACTCCTGGTCTTCGGTAGCAATTCGGCGGCGGGAGGCCCTGCCGCCGAAGACCCCAGGCCCCCTGAATCCTCTGGGCGGCCCTGACAACGTCATCAGATGGTCACATCCACTTCTCATCCAGGTTGTTGTATCCACTTCCACTAGCACCAAGTTCCACTGTTCTGTTGCCTTTCTGCCACTGGTTGGAGTGTGGCTGCCATGCAGGGAATGGTGGGGGGAGTGCTTCCTGGCACAGGTGCTACAGGAGCTGGGCTGGGTGCTGGACCTGGGCCCAGTGCATTGGTTTGCATGAGCCCAGTGCCTTTGTGTGGACATGATGAGGTGCATGCAAACAGTGTGAAAGCTGCTGGAGTTGCATGTTTACCCTTGAAAGAGAGCAGCTCTTTAATGCAGATAGAATGTCCCCTCTCAGAACCCCCACTGAGACAGCCCAGGAGCAGGGAAACATTATGGGCTTAGAGAAGGGAGGTGAGAAATCAAAGACGATTATCTGTAGGCTTCCTGCTCTGTAGATCCTGAGCTGTGAGGAAAGTGCAGGTGACTAAACTCAGGCCTGGCCTACATGAGGAATTAAGTCAGTAGAACTATGTCGGTCAGGGGTGTGAAAAATCGACACACACCCCTGAGTGAAGTGGTTAAACAGACCTAGGCCCTGGTGTAGACAGCGCTTAGTCAAAAGGAGAATTCTCCCACTGACCTAGCTACCGCCTCTCAGGGAGGTGGAGTATCTACCCCAAAGGTAGAACCCCTCCCATCAGCGTATGAGGTGTCGCCACTGTGTTGCTGCTGTCGTGTGTAGACAAGCCCTTAGCATGGCTCAGCTCCATGCTCTATCACAGTCTGTTTGCAGCGCTGAGGCTTCAGAAGAAAAGTGCATGTCCCAGCTGTCTCTTGCCTGTTGCAGAGTCTTGTGCCATAGGACAGAGTGGGGGCCCATTGTGCCCCTGGATCCTGGAGGCCGAGTGCCATGGTTGTTGGAAGGACAGTGGAGAGTCTGACTCAGGTACAGTAGGGCCAACAGTTCAAACATGGCCGCTAATTTCAGCTACCTCCATACGTGGACGCCCGACCTCGGCCTGACTAATTCCCAGAGGTGCTGCTCCCCCATTCCAAGAGAAGGCAGTGGGACCTTTGGGTGCTCAGCACATTAGAAAATCAGGCCCACGGTGTCTCGAGGGGCACTCTACATCAGTGGACTCCTCACAGTTTTGGTCTTAGTGTCTAATTTTGTAGCATCCTGCGTCTACCCTTCCTCCATCTGTGTCAGTCCCTGCCATGCTGCCAAGCTCCACAGGGACTGAGGCCTTGGGGATCCCATTGGGTGTGTGTGGAGGGAAGGATGTGGTCTGAGGAGAGGAGCAGTGGCATGGCGAGAAGGAAGAAAAGGACTGTTCAATGCCTAGAGTTTTATACGCAAAGGTTTGGGGAGCCCATGTCTCTAGACCACTTGTCTCTGCCATCCAGCTGTGGGTGCTTGTCCCTGTTAAAGGTGCCGCACAGGACATTTTAACACCATTGGTTCAGTGCCAGGGTCTTGCTGCTCAACATGTGACATGTTGGTGTCCATGCTGGAGAGCTAAGATGTCACGGGGATGAGCTCTAAGAGCTGTTTGTTTCTGTATGCAGCCAATGCTCGATATTCGATGGTGCGGGAGGCGAGCAGGAAGCCTGATGTCCAGTCATTTTTAATGAACGGGGGTGGGAAATGCCTAGACCCAAGTTTTATGAGAGGAAAAATTGTAAAGTCTCCTCACTCCAAAGTGCTTTGATTTATTTGCTTCAAACCCGGAGAGAAAATTCCACTTGGAGAGAACCCACAAACTGTGAAGGCCAAAATAACATTTCTATGGAAAGTGATAGGGAGGGTTTATAATGGAACCTGACGAAACCTGAACTCATGAGAAGCTCTTGTGTCTCACTAATGATGATAACACTTTCCAAAGGCCATCTCTAACCGCTGCCAGCCTGACCATCTCCTCCATGAGCCCTCCTTATTCTGTCCTAGCACAGACATTCGCATCTGCCCTTGCCTGAGGTTACTTCCGGTTTGCTCAAAGGGACGGAGGAGGGACAGAAGCTTAAAAATTCCATGTAACCCTGGTTTTTGCAACCTTCACTTGTCAGATGACTTTATGGAAGATAAACACTCTGCTAGATGTATCAGCTATTGGCTTTGTGGCGCTAAAGGGGCTTCTCCCTTAACCGGCAGGCAGATGCTACTCCCCCATCCCTCTTTGAGGATTAGAACTCACTGGCGGTATGGGTGCTTATATGTCCCAACGGCACTGTCTGAGCACTCCCGAGTTTCTAAAAGCAGGAACCCCCTAGCAGTCACTCCCTCTCTCTGCCTTCCTGACAGGCAGGAGAGCCCTGGGTCATCAGTGGGTGCCCTGGGAGGAGAGCTCGCTGTGTGAAAGGTAAGTGTCAGAGCTGAGTGTTGCAGCGTATGGCTCTGTGCTGCAGCCCTCCTGCTGGAGGACAGAATTCCCACTCCCCTCTCTCCCCTCTGCCTGTGCTCTTTGCACCCGTCCCCAGCAGCCCAGCTGCCCTTCACTGTCACTGTTAGTTCCCTCTCTGGTGAGAGCCCAAAGGGTCCCATTTGACAGGGTGAGTGTCTCAAAGGTGGGACTGTGGGAGCCCTCACAGTTCTCACTGTGGCTGGGGGCTTGCCATACTGAAAATCCGTCCACTTCTCCAGGGGTCTGACGTGGGCCCCCAGTTCTGGAAATGCAGGTGCCAAGTGCCAGGCTGTTCACAGGGAAAGGTTAGGTGTCAGAGCAGGGGACGTGGCAGCAGCGCTCCTTCTGAACACAGGCCAGTCAATGCAACTGCATCTGCTCACACCTCCAGCCTCTCCTGCATCCTCACACACAGCCCTGGCTCCAGGGCCACACGGTCTAACAGAGACATATACAACCATGCCTAGATACAGACACACACACACACACACATGCCTCTAGATCCACATGTGCACACGGCTAGACACGCACAGCTGTGCCTCTTGTTTTACACACACACACACACACACACACACACACACACACACACACACACACACACACACACACATGGCTAGACATGCACCGCTGTGCCTTTTGTTATACACACACACACACTCACACACATACACACACACATCTGGCTAGACACACACAGCTGTACCTCTTGTTACACACACACACAACTAGACATGCACAGCCATGCCTCTTGTTACACACCCACCCACCCCTAGACATGCATAACCATGCCTCTAGATACACATGTGCACGCACACACACACGGTTAGATACACCAGCTGTCCCTCTTGTTACACGCACACACACATGGCTAGACATGCCAGCCACGCCTCTCATTACACACACACACACACGACTAGACAAGCACAGCCATGCCTCTCATTTTACACACACACACTCACATGGTTAGACACACACAGCCGTGCCTCTCGTTACACACACACACAGAAACATACCCCTCTCTCTGATAGCTACATCCATAAATGCCGCCCTCATGCCCACAGAGCCGCCCCACACCTGCACTCACATTTGGACAGGTGTTGGCTCCCCAGCGGCTGAGTTCAGTTATTCTGGTGCCCTCAGCCCTGCAGTTGCCCCGTCCTGAGATTTGGGTTGCTGGTGGTAGTGGTGGCTGCACACTGGCACTAGCAGACAGGGAGGAGAGCGTGGCTGGTCTGGATTAGCGTTACTTCCCTTCCCAGCAGCAGACTCGACTCTCTGACCCCCACATATAGGCAGGAGCTGTTTCCTGGGTTCCAGCCCCTTTCACTAACAATATCAAGCCCTACTTGGACATACTCCGTCACAGGCATCTCAGACGTGCTCCGGTGAAGGACGTCTGCCAGCCACGCTCCTTGCACAATGTTGCAGGGGTGACCTATTCCCACAACTCTCCTCCTCACATCTCACACATCAGCCCTTGCTGGAATCCATTTCCACACCCAGCTCCCTTGGGAAGCCACTATTACTTCACCCAGACACATATGCAGTCGGCCCGCTGGCCCCCGCTTGCAGTGAGTAACTGCTCTGCTCACCACAGCAATAGTCCAGAGCTGACACAGCCACCACCAGTGCTGTCTGGGGGGCTGGCAACTAGCTGAGCATGAGGTTGGTACGGCTGCCCACGCAGCATCTCCCCTCCTGCTGGGTGTATTTTTCTCTCTGCGCATGACTCTTCCCCTCTTGAACTGGCTCCTGGTGAAGTGACCATAGGGCTAATCAGTGCCTGGGAGGGGCTGTGCCCTCCCCCCATCCTCTGAGCAAAACAGGGTGCGTTTTCTGCACAAAGTGTGTGCGATCCTCTGCAGTGTTGGGATCCCCAGAATGGCAGCCCCTGGAGTGAGTGTGCACAAGGGAGCATGGGTGGGTGGGGGCAGGGCTTTCATGTGACAGAATGAACAGTTAGAAAACACGGCTGAAGAAGAGGGTCATTGCCAGGCTGAAGAGGGTCCATTCCAGATCTGAAACCCTCCTCCTTGTATGTCAGACCCCATGTAAGATGGATTCCCATCAACACTCCACAGATCATAGAATCATAGAATATCAGGGTTGGAAGGGACCTCAGGAGGTCACCTAGTCCAACCCTCTGCTCAAAGCACGACCAACCCCCAACTAAATCATCCCAGATCATACAAATGGAGGCTGTGTCCTCTTTAAACCCATAGCTGAGAGTCTAGAGCTACTTCAGCCCCACTTCTCACCCACCCCTTTGCCCCAGGACCTTATCTTGGAGCTCCACGATGCACTCCCAGCTATGCAGGCTGCAACAAGGTAATTGACACCACCATCTCCCCCGCAGCATCTAACATTTACATGAGATGAATGAACCGCTCGGCACATGGCTCTTGTGCAGTTCGTTTTCACTGCTGGATGCATGAAGAGCAGAGACTGAGCTGGCGGGACCTTTCCTTGGGGGCTTGTTGGCTTTGCCATTTCCTAGCTTTCTGGCTTTGTGTCCCCAGTGCTGGGGAGGCTTCTGGCCCTGGGTCCTGTGACTGGGAGTGACTGGCATCCTGTATCTACCATGTCTGCTCACCCCCAGTAACCACCTGGCTTGAGGGAGCTGTCCTCCAGGGCTGGAGCCTGTGTGCTGCTGAGGCGTTCCCATTCCTTCCAGCTTTGCTGAGTTAAGGGGTTTCCTAGCCTCTTCCCCCCATGAGGGGATTGTCCTTCCCAGCCCAGCTGTCTAGGGAGAGCAATGAGATTTCCGCCTCTCCTCCTCACAGATACTGAGGAGGGTGACGTTGTGGAACAAGCTCTCTCAGCCCTGCCTGGATCAGTGTTCCCAGTGTGTGAGGTGCGGTGGGGGAGGGAGTGTCCCCCTCCCCTCTGCTCCTGTGCCCCTCTTACCCCATCTTCCAGAGAACAGGGCTCAGGATGGAGGGAGCTTGCAGCAGCTGCAGTCTTAGCAAGCTGATCTAATTAACAAGGCAGTTTACTTAAGGGAAATGTGCATATCTTTCTCCATTACTGATGCCTTGCAGAGTGAGAGAGTTAACCCTTGATGGCTCAGCCAATTGCTAGTTCATCATTTAGCAGTATGTGAAATATCCCACCTTCTGACTCCTCCACCTCAACCAAGCGTCACAATCATCATCACTGTGTACTAAATTGTTTGTTTAAAATTTATAGTGTGTGTGTGTGTGTGTACACATATATAATATAGTCTTTTGTCTGGTGAAAATTTTTTCCCTGGAACCTAACTCCCTCATTTACATTAATTCTTATGGGGAAATTGGATTCGCTTAACATCATTTCGCTTAAAGTCGCATTTTTCAGGAACATAACTACAACGTTAAGTGAGAAGTTACTGTACTGCGGTAGGATGTCAGACAGGGCAGGAGCTGATGACTCTTGCATTTCCATTCTGGGCCGGAACAGATCAATACTGAACAAAGAGCACTGTGGAGCCCACTGGCTTCGTGCCAGTGCTCAGGCGGAACTGAGGGCACACATGGGCTCAGAGCCTGCCCTGCAATGAGTTACAAACCAATGCCTTTGTGCCGATGAACTCCCCACAAAGCAGAAGGGTGGAGCAGCCATCACAGCCCTCCATATATACAAGCCCTGTGATGCCGGCCTGGGTAGCTCATGCCCGTGGCAGCTCCCCAGCATGCCCCACATCACAGCTAGTACTACCCTGCCGTGCCCTGGCCTGCCCCAGAGCTCCTCGAGGGGTTGGTTAATGGTTTTCTGTCTCTCACAGGCCTTGTTCAGTCTGGCCATCCCTCAGCTTGATACAACCATGCAGCCTGGGGCCACCTGAAATGTTTTGAGGATTCGTGTAGGCCAATGTTTTCCAATGTGGTTCCCACCCCAAACCATTAGGCATCCAATGGAGTGACTGTAAGCTTTCTGAGGCAGGGGTGTCGGAGAAACTCTGTCTCCACTGAAGTCAGTAACCACACTCCCACTGACTTCAATGGGCCATCACCCGCTGGAGACCGGAGACATTACCTTCGTCATCAGTACAGCGAGCCCTGCTGCAGGCTCTGCCATGTCCACAAAGCCAGAAGCAGTGCACAGGGTGCCCAGGAATGCATGGCCAGCACAGCCCATGGAGGGGTCTTAGAGCCTGCTCTGAGTGCTTGCTGCTCAGTCCTTCCCGACTGGCAGACAGAAGTTTGCTATTTCCCGCCACCGTTAGCACTATCTGCCCTGTAAAAGGCACCTGGCTAGGAGAGAGGGGAGGCAAGCAGGGAGACGGGACTGTCACTGTCCTGACACTGCTGTAGGGATCAGTCCATGCTGGATCAGTCTGAACTCCATGCAGGTGGGCGTGGGGAGTGGTGGCCACAGGGCAGTGCCTGGAAGATAGCAGTGACCAAGCACTCTAGAAAGCCAGGGGTTACATTTGATTGGGTTATTACACAAAGCCAAAGGGATGCAGAGTCTTTTTTCCAAGGAGTTCATGGGATCTGGGGAGCCAGTATATGATCCCCCACAGCCTCAAGAGATCAGGGAATTGTATCTTTGTCTTCTGGTTGTTAAGCAGCCCACAGCCTGGACAAAGTTCTGCCTAGGGCTCGTGATTGGGCATTGCCCTTCCCACATATGTGCCCCCCGCATGCCATGGCTAGCATCGGATGTGGGTTCATTCCCCAGCTCACAGCGCAGCAAGCGCCCATCCCATGTGGCAGACCTTCACTGGCCCGGCTGCCCATGGCTCCTGATATGACTCTGACACCCTCCGCGCCAAAGAGGCCTGAGGGCACCAGGCTCCCTCTCCCCTGCTCCCAGCATTCTAGGAAACTCCTTCCATTCCCTTCCGCATTCCTGTGTTCCTTGGCCCCTCTCCCCTCCTCTGACATGCATCCTGTTTGCTAAACACATAGCACCAGCCTGAGTCACCCGATGGCTTCTGCAGGTGACGGAAGGCTAACAATAGCCAACAAAAGGAGGATGTCTCCTCTCCCCGCGCGCCCAGACCAGTATGGAAACCTCCATCTGAAGGGCCTTCGAGGAAGCTGCTAATAGGAGAGAGCCTGGGGCTGGCTCGATCCCCACCGGACACACTCCTTCCGATGAGTTTTGTCCTGTTGACAGTTGTTTGTTTGGGGCCAGGAGGGAAGGAGTGATGGGAGACGGCCTTGGTGGGATGGTGCAGGGCTGGGGCTCAGCTGGGAGCAGCACTCCCTGGCACAGATCCCAAGGCCTGGGTGGTCATACTGCCTGCCCAGCCACCCCACAGAGGATGTCGGGCACCCCTACTCCCTTCCTGCCTTCCCTCTCCTGATGGCAGAAGGGCTGCATGGCTCCCTGACCCTGCCCACTTACAGAGAGGTCTGCAGGGCCATGCAGTGAGGGCGAGTTTGCCTGGGGAGAAGCATAGCCACTTCCTGTCATCAGCATGACAAGGCTGCGGGTCTCAGAGAGAACTGGGTGGGGGGGAAACATCCCTCGCGGCTTTTTTCTTGCTCCTAATGGGGAAGAGGTTTCCTGGGGTCCCAGAGAGGGTGAGCTCCCAACTGGCTGGGGAGAGTTCCCTTTCCTCTTTCCCTGATGGAGGAAGAGGCTAGGGACCAGGTCTAGTGCAAGCAGGTGGGGCCCTGAGGGTAACCCCCAGGGTCTTTGTCCCTCAGTTCAGCCACTGGCTCCTTACAATCCCTCCAGATCCTGTGCTGGCCTCCTCTGCGCTGAGCTGCCCCTTCACATTCCTGTACCTAACCTGTTATTCCCCACACTGACAGTCTGGGCCAGCTGTCCCTGAACTCAGCACATACAGTGGAACTGCCCGTGGGCTCTTTGCTCTGTCAAGTGCTGTGCGTGTCTGTGGTGCTAGAAGGATGAGCTGGTAGCTGAAGAACAGGGCTGAGAGTCCCAAATTCAGAGATTCCAAGGCCAGAAGAGACCACTGTCATCATCCAGTCTCCTGGTTAACACAGGGCAGAGACCTGCCCCACAATAATCCCTAGGGCAGATCTTTAAGATCTTGATTTAAAAAATGGTCAGTGATGGAGAAATCCACCATGACCCCTGGTAAACTTTGCTAATGGTTGATGACTCTCACTGTTACAAATATGACGGTATTTCCTGTCTGATTTTATCTAGCTTCAACTTCCAGCCATTGGATCGTGTTAGACCAGGGGTCGGCAACCTTTCAGAAGTGGTGTCCTGAGTCTTCATTTATTTACTCTAATTTAAGGTTTTGCGTGCCAGTAATACATTTTAAGGTTTTTAGAAGGTCTCTTTCTAAAAGTATATAAAATATAACTAAACTATTGTATGTAAAGTAAATAAGGTTTTTAAAATGTTTAAGAAGCTTCATTTAAAATTACATTAAAATGCAGAGCCCCCTGGACTGGTGGCCAGGACCCAGGCAGTGTGACTGCCACTGAAAATCAGCTTGTGTGCTGCCTTTGGCATGTGTCTCACAGGTTGACCACCCATGTGTTAGACCTTCCTCTGCTAGACTGAAGAGCCCATTATTAAAGATTTGTTCTGCATGTAGGTATTACAGACTGTGATCAAGTCACCCTTTTGCCTTGTGAAGCTAAGCAGAATATCAGGGTTGGAAGGGACCTCAGGAGGTCACCTAGTCCAACCTCCTGCAATTTGCCTCAGGCTCCGGAGGGGCCCCCACGAGAGTTTTTCAGGGCCCCTGGAGCAGGGTCCTTCACTTGCTCTAGGGGCCCCGGAAAACTCTTGCAAGGCCCAGGAGCTTCATCCACTCTGGGGGAAAATGGGTCCTTCTGCTCCAGGACCCACCACTAAAGTGCACTGAAGACCCATCACAGGGGGCCCTTCCACCCCAGGACCTGCTGCTGAAGTGACAGATCTTTGGCAGCAGGGGCCCGTCGCTGCCAAAGACCTCAGAATCCTCTGGGTGGCCCTGCTCAAAGCAGGACCAATCCCCAGACAGATTTTTGCTCCAGATCCCTAAATGGCTATCTCATGGATTGAGCTCACAAGCCTGGGTTTAGCAGGCCAATGTTAAAACCACTGAGCTATTCCTCCCCCTTTTAGACTGAGGTCACTCAAAGGCAGGTTTGCTAATCCTTTAATCATTCTCAAAAACAACAAGGAGTCTGGTGGCACCTTAAAGACTAACGGATTTATTTGGACATAAGCTTTCGTCGGTAAAAAATACATTTCTTCCCATGCATCTGAAGAAGTGGGATTTTTTACCCATGAAATCTTATGCCCCCAAACATTTATTAGTCTTTAAGATGCCACTGGACTCCTCGTTGTTTTTGTGGGTACAGACTAACATGGCTACCCCTCTGATATTTTAATCATTATCATGGCTCTTTGCTGAACCCTCTGCAATGTATTAACATCCTTGGGCACCAGAACTGGACACAGGATTCCAGCAGCCGTTGCACCAGTGCCAAATCCAGAGGTAAAATAACCTCTCTGCTCCTACTTGAGATTCCCCTATTTATGCATCCCAGCATCACATTAGATCTTTTGGCCACAGCAGTGTTCTGGTAGCTCATGTGCAGCTGATTATCCAACCCCCTCACACCCAAAAAAGATCTTTTTCAGAATCACTGCTCCCAGGGTAGAGTCACCCATCATATAAGTACGGTCCCCATTCTTTGTTGCTAGATGTTTACATTTACATTTAGGGTCAGGGTTCCTGAGTTCTGTTCCCAGCTCAGAGAGGGATGTGCAGTCTGGTGCGTTAGAGCAGGGAGAGAGAGACAGGATCACTAGGATCTTCTCCCAGCTATGCTACAGATTCCCCATGTGATCTTGGGACATTATTGATTTGCTACCTTTGCTTTGCATTTCCTCAGCCCCCAGCCCTGGCCAACATCCCAGGGACCCCCTCCCTTCTCCTGCCGCTGAGTGAGCCCTGTGGGTGTCTGATCTCCGGGGAGGCTTTGTTTCCTCAGCCTTGATTTCCCAGAGGGGCCCAGGGAGGCAAGTCAGCCTAGGAGAGAGTCCTGAGTGCAGTGGCTCCCCTGTCTGGCACTCACAGGGTTAAGTGCAGGAATGTGGTGCTTGGGAGGGTCTGAATAATTGGCTCTAGGCTGTGGATGCAGGGTCTGTGCCCTCTGCCCCCGGGGCTGTGACCCCTGCCCAGGCGGTAAATGCAGATTAAGCCCATGGGCCATGCAGTCCACACATGGATTTCATTCCAAGGGTGGGATAGCCAGCCCCGCCCACAGACCAGTGTCCCATGCACAAGGGTGGGTCAGCTGGCAGGGGATGGGGCTCTCCCTCAGCCTGTGCCTGCCTCCCAGGCCCAGGGAGTTTCCAGGGAGTGCCCAGCCAGCTTTGGTCCTGTCCAGCAACCCAACGGCCGAGTTAGTAACTGTCAGGACAGAGAGGAGAGGGAGCGCCCCCAGTGTGCTCTCCACAGTCTCTGTGCTGAGGGGAAGCCCAGCCCCAATCGCAGCAGCCAGGCAGGGGCCTGGGAGAGCGACGAAGGAGGGAGGGAGAGATTCTTTTGCACTTTTCACTAATTACTGCGGTGGAAATAAACCTTGGTCTCCTGTTGCCAAGGCAACTTCACTTCACATCACTGAGAAACTTTCGTTGCCATAACAATTAAAGTCAGCTTCCTGGACCAGAGCCGTTTGGTCCCCACTGGGCCCAAAGAGGGGCAGCCCTGCTCCAGCCTGTTCAGCCCAAGCAGGCAGCACATCCCTACCTCAGTTGAGCTAGTGAAAAAGCACCCTTGGGTAGGGGCCTCCTGGGGCTGTGAGCGCCCATGGGAGAAGGGGCTAGGGGATGCTGCCAGCCGCAGGTCGTTGATGAACTGAATATGTCAAGTCTCAGCGTGTTGCTGGAGGGAGCTAGCAGCATTGAGGTGTGACCGCAGCCCGGGGGAGGCTGTGTGTTTAAGCCTTCCCTGGGGTCAGTGTGGGAGGAGGGAGGAGAGAGCATTGCCCAGCTGGCCTATGAAGAGAGAGCATTGCCCAGCACCGAGCCTGCTCACTTCCACCTTCAATGTCCTCAGGGGACGACTCCTGTTCTAGGTGAGCCTTGGCTTGGAGCGCTGCAGCTATGGTGCTGCCCAGCCACCCCAGAGGGCTGCTGGGGCAGGGCCAAATGCTGGAGGGATGTTGTTGCTTGGGGTGTTGGGTGCTGCTAAGAGCTGAGTGGGGATTAGGGGAGCCCCCTCCCTCAGAAGTCTGGATGGTTCCCTGTGCACAGCATCCCCAGCTGGGCTCCAAGGCACCGGGGGAAGAGAAGGTTGCACGCTGAATATTGGGCTTCCTCATTGGGGCCCCAGCTACATGGCTTTGCAGAAGGCCAGATTGGCTGGAGCAGGCCCCAGCAGGCCTGGGAGGTGGCTTTCCCGCCAGAATATGGGCCACACCCCAGGGGGCTTGGTTACTCTACTGGGAAGCTAGTAGACCGCAATAGTGGCTTTTCCGTAGCCTCTGACTGCCTGCTCCAAGGGCTGCCCATGGGGAAGGGGGTGTTGCCCATGGGGGCTGGGGTCAGAGTGGACAGTGCTAGTGCTGGGCAGGTCGCACTCCAGCAACATGTGCAAATTGCACCCCTTTGTGCCTCCTGGAACTGAGGGCTAGGGACGAGATGGGTGCAGCTTGTGGCTATGAACAGAGCCAGTCCCGTGTGCTTAGAACAGGGGTCTCAAACTCAAATGACCACAAGGGCCACATGAGGTCTAGTGCATTGGTTCGAGGGCCGCACTACTGACACCCCCACCCTCACTGCCCCGGCCCTGTCCACCCCTTCCATGAGGCCCCGCCCCTGCCCCTCCTCTTCCCACCCTTTCCCTGCCCCTTTCCACCCCATTCCCCAAAGTCCCCACCCCAACGCTGCCCCTTCCCTGTCACCAGGAGGTGCAGGAGGGGTGCAGGGTGTGGCAGGGGGCTCAGGGCAGGGAGTTGGTGTGTGGGGTGCAAGAGGGGTGAGGGGTGCGGCAGGGGATTGGGGTGGAGGGTGCAGCTGGTGGCTCAGGGCAGGGAGTGCAGGAGGAGCGCAGGGTCAGGCAGGGGGCTCAGGGCAGGGAGTTGGGGTGCAGGAGGTGTGCAGGGTGCGGCAGGGGGTCAGGGCAGAGAGCTGGTGTGTGGGGTGCAAGAGGGGTGAAGGGTGCGGCAGGGGATTGGGGTGGAGGGTGCAGCTGGTGGCTCAGGGCAGGAAGTGCAGGAGGAGTGCAGGGTCTGGCAGGGGTCTCAGGGCAGGGAGTTAGGGTGCAGGAGGGGTGTGGGCAGGGCCTGCTCCAGGCACCAGCTCAGCAAGCAGGTGCTTGGGGCGGCTAAGGGGAAGGGGCGGCACGTCGGGCTCTTCGGCAGCAATTCGGAGACGGGTCCCTCGGTCCCTCTTGGAGGGAAGGATCTGCTGCTGAATTGCTGCCGAAGAAGAAACCAGCGTGGTGGAGCTGCCGCCGATTGCGGCTTTTTTTTTCCCGCTGCTTGGGGCAGGTGTGAGGTGCAGCATGGGGCTCAGGGCAGGGATTTGGGTGCAGGAGAGGAGCGGGGTGCGAGCTCCGGCCCGGCGCCGCTTACCTAGAGCAGCTCTAGGGAGGCAGCGGCGCTCAGGGCAGGCTCCTGGCCCCGCGCCACTCCGCTCCAGCCAGAACCACGGCCCCTCGGGGAGCAGGAGTGGGCACAGGGCTCTGCTGCTGCTCCTCCAGGTACCTCCCACAAAACTCCCATTGGTCATGGTTCCCTGTTCCCGGCCAATGGGAGCTGTGGGGGGCAGTACCTTGAAGTGCTTCCTCCCCCCTCCCCTCCAGCCCAAAGAGATGTGCTGCCAGCACTTAAGGGAGCAGCACGGGGCTGGCGCCACGGGGGCAATCCCGTGGGCTGCTGTAGTTTGCCCACCCCTGGCCTGGAGGTAGGCAGAGGGGCAGGGGAGGGCGCGGGGAACTTGGCGGGCCGCACAGAAGAGCCCCGTGGGCCGCGTGTTTGAGACCCCTGGCTTAGAGCGCTGCCGCCTCCTGCCCATGGGGTCAGCGTGGCGCTGGCTGAGCGCCCCACGCTACTGGACACTGCCCCTGCCACACGGAGGGGGAGAGGCGCTGCCAAGCTTCGTCACCTCTGCTCCGCAGCACACAGTGCAGTGGCTGGTAGAGTGTGGTGTGCAGCCACCAACGTCTCACACACACACACACACACACAGAGAGAGGGGAGAGCTGACCTGGCCCTGAGAGGGCCTGACCCTGACCCTGACAGCACCGTGCTACTCCAATTGTGACTCTGGTGCACCTGGAGCACCACCTAGTGGCATTAAGGAGGTAACACAGGATGGGGTTAACTGAGGCAGAATGATATGTGAGGCCCTGCCCCGCTGGGTGAAGGCTAAGCTTCAGGCTTCAGATGGTGAAGGACTTGCCTCAGCCCAGGGGAAAGGGCTCAGAGGGACCAGCGCCCTGCAGGCTGCTAACCGTGTCTGCTCTGTGCCTAGGGGCACAGCCACATTCAAGCTGGGAGGTGTGATTCCCAGCTCACGCAGACATATCTGTGCTAGCCAGGAGAATCATAGAATCATAGCATATCAGGGTTGGAAGGTACCTCAAGAGGTCACCTAGTCCAACCCCCTGCACAAAGCAGGACCAATTCCCAACTAAATCATCTCAGCCAGGGCTTTGTCAAGCCTGACCTTAAAAACCTCTAAGGAAGGAGATTCCACCACCTCCCTAGGTAACCCCTTCCAGTGCTTCACCACCCTCCTAGTGAAAAAGTTTTTCCTAATATCCAACCTAAACCTCCCTCACTGCAACTTGAGACCATTACTCCTTGTTCTATCATCTGCTACCACTGAGAACAGTCCAGATCCATCCTCTTTGGAACCCCCTTTCAGGTAGTTGAAAGCAGCTATCAAATCCCCCCTCATTCTTCTCTTCTGCAGACTAAACAATCCCAGTTCCCTATGAGGAGAGGCTGAGGTCATGTGCTCCAGCCCCCTAATCATTTTTGTTGCCCTCTGCTGGACTCTTTCCAATTTTTCCACACCCTTCTTGTAGTGTGGGGCCCAAAACTGCACACACTACTCCAGATGAGGCCTCACCAATGTCGAATAGAGGGGAATGATCACGTCCCCTCAATCTGCTGGCAATGCCCCTACTTATACAACCCAAAATGCTGTTAGCCTTCTTTGCAACAAGGGCACACTGTTGACTCATATCCAGCTTCTCGTCCACTGTAACCCCTAGGTCCTTTTCTGCAGAACTGCTACCTAGCTATTCAGTCCCTAATCTGTAACAATGAATGGGATTCTTCCATCCTAAGTGCAGGACTCTGCACTTGTCCTTGTTGAACCTCATCAGGTTTCTTTTGGCCCAATCCTCCAATTTGTCTAGGTCCCTCTGTATCCTATCCCTACCCTCCAGCGTTATCTACCACTCCTCTCAGTTTAGTGTCATCTGCAAACTTGCTGAGAGTGCAGTCCACGCCATCCTCCAGATCATTAATGAAGATATTGAACAAAACCAGTCCCAGGACCAACCCTTGGGGCACTCCGCTTGAAACCGGCTGCCAACTAGACATGGAGCCATTGATCACTACCCGTTGAGCCCAACGATCTAGCCAGCTTTCTATCCACCTTATAGTCCATTCATCCAGCCCATATTTCTTTAACTTGCTTGCAAGAATACTGTGGGAGATCGTATCAAAAGCTTTGCTAAAGTCAAGGAATAACATATCCACTGCTTTCCCCTCATCCACAGAGCCAGTTATCTTTTCATAGAAGGCAATTAGGTTAGTCAGGCATGACTTGCCCTTGGTGAATCCATGCTGACTGTTCCTGGTCACTTTCCTCTCCTCTAAGTGCTTCAGAACTGATTCCTTGAGGACCTGCTCCATGATTTTTCCAGGGACTGAGGTGAGGCTGACTTGCCTGTAGTTTCCCGGATCCTCCTTCTTCCCTTTTTTAAAGATGGGCACTACATTAGCCTTTTTCCAGTCATCTGGGACCTCCCCCGATCGCCATGAGTTTTCAAAGATAATGGCCAATGGCTCTGCAATCACATCCACCAACTCCTTTAGCACCCTCGGATGCAGCGTGTCTGGCCCCATAGACTTGTGCTCTTCCAGTTTTTCTAAATAGTCCCGAACCACCTTTTTCTCCACAGAGGGCTGGTCACCTTCTCCCCATACTGTGCTGCCCAGTGCAGCAGTCTGGGAGCTGACCTTGTTTGTGAAGACAGAGGCAAAAAAATCATTGAGTACATGAGCTTTTTCCACATCCTCTGTCACTAGGTTGCCTCCCTCATTCAGTAAGGGGCCCACACGTTCCTTGACTTTCTTCTTGTTGCTAACATACCTGAAGAAACCCTTCTTGTTACTCTTAACATCTCTTGCTAGCTACAACTTCAAGTGTGATTTGGCCTTCCTGATTTCACTCCTGCATGCCTGAGCAATATTTTTATACTCCTCCCTGGTCATTTGTCCAGTCTTCCACTTCTTGTAAGCTTCTTTTTTGCGTTTAAGATCAGCAAGGTCGCCTGCCATATTTACTGTTCTTTCTACACATTGGGATGTTTTTTTTCCTGCAACCTCAATAAGGATTCTTTAAAATACAGCCAGCTCTCCTGGACTCCTTTCCCCCTCATGTTATTTTCCCAGGGGATCCTGCCCATAGTTCCTTTAGGGAGTCTAAGTCTGCTTTTCTGAAGTCCAGGGTCCGTATTCTGCTGCTCTCCTTTCTTCCTTGTGTCAGGATCTTGAATTCGACCATCTCATGGTCACTGCCTCCCAGGTTCCCATCCACTTTTGCTTCCCCTACTAACTCTTCCCGGTTTGTGAGCAGCAGGTCTAGAAGAGCTCTGCCCCTAGTTGGTTCCTCCAGCACTTGCACCAGGAAATTGTCCTCTACACTTTCCAAAAACTTCCTGGATTGTCTGTGCACCGCTGTATTGCTCTCCCAGCAGATATTAGGGTGATTAAAGTCTCCCATGAGAACCAGGGTCTGTGATCTAGTAACTTCTTCTAGTTGCCGGAAGAAAGCCTCATCCATCTCATCCCCCTGGTCTGGTGGTCTATAGCAGACTCCCACCATGACATCACCCTTGTTGCTCACATTTCTAAACTTAATCCAGAGACTCTCAGGTTTTTCTGCAGTTTCATACTGGAGCTCTGAGCAGTCATACTGCTCTCTTATATACAATGCAACTCCCCCACCTTTTCTGCCCTGCCTGTCCTTCTTGAACAGTTTATGACAGTACTCCAGTCATGTGAGTTATCCCACCAAGTCTCTGTTATTCCAATCACATCATAGTTCCTTGACTGTGCCAGGACTTCCAGTTCTCCCTGATTGTTTCCCAGGCTTCTTGAATTTGTGTATAGGCACTTAAGATAACTTGCTGATTGTCCTGCTTTCTCAGTTTGAGACAGGAGTCCTCCCCTCTTGCACTCTTCTGCTCGTGCTTCCTCCTGGTATCCCATTTCCCCACTTACCTCAGGGCTTTGGCCTCCTTCCCCCGGTGAACCTAGTTTAAAGCCCTCCGCACTAGGTTAGCCACCCTGCTTGCGAAGATGCTCTTCCCTCCCTTCATTAGGTGGAGCCTGTCTCTGCCTAGCACTCCTTGGAACACCATCCCATGGTCGAAGAATCCAAAGCCTTCTCTCCAACATCACCTGGGTAGCCATTCGTTGACTTCCACAATTCAACGATCTCTACCCAGGCCTTTTCCCTGCACAGGGAGGATGGACAAGAACACCACTTGCGCCTCAAACTCCTTTAGCCTTCTTCCCAGAGCCACGTAATCTGCAGTGATCTGCTCAAGGTCATTTTTGGCAGTATCATTGGTGCCCATGTGGAGAAGCAGGCAGGGGTAGCGATCCGAGGGCTTGATGAGTCTCGGCAGTCTCTCCGTCACATCGTGAATCCTAGCTCCTGGCAAGCAGTAGACCTCTTGGTTTTCTCGGTCGGGGCGGCAGATAGATGACTCAGTCCCCCTGTGGAGGGAGTCCCCGACCACCACCACTCGCCTTCTTCTCTTGGAAGTGGTGGTGTGGAACCCCCATCCCTAGGACAGTGCATCACATGCCTTCCAGTCGGTGGAGTCTCCTTCTGCTCCCTTCCCTCAGATGTATCATCTAGTCCACTCTCCGCATTAGTACCTGTGGAGAGAACAAGAAAACGGTTGCTCACCTGTATCTCAGTTGCTGGTACATGGACGCTCCTCTTTCTTCTTCTGGAGGTCACATCCTGCCAAATTTCTTCACCGTCCCTCTCTCTCTTCTGCACAGCCTGCTCCAATTCTTCAGAACGTTGTGCCCATAGAAGCATATCCTGATGTCTGTCCAAGAAATCTTCATTTTCTCTTATGCAACGCAGAGAACACTTTAGCCACTTAAGTATGTATCCAGAGGGGCCGGGCAGGTATGTACAAGTAGTTAGTCTGAGCTGCCACCCAGCTACCCTGTTATTTTTAGCACACCAGCCCATATGTTCCAGTGGAGTATAGTCCCAGTTCTCCTGACTTCCAGGACATCATTGTGCTGCCTCTCCAGCCTCGTCTGCAAGCTAACTCCTCACCAGGCTGACTTTTCACTTGGGTCTCTGGCTGCTCTGCAGATCAGGCTGCATGATCACAAGGATCCCTTCTGGCCTGGACCTCTCTAAATCTGCAGATTAGTTTGAAGCTTCATTGATACCCTAGTTTTGAAGGGTTCTAGCAACCTACCCTGCCCCTGTGCAGAAGAGGTCCTGGCGCACCAGCCAGACACCAGAGCTTGGCCTGGTCAGTGCCAGCATCTTTTTGTTGCCTTCTTCAACCCTGCTCTTTTCAGATGGCCCTGTGTCATCTTGTGAGCCTGGCTGCTCCTCCCCCATAACCCTTTGGTTCAGCTGCCCCTTCTGCCCTCATCACCCCTCAGCCCAGCTGCCCTCCCCTTCCTCCCTCAGCCCGGCTGCCCCGTCTCCCCACAGCCTGTCTGCATTCTCTCCCCCCTTCACCCCTCAGCCTGTCTGCCTTCCCCTTCCTCCTTCAGCCCAGCTGCCCCTTCTCCCCTCAGCCCGGCTGTCCTCTCTCCCCTCATTCATCCCTCAGCCAAGTTTCCCCTCCTCTATCACCCCCCAGAACAGCTGCCCCTTTGCCCCTCAGCCTGGCTGCACCTTCTCCCCTCATCATCCTTGAGCCTGGCTTCCCCCTTAGCAGCATTGCATAGTTCAGCAGCCAAGCTGCACACCCATTCTGCACTGACCCCACCCTGCATTAGTGCTCTCTGCACGTTGGCGTACACAGGAAGAAGTGGACAGAAGCGGTTGGCAGGTCCCATGAGGCGGATGCCAGGGCAGGGTGCACTCTGCAGGGGGTGCAGTGTAAAGTGCCAAGTTTTTTTCTCTAGCGGCCCCCCCGGGTTTGGGTTTGGAACAGAACTTGCATCCTTTTCAGCCAGGCTGCAGCTACATCAAGCTTTTCCTGAATATCTGCGTCACTAGACCCTGGTGCTCTGAGGTCAGCTGGCACGAGTATCGTGTAGTGCTACATGGAAGAGGTAGGCTGTTTGTTCTGGCCAACAATCATTCCCCCAGGACACCGTAGGTGCTGGGTTTGCTTCACATGCAAAATGACAGCAGAGCTGAGACAGAAGCTAGCATGGGAACTACGCTGCACTGGCTCAGACGAACACGCCTGGCCTCAGGCATTGCATTTTTATCCTTCTCTGCACTGGCTCTTTAATCTGCGCTGTGCAGGCTGTGGGCACCTGTGCTTACAGGGAATGATTTGCTGCCAAGCCAACCCTTTCCAATCTGAATACTGCGTGCCAACCAGGGTAGCTCCATGCTGGGAGTGAGATGAGCTAATAGCACTCCTCCTCCCCCTCGAGTGCCCTTTGAGCTCCTGCCCGCGGACTGCTGGCTGGTGAACTGCATGTGCTGGGAAAGGGCCTAGGCAGCTCTTTCTCCTGCTGCCTATGGCTGTCTATGGCTTACGGCGGGCACAGAGAGCCTGCCCTGGTGCTTCCCCGACTCACGCCCCAGAAGCGATCTGTGTGCTACTCTTGCAGCAGCCCAGTGTCCTGCGCACCCCTCACCCTCGGGCTCTGCACTGACTCCCCATAGAGAACAGCATTCTGGTCAGAGTTGGCCTTACGCGGAAATTCCCTCCAGAAGACTGCTCCTCCACTGCATGCTCATACCTGGGATCCCAGCTCTCCCCACTGCCCTACACCCTCCATCCTTTGGCTCTCAGCATGACCTCCTCTAACAGCCATGTTCCTACGGGACCAGCAAATTGTGCAGGAGACAGAACTTCTCCACGCCTAGGCCTGTGCTCTGGGCCTCACCCCTAGAGAAGAGAAGAGACCACAGGCCTCACAGTGCTCCACTGCACTCTGCTCTCCACACTGACCTGCCCTAAGTTAGAAAAGTGGCATCCATTTAACTAAACTAAATTTAATCAATCCAGTTTAAATCAATCAACTGGTGCAAGCCCATCATGTAGATGCACTTACACTGGTCTCACCCTCATTTCAACTGGTTTAGATTAGTTCAATGATTTGTCAACAAGCTAAATCAATTTAAGTGCAGCTTAAACCAGTTTAAGGATATCTCCATAGGACTTGCACTGGTTTAAACTAGATTGATTTTAAATTTACACCCTGTGTCTACAATAGGGGTTTGTACTGGTGCAGCTACATCAGTACAAAAATCCCTGCAGCAGACAAGTCCTGTGAGCAGAATGTAGTCTTTTTGTCTTCCCGCCGAAGGCAATTCTGAGATACACATAGCACCTAAAGAAGGAGTGGGGTGGGACAGGGCGTAGGAGTCTAAATGCAAAGGGTTTTATGTGACTAGAGAAGATTGTGGATGCTGTTTCTCAGGGGCAGCAGCAGTCCCAGGGACACACGTGAGTGTTTTACCAGAGTCTGCAATGTGTCGTGACACGTGTGTTAGAGACAATCTGCTCTTGGGTTTTGCCATTTTACGGCATGTCTACACTGGAGCTGCAGGTGTAATTTCCAGCTGTTGGTTCAGCATCACATCTAAAATGGCTGTCCCTCTGCCTACCTCCTCCACTTTCTGAAACACTAAGTTGTGCCCAGTACATTCCAAGAACTTACTGGAAATTTTGTGTATTGCCGTATTACTTTTCCCACAGACATCTGAGTAGTGAAAGCCCCCCATTACTACCAGGTTTTGTGGTTTGGATATTTCTGTTGTTTGTGTTTGTAATGCCTCATCCCGCACCCCTTCCTGATTTGGTCGTCTATAGCAGTGGTCCCCAACCTTTTTGTGGCCAGTAGCACATTCATGTTTTCAGAAGAGTGTGGCGGGCACCAACAATTACTCACATACAGGGCCGGCTCCAGGCACCAGTGGAGCAAGCACATGCCTGGGGCAGCACATTCTATGGGATGGCATTCTGTCCATTCTGCAGAGTTGGAGCGTTTTTTTGTTTTTGGCACCAATTCTGGGCAGTGCAGAGAGAAGCTGGGAGGACAGAGAACACAGACGCCTGCAGCCCGGAGTTCTCTGTCCCCAACAGGCGTGGGGCCGCGGTTTCTCTCCGGCTTACGCCACAGCACCACTCCTGCCAGGGACCGAGAACACCGGCGCCAGCAGTCTGCAGCCCCAGAGAAGTCAGAGAGAAGCCACAGCCCCACGCCTCCGAGGGACTGAGAACACAGGCACCCGCAGCCTGCAGCCCTAGAGTTGTCTGTCCCCAGCAGGCACAGGGCCACGGCTTCTCTCCCCTGCTGGGCACTAGGCGAGCACACATAAGTGCCCCGGTGGGTGCCATGGTGCCCGCGGGCACTGCATTGGGGACCACTGGTCTATAACAAACCCCTACCATGACAGCATCCCTATTTTCTCCCCTTTTATCTTTACCCAAAGACTTTCAATTCATAGGTGCCGACTCCATGTGTGCCGTGCCCATCAGCTGTTTGGCAGCAGGTGGAAGGTACTTTGGGGAGGAGGTGGAGCAGGGGCGGGAAGAGATGGAATGAGGATAGGGCCTTTGGGGGTGGCGCAGAGGCGGGCAGAGCATTGGGGGCAAGGCCTCAGGGTGGAGCAGGGGTGGAGTACTCATCCAAAAAGAAGAAAGTCAGCGCCTGTGTTTCAACTAGTCTGCCTCGTAACTCTGTCTCGACCTCAGAACAGTTATATATTTTTGATGTATAAAGCAACATGTCCTATCTTTTTTTCCTGCCTATCCTTCCTGAATATGCTATACCCTTCTTTCATAATATTCCAGCCACAAGACTCCCACCAAGTCTCTGTGACACTAATTAAGTAATGATTTAGCTTAGGTTCTTGCATTTATGTACAGACATCTAAGATGTTGAGCAGATTCCCCACTGATTTCCTTCTTGTTACTCTATGACCCTATTGTAATTTTCCCTGTCCCCCGTATCATAGAATATCAGGGTTGGAAGGGACCTCAGGAGGTCATCTAGTCCAACCCCTTGCTCAAAGCAGGACGCATATCCAACTAAATCATCCCAGCCAGGGCTTTGTCAAGCCTTAAAAACCTCTAAGGAAGAAGATTTCACCACCTCCCTAGGTAACGCATTCCAGTGCTTCACCACAACTGGAATGGGTTAGCTAGGGAGGTGGTGGAATCTTTCCATAACATCTAGTCCTCTGGTAAGGTTGTCTTTTTTTATGCTTACCTGTGGGCTTTTGTCATATGTGAACCTAGGTTGGCAAGTCAGTGCATGGGGATGCTCCTCCCCATCTCCTCTCAGCAGACCTTCCTGGAACAGCATCCCCAGGGTGAGGAAGCTGAAGCCCTTCCATCAAAATCATCTGTGCAGCCATGCATTCACCTCCAGGATGTGCGTGTCGCTGCCTGGGCCCTTACCTCAACTGGGAGGATGGCTAAGAACACAAATTGTGCCCCTGGGTCCTTCACCCTTGTTCCCAGAGCCCTGTAGTCACTGCTGATCTGCTCAGGGTCAGACCTGGCAGTACCAGGGCTTAAATTTAGCTGGAAACCTCTGGAGTGGAGCTCCGCTAAATATTTTCAAACCCATGGGAGCTCTGGTGCCCCGCAGAGCTGAAGCCCTTAGCTCCTGCACCTCCCATGGGGCTGAAGCCCCGAGCCCTGGGGCTCTGGGAAATAGTGAGAATTTAAGCCCTGGGCAGTATCATTAGTGCTCACATGGGTGAGCAGCATGGTATAGTGACCAGAGGGATAGATGAGCCTTAGCAACCTTTCCATCATATCTCAGCCATGGGCTCCAGGCAGGCAGCATTCCTCCTGGGGCATCAGGTCAAGCTGGCAGATGGATGCCTTCATCTCCCTCAGAAGGTAGTTCCCAACCACCGTTACACCTCCTCCTCTTGGGTGCTGAGGCCATGAGCCTCTCAGCCTTGGGGACAAGTGGCTCCTCCTTCTCAGTCACGGGAGTCTGCTCCACAACTCCTGTTGCAAGTCCAGCATAGCAATTCTTCAGCTCGATTAATAGGGAACCAGGACCTAGGTGGTGGGGGGTGGAGCTCTGTCTACTGTCCAAGGTGACCAGCAACCAGTCTCCTCCCCACAGAGCAGCCAGTGGTGCCACTGTAGTCATCTAGCATCCTCCATCCCAGATGTCTCCATGTGCATCCTATCAATGAAGTTCTAGTGCTCCCAGATGCTTCACAGATGAGCCACCTCCTCCTGCAGCTCTCTTACCTGCTACCTTGGTCTTATCCTATTTTACATTTTTACCAATGACCTGGAACAAAGCAAAAAATCATCACAGATAAAATTTGAAGATGGCACAAAAATTGGGGGAGTGGGAAATAATGAAGAGAACAAGTTAATTGATTCATAGTGATCTGGATCACTTGGTAAGCAGGGAACAGTGTTTTAATACAGCTAGGAAAAAGAAATGTTGGCCATACTTACAGGATGAGGGACTCTGTCCTAGGAAGCAGCGACTGAAAAAGATTTAGGGTTCATGGTGGATAATCAGCTGAACATGAGCTCCCAGTGCAACGCCGTGGCCAAAAGGGCTAGTGCAATCTGGGGTGCATAAACAGAGGACTCTCAAGTAGGCGTAGAGAAGTTATTTTATCTCTGTATTTGGCACGGGTGCAACTGCTGCTAAAATACAGTGACCAGTTCCGAGGCCTACAATTCAAGAAGGATGTTGATAAATTGGAGAGGGGTCAGAGAAGAGTCATGAGAATGAGTAAAGGATTTGAAAACTTGCCTTATAGTGATAGACACAAGGAGCTCAATCTATTTAGTTTAACAAAAAGAAGGCTAAGGGGTTATGTGATCACAGTCTGTAAGTATCTACATGGGGAACAAATATTTAATAATGGGCTCTTGAGTCTAGCAGAAGAAGGTCTAACATGATCCAATGGCTGGAAGTTGAAGCTAGACAAATTCAGGCTGGAAATAAAATGTAAAGTTTTAACATTACAGTAATTAACCATTGGAACAAGGGTTGTGGTGAATTTCCATCAATGACCATTTTTAAGATTTAAAGTTTAAAAGCTCTGCTCCAGGGATTATGTTGGGGGCAGTTCTCTGACAGGAGGTCAGAGCAGATGATCACAAGGGTCCCTGCTGGCCTTAGACTCTATTGATCCATTTCCAGGTGTAACATCCCTGGAAGACATCCCAATCTTTCAGGAACATTTTGGTAGTCTTTTAGCAGCTTTGCTTTGCTGCATGGATGCCACTGTACATTGTCTGCTCTGGGTGTGGCTTTTGTTTTGCTTGTGAGTCTGTTGTATGAATCGTTTGGCCCAAGTTTAATGTTCCTAGGTTCATGAATTGACTTATTTTAACTTGAAAGCAGTGGCTTCTGTGTTGTCTGTATTACTTGAGGTTTCAGCCTCTGTACTTTTCCTTGGTATTCTGCTTGTAATTTACATTGTCCTAGTGATTATTATGCTCATGCCATTACATAATTACCTTTGCTTGGTTGCAATTTTGCTTTCTTCTCTTGCATATTGCTAAGAAAGTCTTTGAGCACAGCCCATTCACTGATGCCTCTCTGTCTATCTGGCATTCAGTTTCCAGTTTGTTTGTGTGCTGCTCCCTTGTGTTTGCAACTGCTGCAAGTCTGAGCTTTACAAACCATTTATATTTGCTGTTTTACATTGCATTAATGTCATACACAAGCAAAATCTCATGCTCTAAGTCACTGCTTGCTTCCTTGATACGGTGCCTTTTTTTCTTTGCTTTATTGTTTGCAAGCTTTGAGATAATTATTTTTTTTGGTCACGATTATTGCATATAACCTCACAAGGGCATGCACAAGGAGCGGGGCAAGCAGAAGCACAGGGCCCCCCAAGCAGAACAGAACTCCTCCAGGGCAGGGAGAGCCAGCTCGTCCAGCCATAGTGGGGCACAGAAAATGCTCCTCCAAAAGGGTGAGGAGATTGCATGCAGGGCCATGAATGTAGGGCTGGGGTAGGGGTGCGGGAGGGAGTGTGGGCTGTGTGTGTGGGGGTGCGGTGTGCAAGAAGGGGCTCAGGGCAAGGGGATGGAGCACAGAAGGGGTGCAGGGTATACAAGGGGGCTCAGGGCAGGGGATTAGGGTGCAGGAGGGACTGTGGGGTGTGAGAGGGGGCTCAGGGCAGGGGGTTGGGGTGCAGGGGGTGTGGCAGGGGGCTCAGGGCAGGGGGTTGGGGTGCAGGGTGCAGGAGGGGTGCAGAGTGCAGGCTCCAGCCCGGTGCTGCTTATCTGGAGTGGCTCCAGGATGGCAGCAGGGCTAAGACAGGCTCCCTGCCTTCCCTGGCCCTGCACCACATTGCTCCTGGAAGTGGCCGGTACCATGTCCCTGCGGTCCCAGGGATGGGGGGGCAGAAGGCTCCACCTGCTGCACTCGCCTGCGGGTACCTCCCCCAAAGCTCCCATTGGCCACTGCTCCCCATTCCCGATCAATGGGAGATGCGGGGGGCAGTGCCTGCAGGCGAGGTCAGCGCATGGAGCCCTCTGCCCTCCACCCAGGGGCCTCAGGGACATGGTGCCGGCCGCTTGCAGCAATGGTGTGGGGCCCATGGCAATATGGAGGTGGCAATCCCATGGACTGGATCCAAAGCCCTGACAGGCTGGATCCGGCCCGCGGGCCATAGTTTGCCCACCCCTGGGCTAACCAGAAGTCATACAAGCAACTCCCTCAGATACTCCAGTTCCCTTGTATCACCACTAGCACCTCTCCTTATGGGGACGAATGGTTATGAAAACCAATACCCCAGTAAAAGAAAAAGGGTTCTCCTGATCCCAAAGGACCAAGCCCCAGACCCAGGTCAATTAAGGTGACCAGATGTCCCTATTTTATAGGGACAGTCCCAATATTTGGGGCATTTTCTTGTATACCCTGCACCTTACAGGTGCTTATTACCACCCACCCCGTCCCGATTTTTCACACTTGCTGTCTGGTCACCCTAAAGTCAATATACCAGTTAGATCTTACCCACAAATCACGCTGTTGCCAATCCTTTAGAATCTAAAATCTAAATGTTTATTCATAAAAAGAAAGAAACATAGATGAGAGTTAAAATTGGTTAAATGAATCAATTACATACACTAATGGCAAAGTTCTTGGTTCAGGCTTGTAGCAGTGACGGAATAAACTGCAGGCTCAAATTAAGTCTCTGGAGTACATCCACAGCTTGGATGGGTCATTCAGTCCTTTGTTCTGAGCTTCAGTTTGTAGCAAGGTTCCTCCAGAGGTTAGAAGCAGGATTGAAGACAAAATGGGGGGGTTTCTAGGGCCTTTTATATCCTCTGCCATGTGCAGGACAAGGACCTCTTTGTTCTTACTGTGGAAAATCACAGCAACAAGATGGAGTTTGGAGTCACATGGACAAGTCATATGTCCATGCATGACTCAGTTCTTTACAGGTTGAGCAGCCGTTGCTCCGATACTACCTTGAATCTGAGGAGTCCCTTCTCAATAAGCTGGCCAAATGCTTCACTGGTACTGTCTAGAATCAAACACATTAAGGGCTTGGCTATACTTGAAACTTCAAAGCGCTTTGAAGTGTGAGTGTGGTCGCAGCGAGAAAGTTGCAGCGCTGTAAAGCGCCAGTATAGCCAAGGCCTGAGGTACAAGTACATAGACAATATTCATAACTTCAAATACAAAAATGATGCATGTATACAGATAGCATAATCATAACCAGCAAACCATAACCTTTTCATGACACCTTTCTTGACCTCCTTTGTGCAAGATTTGGTGCCACTAAAGGACCTTGGTTGCAACAATGATCTATACGGTCACATCATATTAATTATGTCACTCCTGTGCACACCACTGTGACCTCACATGTAGAGCATTTTGCATTATTATGTTTTTCTCCATTGTATCTACAGGTTTTCTGTTGCAGTTCATTTCTCTTCTCTGCTTTGTATTTGTGCATTTGCTTTTGCACAATTTTGGATGTATTTTTCTCTGAATTTTCATGCTTCACCTATGCTATTGGCAGGGCCATCTCTAGGTACCAGCAAATCAAGCACATGCTTGGGGCGGCACAATTTCAGGGGTGGCATTTTGGGCACCTTTTTTTTTTTTTCTTCAGCGGTTGTACTCCCGGAGTATTTTTTTTTCTTTCTGCTTGGGGCAGCAAAAAACCTAGAGCCGGCCCTGGCTATTGGTGAATTATCTCAGTGTTAGTGCCACATGTGAGCTTGTTCACCAGCTTTGTTTGTGTCTGTAGCTGTTGGTGGAGTTGGTGTGGGCTCTCGGAACATTCTTATTTAAGCTCCTGTGTCTTTGTTCCTATTACTAATCTGTCATTAATTAATTCAACTCGTAAAATTTGCTAATTGCATGAGTCAGCCCTTTTGCGCAGTTTGGCAATAGACCTATTGTCTCCTCAGGTTCTGGATTACACTGGTTGAAAAGATCTTTCATAGCTGATACATTTTGTAGGTTAAAATGCTTTTGAAGCACTTATAGGATTTTACATGGGTCCCCCCCAGTCTGCTGCTGGTGTATCCAGATGCTGCTGGAGCTGCTGGCAGCCTTCACCCATTACAAATAGTAGATGGCTGCTCTTATTTTTTTCCCCTTTCTATCCAGCCCTGTTTCAATGTTACAGTTTTCCCATTGCTAAACATGTTCCCTTTCCTGCCCATCTGTTCAGGGACAGGAACCTGGCATGCTGCCAGGATTATTGGTTGCTCTTTGTTTTTGTTTGGGTTTCCTCTTTTACCATCAGTATTTCCAACATGAAGTTCCTGGATTTATGTACCTGCAGGAGCCAACTCACTTCTAACACCACATTCTGTGTGAGAGCATAAAAAGAGAACAGCAGCACAGTGCAATCTTCAGGCTCTGCCTTCCTCCACATGTATGGCCTCCCTTCTCTCAAGCACGTCCCGAAAGCAGCGGCATATAGGGTACATGTAGCCACACACCACAGTGAAAAACAGGCTGCATCCACCCTGCAGAGTGTAGCTACATACATCAGTGAAAGGCTCTGTCAAGAGGAGGCAGCGGGGAAAGGTTCTGACAGCGAGGAGCTGCCAGAGCCTTTCCCTGCCGCCCACTCTCCTCGGTCAAAGCTTTTTGCTACTGCCTGACCCTTTTGCTGCTGCTTCCCCATAAAATAGCAGTGTAGATGGAGGAGGCACTGCTTGAGTGTGTAGAGAGCCGTGTAAGGTACACCCCCACCCCCAATTCTTGTGTATCTGATGTATGGTCTTTACCATAGGTGGAGTTTGACTTCTATATTTGGACAGGGGGCAGCTCCAGTCAGGCCAATAGGGCCACATGTGGGGCAGGGGGGTGGCAAATTCTGTGCCTGCCCAAGGCTTGCAGTTTGGCAGGGCAATGTCCCTCCCCCTGCCCCACCCACACACGCACACACTGCCCATGGTCCTTACTCATCTAAGCTGTGCCTCACTGTCTACACTGGTATTTACACCCACGCTGGGGTGGGATGGGGTGCAGTTTGTGTACCCTATATGCCACCAAAAGTGCAAACACAGCCTAAGCGCCGAGACCTAATCATACTACAGCGCCCCCTATTGGGAAGCTATTTATTGCAACACTCTGCAGTTGTGGGACAGGCTCCGCCCCGCAGATTGTTCTTTAATGCCTGGAAAACATTTATGAAGGAAACCAAGGCGAGTATTAAAGAACTTGCTGAGTCGCTGTGGAGTTGGGCGCTTGCACTTTTGGCAGCTGTTTCCCCTCCTGTCACTGTTCTGAACATCAAACGACCAGCAAAAAGCCAATTTCTGCTGCTTGTTTCTGATGTGTTGAAAAATATTTGAAGGCAAACTCTGGTACAACAGCACTTAATGGTGATGGCCATTCCTCTGAGAGGATGTCATGCTGTGCTGGCTGCAGCTGGAATCAGGTATCAGCAGTAGCCAAGTACAGCGTTGGAAGGTATGATTTCAGAGCACAGACAGCAGGAGGAATGGGGTTTTATCCAGCCCCTTCGGAGCTGCTTTTTCTACCCAGCAGCACATTCAATAGCGTTTTTCACTTTTGCAGCCTGCCTGACAGTAATTTTCCACTCCTGAGATAGCCGGGTGTCCATAGAACATTGCTTCCTTTGGCAGCGCCTACCTCTGGGAACAGACATCGCCCATCTATGGCAAGGAAGCAATTGATTCCCAAAGCACATTTCAGCATCAGCGGCAGGTGCTAAACCAGGCATTGCAAAGAGTGGGCAAATGCACCTCCTTGAATGGGCAAAGGAATCAGAAGTTTGTCCTAGAAGATGTGACTACCACATCCACCAATGAACATAGAGAGGCTCCCTAGGCAACACTGAGCCATAGGGCATGTCTACACTGCAATTAAACACCCGTGGCTGGCCTGTGACAGCTGACTCATGCTTGTGGGGCTCAGGCTGCAGGGACTGTAAAATTGCTGTGTAGACCTTGCGGCTTGACCTGGAGCCCAGGCTCTGGGACCCAGTGCAGAAGTGTGATGGGGGTCTGGGCAGGACATGAGGCAGCATGACATGAAGTCTCTGCCCTTTGGTTACTCTACTCCAGCAGAGCAGCCCATAGGTGCCGTTCAAAGCTGTTATAAGTTAGAGCAGCCCTTGGAACTGTTCTAGCTTACACACAAGGTGCAAAACTGGCTTAAAGACATCCTCTCCCCACCCTGTTGCTGCTGCTGCTGCTGCCACCGCCACCATCTTCGCCATCGCCATTGCCACTGCCACCACCATAGAAGCACAGCTCAGAATCAGAGCCTCTGTAACACAGAAGCATGCTCAGACTAGCCCTGAGCAGGATCCCTCTGCTCCAGTATCCTCTCTTCAGCAGCAACCATTAGCTGATGCTGCAGAAGAAGCCAACCAATAACTGAATAACCAACCCATAGCTTCCCCCACCCACTGGTCTCAGGTAGAGGCTGGGAGGTGCACTGGGGCAGGAGCATTTTTAGTGCCTGCACATTCTCCACCCCCCCCCCCTCGGCCCCATGTGGCTGTAGCTGTGGACATGGCTGGGGCTGCGTTTGCATTCTTCATGGACAGCTCCACCTGGCTCCTGTGTAAGCCTCTGGTTTATAGTGTTGTGGTAATGTTTGCCTGTTGGGCCTCCGCGCTTGTGGTTTGGCCAGGTTGGACATACCATGGGGAGAGCGAATCCTGCAAATAAATAGCGCTGTGTTTGTTTGGAGACTCAGGAGCCCTGACATGCAGTGCCTGCAGCATCACCATGTGGCGGGCTTCTCACATAACAGAGGATGGGAGAATCTCATGGAAAGGGCCAGTACTGCAGTATAGCCCTACATGATACAGCTCACCTCCCAGCAGGGACATGCAATGTTTGTTAGTGACCGTGATATCGGTGGTCATGCCTAGTGGTTAGAGCAGGAGTCAGCCGTCAGGAATCAGAGCCAAAGTGAGGACTGGGTTACCTGGTGTGAGGCAAGACAGGGGTAAGGCTTAGGCAGGAGCAGGGCTGGAACAAGGTGAGAGTAGGGCCTATCAAAGCCACGGGCAAATGCTTTGAGCAGCTGCTGAACTGCTGCTGTTGGTGGGTTTAAGGCCTGGTCTACACTACGCAGTTAAACCGATTTTAACAGCATTAAATCGATTTAAAGCTGTACCCATCCACACTACAATGCACTTTATATTGATTTAAAGGGGTCTTTAAATCGATTTCTGTCCTCCTCCTCAACGAGAGGAGTAACGCTAAAATCAATATTAACGTATCAGTTTAGGGTTAGTGTGGCCGCAAATCGACGTTTTTGGCCTCCGGGCGGTATCCCACAGTGCACCACTGTGACCGCTCTGGACAGCAATCAGAACTCAGAGGCACTGGCCAGATATACAGGAAAAGCCCCGCGAACTTTTGAATTGCATTTCCTGTTTGGCCAGCATGGAGCTCTCATCAGCACAGGTGACCACGCAGAGCTCATCAGCACAGGTAACAATGCAGTCTCCTGAGAATAGAAAAAGAGCTCCAGCATGGACCGCACGGGAGGTATTGGATCTTATCGCTATATGGGGAGAGGATTCAGTGCTAACAGAACTCCGTTCCAAAAGACGAAATGAAAAAATATTTGAAAAAATTTCCAAGGTTATGATGGGAAAAGGCCACACCAGGGACTCAGTGCAGTGCAGAGTGAAAGTTAAGGAGCTCAGACAAGCATACCAGAAAACCAAAGCAGCAAACGGAAGATCCAGGTCAGGGCCGAAAACATGCCGCTTCTATGCTGAGCTGCATGCAATTTTAGGGGGCTGCGCCACCACTATCCCCCCCCTTGTCCGTGGATTCCGAGGTGAGAGTTATAATCTCAACCATGGCTGAGGATTCAGCAGAGGGGGAAGATGAGGAGGAGGATGAGGAAGAGGAGGACAACCTTGCAGCGAGCACACAGCACTCCGTTAGCCCCAACAGCCAGGAGCTTTTTGTGACCCAGGCAGAATTACCCTCCCAGCCCTCCCAAGCCACTAGCCCAGACAGTGAAGCCATGGAAGCGACCTCTGCTGAGTGTACTTTTGTAAATATAAAACATGGTTTAAAAGCAAGCGTTTTTTAATGATTGATTTGCCATGAGGGCTTGGGATGCATTCGCAGCCAGTAAAGTTACTGGAAAAGTTTGTTAACATGTCTGGGGATGGAGTGGAAATCCTCCAGGGACATCTCCATGAAGCTCTCCTGGAGGTACTCCAAAAGCCTTTGCAGAAGGTTTCTGGGCAAGGCAGCCTTGTTCCGTCCACCATGGTAGGACACTTTACCACGCCATGCATGTAGCAAGTAATCGGGTATCATTGCATGACAAAGCATAGCTGCGTATGGTCCCGGTTATTGCTGGCATTCAAGAAACATCCGTTCTTTCTCTCGCTCTGTTATCCTCAGCAGAGTGATATCGTTCATGGTAACCTGGTTGAAATTAAGGAATTTAATTAAGGAGACAGAGATGGGCATTTTCCTACTGGGCTGTTGCTTAAAAGAAATCCTTCCTTGCATGTAGCCAAGCAGGGGGAGGGGAGGAAGGATAGCGCTGAGCTTTTTAGCGTTTGGCCAGCAGGAATCTTCCCAGCTAGCAGCCACGTGGTGGCGGGTGGGGGAAAGGGGGAGTGATTAGCAGTGATCTTCCATTATACCAGCCATGCGGTGGGGGGAGGGGTAAAGCAATCCTAGAGAATTGGATTGGGGAGGAGAGGGATTGGCATCTGCTGCTGCTTGTTAACAGGAAAGAAGCATCAGAGGGCACTGTGTATATGAAGGCTGGAGAAGCTGAAAGACAGTGGCTTACCATGGCCGCATGCAAACTGAATTGTGATGCCCGGACCCGCGTCTGTGAGATCTGTAACACCAGAGCCGCAGGTACTCAATATTAAAAGATGCAAAATATGACCTTGTAGTGAAATCACATGTGCTATGTAAGGTGAATAGTGTTGTTCACTGTGAAAGAGTATAACCATTGTTCTGTAAAATGTATCTTTTTAAATACTTCTCTCCCTTTTTTCCCTTCCTCATGCAGCTGCACATTTTTCAAGCCTCCCTACTCCATCCCGAAGGCTAGCTCAGATAAGGCGGAGGAAGAAGAGGACGCGAGATGAAATGTTCTCTGAAATCATGGAAGTAACCCGCAATGAAAGAGCTCATCTGAAGGAGTGGAAGGACGTGGTAGCAAAGTACAGGAAAGATGCCAGTGAACGTGAGGATAGGAGAGACACTCGAGATGAGAGGTGGCGGCAGGAAGATCAGAGGTGTAGGCGGGAAGATCAGCGGTGGCGGGATGCAACGCTGGAGCTGCTGCGTGATCAAACTGATATCCTCTGACGTCTGGTGGATCTTCAGGAAGAGCAGCGGGGTCACAGAGTGCTGCTGCAGCCCCTGTGTAACCACCCTCACCACTCACCATGTTCCATATCTTCCTCACCCAGATGTGTAAGAACGCGTGGGGGAAGGCTTTGTGCACCCGCCCACTCCATCCCTGTGGACAGTCCAACCAAAAGGCTGTCATTACATTGAAATGTGCTTAATGGCCTTTTCCTTCCCTCCTATCCTCCTCCCAAACCACACCAGGGATACCTTGTTAATTCTCTGCCTCTTTTTATAATTAATTTTTAATAAAGAATACATGCTTTTTAAACAATAGTGACTTTATTTCCTTAAGCAAGCTGTAATTGAAGGGGGAGGGTGGGTTGCTTACAGGGAATGACTTTTAATAAAGAATACATGATTTTTAAATGATAGTGACTTTATTTCCTTAAGCAAGCTGTAATCGAAGGGGGAGGCTGGGTTGTTTACAGGGAAGGAGTCAATAAAAGGGGGGGGGGGTTCATGAAGGGGAAACAAACACAGCAGTCACACCGTACCCTGGCCCGTGATTAAACTCGTTTTCAAGGCTTCTCTGATGCGCACCGCTTCCTGGTGAGCTCTTCTAAGCACCCTGCAAGCAATAACAAAGGGGACATTGGTTTGGCTGAGGTCTGAGCGAGTGAGCAATGTGCGCCAGCGAGCCTTTAAATGGCCAAATGCACATTCTACCACCATCCTGCACTTGCTCAGCCTGTAGTTGAACAGCTCCTGACCACTGTCCAGGCTGCCTGTGTATGGCTTCATGAGCCATGGCATCAAGGGGTAGGCTGGGTCACCCAGGATAACGACAGGCATTTCAACATCCCCAACTGTTATTTTCTGGTCTGGGAAGTAAGTCCCTTGCTGCAGCCATTTAAACAGAGTAGTGCTTCTGAAGATGCGAGCGTCATGATCCCTTCCTGGCCATCCCACGTGGATGTTGGTAAAACATCCCTTGTGATCCACCAGTGCTTGCAGCACCATTGAAAAGTACCCCTTGCGGTTTATGTACTGGGTGCCCTGGTGCTCCAGTGCCAAGATAGGGATATGGGTTCCATCTATCGCCCCCCCCACAGTTAGGGAATCCCACTGCAGCAAAGCCATCCACTATGACCTGCACGTTTCCCAGAGTCACAACCTTTCATAGCAGCAGCTTAATGATTGCTTTGGCTACTTGCATCACAGCAGCCCCCACAGTAGATTTTCCCACTCCAAATTGATTCCCGACTGACCGGTAGCTGTCTGGCGTTGCAAGCTTCCAGAGGGCTATTGCCACTCGCTTCTCCACTGTGAGGGCTGCTCTCATCTTGGTATTATGGCGTTTCAGGGCAGGGGAAATCAAGTCACAAAGTTCAAAGAAAGTGCTCTTATGCATGCAAAAGTTTCGCAGCCACTGGGAATCGTCCCACACCTGCAAAACTATGCGGTCCCACCAGTCTGTGCTTGTTTCCCGGGCCCAAAATCGGCGTTCAATGGGTAGAACCTCCCACATTACCAGCAGGAGCTCCAAAGCGCAGGGGCCCGCGGTTAGGGAGAATTCAGTGTCCATGTCCTCATCACTCTCATCGCCACGCTGCCGTAGCTGCCTCCTCCTTGCCTGCCTTTGCAGTTCATGGTTCACCATAGACTGCACGAGAATGCGCGAGGTGTTTACAGTGTCCACGATTGCGGTATTGATCTGAGCAGGGTCCATGCTTGCTGTGCTATGGCATTTGCTCAGTTCACCCAGGAAAAAAGGCGCGAAATGGTTGTCTGCTGCTTTCATGAAGGGAGGGGTGAGGCTGTACCCAGAACCACCTGCGACAATGATTTTTGCCCCATCAGGCACTGGGATCTCAACCCAGAATTCCAAGGGGCAGGAGAGACTGCGGGAACTATGGGATAGCTACGGAATAGCTACCCACAGTGCAACGCTCCGGAAATCGACGCTAGCCTCGGACCATGGACGCACACCGCCGAATTAATGTTCCTAGTGTGGCCGCGTGCAATCGACTTTATAATATCTGTTTTATAAAACCGGTTTCTGTTAATTCAAAATTATCCCGTAGTGTAGACATAGCCTGAGAGATGGTCTGCTGACTCTTCCAGCCAATCAGGCAGCCTACTACAGGCTGGCTGTGTTCGTTAGCTTGCCTGGTGACTGGCTCTGCTACAGACCTGATTCCTGACAGCACTCCCTGCATGGGCACCTCCTTGGGGCCTCAGGGTCCGATTTCTCAAGGCACTTCCAATGCAACTCTCACAGTAAGCCTGGAGCGTGGCTGTTCTCTACCGGTTCCTAAGATCACTTGTCCAGATTGTTGCCTTCCAAGTCCACCAGGTAATGGAGCCTGCTCTGACTCACTGAGAGTCGAGGATTTGGTGGACAAAGTGCTTCACCTGTCCACGGACTAGTATGGGTGTCAGTGGTAGGTTGGAGAGGTTTGGGGGTCTCAACGTAGGGTTTTAAGAATGAGATGTGAAATGCGAGATGAATCTTCAAGGATTCGGGCAGCAGTAAACACGGGGTTTACACATTCTATAATCCAGGTATTGGTCATCTAGTTTAGTGGATGAGCCGCTTAATTTAAGATTCTGGGCAGAGAGCTGCACCTTGTCCTTATGGCCCGACTGAGAGCTGCCTGACAGCCTTGGTCTGCCTGGTGTTTATAGGTGTCTTTTGCAGACAGCAGGTGTTTCTTGCGCTTAGTGCACCCAGAGTAGATGGGAGACTAAATCTGCAGTAGCTGGTACTGGGGATCCCACAGGCAAGTCTGGGAGGAAGTGGCTGTGAAAGCCATACTTTGTAAAGAATGGGCTATGCGGGATCAAGGCATAGATTTCATTGTTACATGCAAACTCATGAGAACATAAGAACTGATGAATGGCCCCACTGGGTCAAACCAGTGGTCTGTCTAGCCCAGTGTCCTGTCTTCTGACAGTGGCCGGTGCCAGATGCTTCAGAGGGAATGGACAGAACAGGGCAATTATTTAGTGATCCATCTCCTGTTGTCCAGTTCCAGCTTCTAGCAGTCAGAGGTTTATGGGCACCCAGAGCACAGGGATGCGTCACAGGCAATAAGCATTAATGAATCTATCCTCCAGGAACGTATCTAATTCTCTTTTGAACCCAGTTATACTTTTGACCTTCACAACATCCCCTGGCAATGAGTTCCGCAGGGTGACTGTGCGTTGTGTGAAGAAATACTTCCTTTGGTTTGTTTTAAACTTGCTGACTGTTAATCTCATTGGGTGACCCCTGGTTCTTGTGTTATGTGAAGAGGTAAATAACACTTCCTTGTTCATTTTCTCCACATCGTTCATGATTTTATAGACCTCTGTCATTTCCTCCTTACTCATCTCTCTTCTAAGATGAACAGTCCCAGTCTTTTTAATCTCTCCTTCTATGGCAGCCGTTCCATACCCCTAATTATTTTTGTTGCCCTTCTCTGTACTTTTTCCAATTCTAACATATCTTTTTTGAGATGGGGCGACCAGAATTGCACGTAGTATTTAAGGTGTGGGCGTAACATGGATTTATATAGTAGCATTGATATTTTCTTATTATCTATCCCTTTCCTAATAGTTCCTAGCATTCTATTAGCTTCTTTAATGCCGCTGCGTATTGAGCAGATATTTTCGGAGAACTATCCACAATGACTCCAAGATCTCTTTCCTGAGTGGTAACAGCTAATTTAGACCCCATCATTTTGTATGTATAAGTGGGGTTATGTTTTCCAATATGCATTACTTTTCATTGATAAACCTTGAATTTCATCTGTTATTTTGTTGCCTAATCACTCAGTTTTGTGAGATCCCTTTGTAACTCTTTGCAGTCTGATTTGGACTTAACTATCCTGAGTAATTTTTAGGGCTGTCGATTAATTGCAGTTAACTCATGCGATTAACTCAAAAAATTAATTGCGATTAATTGCACTGTTAAACAATAGAATACCAACTGAAATTTACTAAATATTTGGGATGTTTTTCTACATTTTCAAATATATCTATTTCAATTACAACACAGAATACAAAGTGTACAGTGCTTACTTTATATTATTTTTAATACAAATATTTGCACTGTAAAAATGACAAAAGAAATAGCATTTTTCAATTCACTTCATACAAGTACTGTAGCATAATCTCTTTATCATGAAAGTGCAACTTACAAATGTTTTTTGTTACATAACTGCACTCAAAAACAAAACAATGGAAAATTTCAGAGCCTACAAGTCCACTTAGTCCTACTTCTTGTTCAGCCAATCGCTAAGAGAAATAAGTTTGTTTACATTTATGGGAAATAATGCTTCCTGCTTCTTAATTACAATGTCACCTGAAAGTAAGAACAGGCATTCACATGGCACTGTTGTAGCTGGCATTGCAAGATATTTATATGCCAGATGAGCTAAAGATTCATATGCCTCTTCATGCTTTGGCCATCATTCCAGAGGACATGTGTCCATGCTGATGATGCTTGTTCAAAAGATAATACATTAATTAAATTTGGGACTGAACTTCTTGGGGGAGAATTGTATGTCTCCTGCTCTGTTTTACCCGCGTTCTGCCATATATTTCATGTTATTGCAGTCTCAGATGATGACCCAGCACCTTTTCTTTTTAAGAAAAGTTTCACTGCAAATTTGACAAAATGCAAAGAAAATACCAATGTGAAATTTCTGAAGATAGCTACAGCACTCAAACCTAGGTTTAAGAATCTGAAATGCCTTCCAAAATCTGAGAGGGATGAGGTGTGGGGCATGCTTTCAGAAGTCTTAAAAGAGCAACACTCTGATGCAGAAACTACAGAACCTAAACCACCAAAAAAGAAAATCAACGTTCTGCTGGTGGCATCTGACTCATGATGATGAAAATGAACATGCATTAGTTTACACTGCTTTGGATGGTTATCAAGCGGAACCCGTCATCAGTATGGACACATGTCCTCTGGAATGGTGGTTGAAGCATGAAGGGACATATGAATCTTTTGTGCATCTGGCATCTTGCGACACTAGCTACAACAGTGCCATGCAAACGCCTGTTCTCACTTTCAGGTGGCATTATAAACAAGAAGCAGGCAGCATTATCTTCTGCAAATGTAAACACACCTGTTTGTCTGAATGATTGGCTGAACAAGTAGAACTGATTGGACTTGTAGGCTCTGAAGTTTTACATCGTTTTATTTTTGAATGCAGAGCTTTTTTGTACAGAATTCTACATTTATAAGTTCAACTTTCATGACAAAGAGATTGCACTACAGTGCTTATATTAGGTCAGTTGAAAAATACTATTTATTTTGGTTTTTATAGTGCAAATATTTGTAATAAAAATAAAGTGATCACTGTACACTTTGTGTTCTGTGTTGTAATTGAAATCAATATATTTGAAAATGTAGAAAACATCAAAAATATTTAAATAAATGGTATCCTATTACTGTTTAACAGCACCATTAATCGTGATTAATTTTTTTAATTCCTTGACAGCCCTAATAATTTTGTATCATCAGCAAACCTTGCAACCTCACTGTTTACTCCTTTTTCCAGATCATTTATGAATATGTTGAACAGCCCAGGTCCCAGTACAGATCCTTGGGGAACATCACTATTTACCTCTGTCCATTCTGAAAACTGAACATTTATTCCTACCCTTTGTTTCCTATCTTTTAACCAGTTACTGATCCATCAGAAGCTCTTGACCCATGACAGCTTACTTTGCTTTTAAACCTTTGGTGAAGGTCTTTGTCAAAGGCTTTCTAAAAGTCCAAGTACACTATATCCACTGGATCCTCCTTGTCCACATGTTTACTGATACCCTCAAAGAATTCTAATAGATTGCTGAGGCGTGATTTCCCTTTACAAAAGTCATGTACACTCTTCCCCAACATAGTGTGTTAAAATGTGTGTCTGATAATTCTGTTCTTTATTAGTTTCAACCAATTTGCCTGGTACTGAAGTTAGGCCTGTAATTGCCAGAATACCTCTGGCAATTGGCATTACCTTAGCTATCTTCCAGTCATCTGGTACAGAGGCTGATCAAGTGATAGGTTACATGTCATCGTTACTGGTTCTGCAGTTCATATTTGAGTTCCTTCAACTCTTGGGTGAGTATTGGTCCAGGTGACTAATTACTGCCTAATTTATCAATTTGTTTCAAAACCTCCTCTGTTGAAAGCTGTCACTGACCAGGAAGTGGGTGGTTGTGCCTCGTGGCTGGAGCAGAAGATAGACCCAGTGGTTAGGGCAGGAGTTTATAGCCAAGAATCAGAGCTGAGAGTCAGCACCAAAGGAGTCGGAACTGAGGGTCAGGGCTGGGTAACCTGGAGTGAGCTACGGCTGGGGTCAAGGCAGGAGCAGAGCGGGAGCAAGGAGCAGGAACTACCGCAGCCATGGGTGAATGATTTGAGCAGCCACTGACATGCTACTGCTGCTGGGCTTAAGAGTTGGTCTGCTGACTGCTCCAGCCAGGCCGGCAGTGTAGCCAATCAGGCAGCCTGCTGCTGGGGTTGCCAACTTTCTACTCGCACAAAACCAAACACCTTTGCCCTACCCCTGCCCCACTCCTCCTCTGAGGCCCCGCCCCCTGCTCACTCCATCCCTTCTCCCTTTGTTGCTTGTTCTCCCCACCCTCACTCACTCATTTTCACTGGGCTGGCTCAGGGGGTTGGGGCATGGGAGGGAGTGTGGGCTCTGGCTGGGGGTGCAGGCTCCGGGGTGGGTTCAGAAATGAGGAGTTCAGGGTGCAGGAGGTGGCTACAGGCTGGGGCAGGGAGTTGGGGTATTGAAGGAGGTATGGGCTTTGGGCTGGAGATGTGGGTTCCAGGATGGGGCCACAAATGAGGGGTTCAGGGTGCAGGAGGGGGCTATGGGCTGGGGCAGGGTGTTGGGGCACAGGGGGGATGAGGGTTCTGGTTGGGGGTGTGGGCTCTGGGATGGGGCTGGGGATGAGGGGTTTGGGGTGCAGGAGGGTGCTTCTGGCTGGCACCGAGGGGTTTGGAGGGCAGGAAGGGGATCAGGGCTGGGGCAGGGTGTTGGGATGCAGGGATAGGGTGAGGGCTCTGGCTAGGGGTGTGAGCTGTGAGATGGGGCTGGGGATGAGGGGTTTGGTGTGCAGAAGGGTGCTCTGGGCTGGGATTGAGGGGTTCAGAAGGTGGGAGGGGGATCAGGGCTGGGGCAGGGGGTTGGGGCATGGGAGAGGGTTCAGGGTACAGGTGGCTAACCTCTCTGGCTCCTACACGGTGGCAGAGCCAGGCGGCTCTGCGCGCTGCGCTGCGCATCTCCCATTGGCTGTGGTTCCCGGCCAATGGGAGCTGCATAGTGGTGTTTGGGGCAGGGGCAGCATGTGAGGCCCTCTGGCTGCCCCTAAGTGTAGGAGCCAGAATGGGGACATGCTGCTGCTTCTGGAGCCACGCAGAGCCATGGCAGGCAGGGAGATTCCTTAGCCCTGCTGCACCACCGACCAGACTTTTAACGGCCCAGTCAGCGGTGCTGACCAGAGCCACCAGGGTCCCTTTTCAACTGGGTGTTCCGGTCAAAAACCGGGCACCTGGCCACCCTACCTGCTGCATGCCAGCTGCGTTCGTTAGGTGGCCTGGAGACTGGCTCTGCTGAAGGCCCTACTTCCTGGCAATAATTGAGCTATCACAATAGGGATTATTTATAAGGGGAGAGGGTCTGTATCCTTGCGTGTATCTGTGTGTGTGTGTGCACTCTGTGTATGTGCATGTACACGCAGGTGTGTGTGCATGCAGCTTTGTGTGCATGCTGTGTGTGTACAGTTCAGGGGGGGTGTACATCAGTTTGTGTTTTTGAGTGTGCAGCTGTGTGTGTGCGTGCATGTGTGTGCATAAGCACTTGTGTGTGTGTGTGTTCAACTTTGTGTGCACGCTGAGTGTGTGTCTATGTGCACAGCTGTATGTGTCTCCTGGTAACAAAATCTGAGCCAGAGGGTGCTAACTGCCATTGAGCATGGATTTCCCCTGGGGAAGGGCCAAAACGGGGTGCAACTTGCATGTCTTCATTGAGGTGTGGAGGCTCTAATTGCTGTGGGGGGAAGTGGGTTCGACTGACCAAGCTGTGACCCTGTTAGCGTTGCGGTCTGGGCATGTGCCATTGATCTCTCACCAAGCTTCTCAACTGTGCATCCCAAGCCCAGCACAGCTGCGTAGCAAGGGCAGTGAGTGAGGCTTCTGCAGACTTGGTGAAGTGCCTGGGGTGAGGGCGGGCTCCAGGCCACTGCCAGGACTCTGGGACAGTCACCCCTGACCCAGGAATGGAAGGGAGATGAGAGGATGGGATTAGCCAGCGTGCTCAGGGCTTTGGCACACACAAGGATGTACCCATGCACTGAGCTGCATAAGGAGAGACTGATTTCAGTGGATGCGGTACACCACTGTCACACCCTAGAGGCTCTTCAGTGGTTCAGTGGACCCCTCCCGGCTGGGCTCAGATGACTGGTGCTAGTGCTTGTTCCAGGTACTAACTGACCACAGACCTTCGAAGCTCACAGCATGAGTCTCACAGCTTGAGCTGCAGAGCCAGGTTGGGAAGCTGGGGCTGGAACAGACACAGGCAGAGGGGCCCGGTAACCCACCCTGACCAGCAGGCTAGCCCCCCGCAACTCCCCAGAATTCATGTGTGCTGGCTTTGCAGGACTTTTCTGCTGCACCCCGGCCTGCCCCCAGGCATGATCCCTTCAGGGCACAACTGTGGCTTGAAGCAGGGAGCTGATATGGTTCACAATGCCCCTGCTCTACAAGGGAAGAGTGCGAGCAGTCGACTCTCCCCCCTGTCCTGGAGCTGGCTTGCTGCACAAGCTGCTTTGATGTCATTTTATGAGCCGTTATTATGTTTCCATAACTGCTGGGGGCCCTCGGAGTGCTCACAGCTGCACAGCGGAGCTCTGCACAGGCAGCTGGCCAGTGGCTGGCTAGGGGAGGAAACTGGCATGTTTCCCGAGTGCTTTAGTTCTCTGCTGGGCACATGGGATGAGACTCAGGCTCTCGGGCCTGCCATAGACCAGGGCTGGGAGAGGGGAACATGCTAGATGAGGGCTAGGAGTGTGGTGTTCTGGTAGCAGGGGGAAGGGCGGGGAGGGCTGTCAGGACTGGAGGTGCGTGAGATGTTCCAGCTGCCGGAAGCCGATGGCATGTGGCTGTGCTCAGCTGTGTCTTTGCCGGGCCCTCCATCATCGACTTGCTGAGCATGGCTGGCTGGCCCTGCACATGGAGTGCTCTCTCTGCTCCATGCATTCCCTGTGCCTCCTCTGCCACTCTCCTGCTGTAATCTCTCCTCCTCCAGATGCCTCGCTGCCTCTGGGCAGTGCAGGAGCGGAGCCCAGAGGAGTGAATGACGGGGAGTGGCCCACATTTCACGTCTGTCCTCAGCGGTTCTGACAGCTGTGTTAAAGCCAGCCACGGTAAACCCTGACTAATGGACTAGGAGGAAGGTGGCAAAGAGCTTGATAAGAAACTAGATTCAGCAGATCCATGCTTGTCCCTGTTAGGCAGTTGCAGCACACCTCGATTCTTTATCAGGCTAATGGTCAGACGGATTAAAAACCCTAGAGCCAACATCTAACGTGCTCCTAGAGCCAGGCACCGCAGGTGGCGTTGTGCTCCAGGAAGCTGCGCCAGAAGAGAGACAGCGACAGGACTGGCAATCAGTCACACCCAGGCAGGTCGGGCAGAAGGATAAATTCCACTCAGAAAGTGGCTGATAACCTGCCCAGGTCACAGCTACGCCCTCCGCACCAAGGTCATCATTAGCCCTGAGAGCTGACTCTATGGGAGGCCCTCACACAATATCTGAGTAAAACCAGCGAGGACTCTGGTGTGCTGGGGTGTTACTGACTATGCTCGCACACCAGGAGCAGCAAACACGGGTGCCAGGAGACAGCTCCACCCCCACAGCCCACCCAGCTGCTGCAGCAGGAACTTTCCAGAGAACAAGAAGTGGCCATGTAATCTGGGAGCCAGGGGGGCTTGGCTCTGGTCACTCCTCCCACTGAGGACATCCCTCAGCCCTAGCTGTGCATGTTAATAGCTGCAGTAGTGGGGGTCGGAGTGAGTGCGGGTCAGGCTCATAGTGTGTTTAACTTGCAATTCTCAAAAAGTACCAAAACTGAAGGGGAAGTGTAAGAGTAGACACTGGGGTGAGTGGGGCCCAAGCCCTGCCCTCCTCTGCCCCAAACAGGCCAGGAGACTGGGGGAAGGAAAGGAAGGTCTATCTGTCTCCTACACTTGTATTCTGGCAGGGCCCCACCTGAGCCCCACAGCCTCCCTCTAGCCTGGACTAAAGTCAGCTGCAAAGGAAAAGAATTGGATCTGTGCCCTTGTGTGTGGCTTTTATGATGCAGAAAGAGGGCCTGCAAAGGGGTTTGTTTATCTGCTGCTTGTTCTTTAAGGTATACATTTGGGTCTTGTCTCCCTTGTTTCTTTCTTCTAAAAGGCTCTGTGGCCAGCTGGAGAACTCACAGGATGATAATCTCTCAGGAACTGCAAGCTGAGCACTTGAGGAGGGAGGGGGTTTCACTTAGGTTGTTTAAAGCCCTTAAATTTTGCCGGCTTTCGTAAACCTGGTGATCTTAAAACGTCTGAATGTGAAGGATTGTGCACCACTCCTGCCAGCTGAGAGCAAAAGGTGCCCCTATGCCAGATCTTTGGGTCTGCAAGACTTCGAGGGAGACCCCGTATCTCTGACCTTTCTAGCGTAAACACTCAGTCAGACATATCTCCTTTCAGGCCCTCAAAAGAGCCGGCAGGAGCAAAGCAAGGCACATGCCCATATGCTGCTTCTTTTCCAGTCCTTTTCAAGCCCCAGCCTTACCCAGGAGTGTTCCAGGGGAGCAGGCCTAGGCTGGATTCTCTGATACTGTCTGTCACTGCTTCTGCCTTTGGGCAGATCTTTGGACTTTGGGACCCTGTCCCTTGCTGTGTTATCTGTTTGTTTTTATCTGGTGGCAAGAATCTGAACTGGAGGACAGAGGAAGTGAAAAGAATCTGAAAGCCAGCCCCCTGCCTGTTGCTGACTAAGGTACTGCTATTTAGCGGGCACAGGAGGGGGATTGGGAGTCAGATAGAGACTCAGACCTGGGCTCTTTGATCCCACCTGGCAGAAGAAGGCTCCGGACTGCCAAGGAAACATGCCCTCTTCTCGCTGGACCACATGGGCCTGGATGCTTCTTCTTCCTGGTATGTTGGAGAGAATCTTCATTCAGATGGCACCAGCATGAAAAGACAGGCTGAGCCTGGGACAAACCATTGTTCCCACTGAGCCTGCCTATCTATCTAATCTATCCTCCTCACTCCCTTGAATGTCTAGCCTTTCCCTTCACTGCCCTGCGCCGGGACCCATGTCCCTGTCTTGGGATTGAGTTGGAAGTTTAGGGTTAAATTAAGGCAAGTCTCTTTGCTCGGCATCCCAGAGAAAACAAGTGAAGTTTTCTTCTTAGAAAGGACAATAGGACTGCTGCTCCTTGCCCCCATCCCCCGGACCCCTGTAACGGAGCACTCCAGCTCCTGCTGGCCCTGGGGGCCTGTCCCTCATGTGAGCACTGATCTGTGGCTCCTGCATGACAGATTGACTAAAGGACAAGCTGTGGGAATATGCAATGGACTTTTCAACCCCAAAGCGCTGGTCAGTGCAGCTTGGACTTGTGCAGGGAAGATCAGTGGCCCAGCTGGGCAGCTCCACAAGCAGATGGCAAGTGATCTGGAGCATGCTCCGTTGGCCTGCTGTGACTGACATTATGAAAGCAAGAGAGATTAAAATCCCAGCAGCGGCAAACTAAGCTCAGCGATTCCAATTCTGGAAGCAGAGGCTCAGTCGATAACTTAGCCAAGAGAGCATCTTGGCATGTGGAATTGGCAGGGTCCGATCCTGTGCTGTGCTAAGCAGCCTCTGTCAGGACTAGCCCCTGAGTAAGCAGCAGAGTGTGGGGAATGGCAGCCTCCAGGAGTCAGATGTGTATCTGAGCAGGAATCTGCAGAATACAGCTGTTGGTCCTGTGCGTGGGCCCTTCTAGCTTTGTGTGAAGATCTTGGTCTGTGGCGAATGGCTAAGCCTGGCTCCATTTCTGATCATGTTGGGGTACCACTACAAGGTGGGTTGCCCTCTTTTGCTGTGGATTTGCATGCTTTGATATGTTTGCATCGCTGTAAAGTTACCTTGGCTCTGAATAGCCTGGCTGCTTACCAGTTGGTTTTTGATAACCACACCATTCTTGTGAGGATTTGTACCCTAATTTGACCAATCTGTGGGCACGCTCTGAATCTTAACCTCATACTAACAATGTTTTTTGTCCAGTAATTTCCTTAGTTTTTTAATGGCTCAAGCATCCACCAGAAGGGAGCCCTGTTCCAGAGTCTCTAGGGGGAACATGGCACGGGGTGTAAGGCTCCAGGCAGGGTCTGCTGGTCAGCAAGTCCCCACTAATCACAGTCCCTGCCCACCCTCCCATGATGCTGCAGAACTACCTAGCTCATAGGCTCATAGATTCCAAGGCCAGACAGGTCCATTGTGATCATCTAGTCCAGGGGTGAGCAAACGTTTTGGCCCGAGAGCTACATCTGGATATGGAAATTGTATGGCGGGCCATGAATGCTCATGAAATTGGGGTTGGGGTGAGGGAGCGGGTGAGGGCTCTGGCTGAGGGTGCAGGCTCTTTTGAGATGGGACCAGAAATGAGGAGTTCAGGGTGCGGGAGAGGGCTCTGGGCTGGGGCGGAGGGTTGGGGTGTGAGCTCCGGCTACGGGTTCGGGCTCTGGGGTGTAGGTGGGTGCTCCAGGCTAGGACCAAAGGGTTTGAAAGGCAGGATAGGGATCAGGGCTGGGGTAGGGGGTTGGGGCACAGGAGGGGGTCAAGGATGCAGGCTCCAGGTGGTGCTTACCTCAAGCAGCTCCTGGAAGCAGCGGCATGTCCTGCCTCAGCTCCTCTGCAGAGGCGCAACCAGGCATCTCTCTGCAGCCCCGTCTGCAGTCGCCACCCCTGAAGCTCCCATTGGCCATGGTTGCTGGCCAATGGGAGCTGTGGTGGCAGCATGGGGGAGCCCCCTGGCTACCCCTCCACCTAGGAGCTGGAGGCGGGACATGCTGCTGCTTCCGGGAGCTGTGTGGAGCCACGGCACGCATGGAACGGGGCAAACTCTGACCCCACTCCTCTGCTGGAGCTCGAGGGCCAGATTAAAACATCTGACGGGCCAGATGTGGCCCCCGGGCCCTAGTTTGCCCACCCCTGGTCTAGTCTGACCCCTCTGCCCCTGTATAAGAGAGGCCAGAGAACTGCCCCAAAATAATTCTCAGAGCAGATCTTTTAGAAACAAATCCAATCTTGATTTAAAAATTGTCAGTGATGGCAGGGGTGAAAGTAACTTACAGTACTTACCAGTACTGCTGGAGTCCTGAGGAGGGTGTGGCCGCATCCGGAAAAGGCGTGGCCTCAACCGGAAGAGGCAGGGCCTCTCAAGATTTAAAGGCCCTGGAGCACTGGCTGTGGCTGGGAGCCTCAGGTCCTTTAAATCAACCTGGGGCTCCCAGCTGCAGAGGTGGCTGGGAGCCCCCTGGGCTCACGGACAAGTTAAAGGGCCCTTTAAGTCCCCACCGCAGCTCCAGCTGGGATTTAAAGGGCTCAGGGCTCTCGTGGCTGCGGGGAGCTCTGAGCCCTTTAAATCCCGGCCCCAGCCCGTCCGCCAAAGCTGCAGGTGGAATTTAAAGGGCTCAGAGCTCCTGCCGCTGTGGGGAGCCCAGAATCCTTTTAATCCCGGCTGTGGAAGCCGGTGCGGTCCGGCATGGCGTACTGGCTCTTGCTGGTATGCTGTACCGGACCGGACCGGCTTACTTTCACCTCTGAGTGATGTTCCACCACAATCCTTGGTAAACTGTTCCAGTGGTTAATTAGTCTCACAGATAAAAGTTTATGCCTTATTTCCCATCTGAATTTGTCTAGCTTCAACTTCCAGCTGCTGGATTGTAGTATAACTTTCTCCGCTAGATTGTTTTCTTCCCCATGGAGGTACTTATAGATTGGGATCAAGTTACCTCTTAACCTTCACTTTGTTAAGCTAAATAGATCAAGCCCCTTCACTATAAGGCAGGTTTTCTAATCCTTTAATTGTTCTTGTAGCTCTTGACTGAGTCCTCTCCACTTTATCAACATCACTCTTGAGTTATGGACACCAGAATTGGACACAGAGGTTGTGGGTGGTGCAGATGCAGTCCAGCAGCGGTCACAGGAGTGCCCAACACAGAGGTAAAATAACCTCTCTGCTCCGACTCGAGATTCCCTGTTTATGCATCCCAGGATCTCATTCGCTCTTTTGGCCACAATGTAGCACTGGGAGCTGATGTTCAACTGATTATCCACTCCCTGAAATCTTTTTAACGTTCACTGCTTCCCAGGATAGAGTCCCCCACCCTGTACATGTGGTCTGCATTCTTTGGGCACATTTATATTTAGCCATAGTAAATAGTACATAGCAACTGCCTGGCCTCCTCTCTACCCCCCACCCCCCAGATAGACAGCGAGTGCCCGGCCTCCTCTCTGCTCTCCCTGCCCATATACAGCCAGCGCCAGGCTCCTCTCTGTTTCCCCCTCCCTGATACAAGGGGAGAGCCTGTCTTTTTGAGGAAAATGAGATGAAGTTGGCTGAGGTGGGCGTGAGCTGCTATAAAAGGTGATTTTACACGGAATAGCCCTTGTTTGACAGTGTCAAGGTGGTAAAACTGTCATCCCAGGCACTGGGAATTCAGCTGGAGCTGAGACAGGTGGCGATGTCAGCTAGGTTCCTCCCTCTGTCTCAGTCTGGTCAGGACATCTCTCAGGAGCAGGATGACCAAGGCCCAGGGTCCCAGGAAACGGGAGCAGGGGATGGCACCTATGATGGTGAAGCTTGCTCCAGTAGCCTCCATCTGCTCTTCCTCTTCTGTCTTCGTTCTGTCTTTCCCCCAAAAAGGCTCTTTCTTTAAGGACCCACAAAGGGAAGGCTGGGCGGAATGGTCCAGCCCCTTATTATTTTCTCTACCAATTAGGCCTAATATCCAACATCCCAATTTTGGCTCCACATCATCATCTGTTTTTACTTAGCATCATTTCAGCATTCCTTGGATTACATCAACGTGGCCTGTTTGGTTCTGACTAACCCAGTGTCTCTGCGGTTCTCTTCCATGTTCATAACATTCTTCATTGAAACTAACTTGACCTTGTTTCCATGATAAATTCCGAAGCAGGGAAAAGTTACAGCCCAATTGTCACAACCGTCTGCTCTGCTCCCCCAGTACATAGAGCACGACCTGACTCTATCCTGTTCCTCTTCCCATCTGCACCACCCACAACCTCTCCAGATTTCTGCACCTTGCTCTGACTCCTCCAGTTCTGGTCTCCGGCACAGACTCCCTTGCGCTGAGGTGCTTGTGGTTCCTTTGGATGCAGGAAAACGTATTTATTGAAAACCTTGAACGTGTCGAGAATCCCTGTTTGCAATCAGTCTCCCTCTCACGGCATGCTCTCTGGCTGATTCCAGGAACTCTTTCTTGCAATCCTGGTGCTCCCTGGCTCATGTTTAGAGGGTGAGACACTGCACGGTTTTTATTTTATTTTATTTTATTTTATTTGATGTGCAGTTTTATGTTGTTGAAGCTGAGTCTTGCTCTCTAGGGATCAAATCTACACATCCCAGAAATGATGGGAAATCCATACGGCTCACAGAGCTCGCGCCTCACAATTGCCAGCTGGACAATGACATGGAAACACAACCATACAGCTGGCGAGAAGTGCTCCTTGGAAGAGCAGCTTCAAGCTATTCCTCGAGATCTGCAAGGGGAGTGGAAGGATCCCCTGTGTGGGGGGCATTTCCAGTCTCCCAGCCCCCAAAAGCAATATCATTATATAAACCTTGTCCCTTCTGTATCCCATGGGATACGTTTCTCTCTGCCCTGTCTTCCTACCTGTAGATAGGTGCTGTCCCAAGGTGCTCCTCAGACCCTGCAGGCATAGGCGGCGAGTTATATTCTTTTGTGGTGCCTGGGCTCCAGGAATATTCAGGGCTGGGGTCTCTACTCCACCAGTACTTGGATCTGAGTCTCTCCCCAGGCCCCTGCCCCGGAGCATCCCTGCCTGAAAGAAAGCAGCATGCACCTGTCCCATGCCATCTTGTGCTGTTGGTGTTGCACATTCCTACATGGAGCGGTATCCTACACTACATCAACTCCTGAGATCAATTGCCATCTGCTGCCCCAGGGTCCTAGTGCTCTCATCTCATCCGCTAATAGCAGGGCAGGCTGCCCTTACCCTGCCCTTCTGCTCTAGCCCTGAGTCTCTCCAACTCCCCAAACCCTTCATCCCCAGCCCTCATCCCCCCATACCCCAACCCTCTGCCCTAGCCTTGAGCCCCCTCCAACACCCCAAACCCTTCATTCTCAGCCCCACAACCCTCACCCCTGCACCCTCTCCTATCCCCTAGCCCTGAGCCCCCTCCCACATCACAAACCCCTCATCCTCAGCCCTTACCCCTGAACCCCCTCCTATCCCCAAACTCCCTCCCAGAGCCTGCACCCCTTACCCCCTTCTGCACACCAACCCGCTGCCCCAGCCTGGGGCCTGTACCCAGCACCCAAACTCCATCCCAGAGCCTGGACCCCTCCTGCATCCTAATCCCCAGCCCAGGACCTGCACCCGAGACCTCCTCCCCGCACCCAAACTCCCTCCCAGAGCCTTAGGCAGGTGGGGGGCAGAGTTGGGGGGGCGGGTTCTGGGCACCACCAAAATTCCTACAAACCTGCCACCCATGCCTGCAGGCTCCCTGCCTTACTTTACATCTCAGTTCCAAGAATAATCCCTTAAATCCAGAATCTGTAAAAACACTATTCTCCTTTCTTAGGGTGTCTACACTACCCATGTTACAGCGTGGGCGCAGCCGCGCTCTGACATGGGCAGAGCTCTCCCAGCGATAAAAATAACTACCCTGAATGAGCGGTGGTAGCTTCCTGGCAATAAAACACTGTCTATATTGTCTCTTTTCAGCACTAAAACTTTTGTCACTCATGAGTGTGTTTTTTCACACCCCTGAAGGACAAAAGTTTTAGTGCTGAAAGTGGCAGTGTAGACACAGCTTTAGACTCATAGGTTCCAAGGCCAGAAGGGACCAGTGTGAGCTACTCTAATCTCCGATGAAGTGGGCTGTAGCCCACAAAAGCTTATGCTACAATAAATTTGTTAGTCTCTAAGGTGCCACAAGTACTTCTGATCTTCTGTATAGCACAGGCCAGAGACCTGCCCCACAATAATCCTTAGGGCTGAGCTTTAGAAACACAGCAAGTCTGGATTTAAAAATGTTCAGTGATGAAGACTCCACCCTGACCCTTGGTGAATTGTTCCAATGGTTAATTACTCTCAGTGTTAAAATTTACGCCTTATTTCCAGCTGGGGGAGAGGCGCCTCGCCTCCCCACACCCCCCTAGCCCAGGTGCTGCTGCGGGGAAGGAGAGCTGTGGGGAGTCCTCTCTCCCTGCCATAGGCCCCAGGTAGCCTGCTCTTGAAACCCCTCATCCCTGGCCCGCACCCCCAGCCGGAGCCCTCAACTCCCCCCCACAACCCTCTGCTCCAGCCCTAAACCCGTCATCCCCAGCCCCACCCTGGAGCCCTCACACACCCCTGCACCTCAACCCTCTGCCCCAGCCCTGAGCCCCACTCCCATACTCCGAAGCCCTTGGCCCCACCCACACCACATAAATTTTGTTATGTGCACCAATATAGAGGTGATGTGTTACACATCTCACCTCCATATTGGTGCACATAACAAAATTCATTCTGCACATGGTGGGAAAAATTAGAGGGAACACTGATGATGACCCAGCACATGCTGTTCGTTTTAAGAACACTTTCGCTGCAGATTTCACAAAACACAAAGAAGGCACCAATGTGAGATTTCTAAAAATAGCTACAGCAGCCGACTCAAGATTTAAGAATCTGAAGTGCCTTCCAAAATCTGATCGGGACAGGGTGTGTAGCATGCTTTCAGAAGTCTTAAAGGATCAACACTGTGATACAGAAACTACAGAACCCGAACCACCAACAAAGAAAATCAACCTTCTGCTGGTGGCATCTGACTTAGATAATGAAACATGCATCAATCCGCATTGCTTTGGATCGTTATCGAGCAGAATGCGTCATCATCAGCATGGATATATGTTCCCAGGAATGTTGGTTGAAGCATCAAGGGATATATGAATCTTTAGTGCAACTGGCACATAAATACCTTGCGACCCCAGCTGCAATAGTGTCATGAGAACACCTGTTCTCACTTTCAGGTGACATTGTAGAACAAGCAACAAAGAGTCCTGTGGCACCTTATAGACTAACAGACGTATTGGACCGTAAGTTTTTGTGGGTGAATACTCACTTCATCAGATGCACGTGGTGGAAATTTCCAGAGGCAGGTAAAAATTATTTATACTCCAATACGTCTGTTAGTCTATAAGGTGCCACAGGACTCTTTATCGCTTTTTACAGATCCAGACTAACATGGCTACCCCTCTGATACTTGACATTGTAGAACAAGAAACAGGCAGAATTATCTCCTGCAAATGTAAACAAACTTGTAGACAAACCTGTTTGTCTGAGCCATTGGCTGAACAAGAAGTAGGACTGAGTAGACTTGTAGGCGCTAAAGTTTTACGTTGTTTTATTTTTGAATGCTGGGGTGGTTTTTTTACATAATTCTACGTTTGTAATTTGCACTTTCGTGACAAAGAGATTGCACTACAGTACTTGTATAAGGTGAACTGAAAAATACTATTTCTTTTGTTTATAATTTTTAGAGTGCAAATATTTGTAATAAAAAATATAGTGAGCACTGTACACTTTATAGTCTGTGTTGTAATTGAAATCAATATATTTGAAAATGTAGAAAACATCCAAAAATATTTAAATAAATGGTATTCTATTAATGTTTTTAATCGCGCAATTAATCATGATTAATGTTTTTAATCGCTTGACAGCCTGAGTATACACACATGTACCACATACACACACACCCCACACACTGTGTGAACCTACCCCACATACCTAGTTCAGTTACAATCAGCAATGTCTGAACATTTCACCCTGATGCTAAAATATTTAAGCAACTTGGAGTTGGAGTCTAACTTGGTCATGTCCAACAGAAAGCAATCTACTGCCTAGGTGAGTCTGGGCCCCACACTAGCACTGAAGGCCAGCCCAAGGATGTGCTCTGTCCCAGGTACTGCTCCCCGCTCAGGCCACAGCTCTGTTCTGCTTGGGCGGAGCAAATCATTGATTTGGGGGTTTCATGGCTGAACAGGAAAAATACCTTTGCACAGTGAGAACTGGTTTCTTGACTAAATGAAAACCAGGTCGAATGAAGCATTTCAAACGTCACTTTGAATTGACATTGTTGAAACTGACTGAGTCAACATTTCCAAAATATTTCTTTTTGGGGCTGAAATGACTGGCTGAATTCAACGCAAATTCTTGAACAGGTTCAGGGCCCTGAAACATACATTTTTCAGTGAATTTGCTATTTGCCGAACAGAGGGCACCCAGCTCACATTCTGCTTTAGGGCAGGGGAGTGAACAAAGCCTCCGCTTCTGCTCTTCTGCAGGAGGCAGTGGTAGAGACTGATCAGATGCCAGGCCAGGTCCTGGGTTTGAGTGTCACCAACCCAAGCACTCAAAAACTCAGAGTCAGGAAATCGTGAGATTGGCTGAAAAGCCATGAGATTTAAAACAATAATAAATGTAAACCTCCTGGTTTCTGAGCCTTCCAGCTGCCCTTGGCTGATGATGTCTGGCTTCTCTCCACAACTACATGGGCTGGGAACATATGCTATTTTACAAAGCACAAGCTAAGATTCTCCAAACTCACAGGACTCCAGGAGCTGGAGCTTTAGGAAAGGCATCAGCTATCACCAGCGTTTGCAGCATGAGCTTTGTACTGTCTCCAGACTGAGGGAAGTCTTTCTCACAATCAGGCTGTTTGCTGCATAGTAGTGTGACATAGAGATAGGCCCTGATTCTTGGCTCTGGGTCCCACAAGCCCACTGCTAGAGCACTGGCATCTTCCTTGTCTGGCTGCATGGCCTGCTGAGCTGACATGCTTTGCAGAGGAAGGGAGGTCTGGGCTCACGGCGCTGGGGCTTCCGGGGCATCAGGAACACATGGCAGGGAACAAGGAGGAGGGATTTCAGTGGTTTGGGGAGGGGGGCGCATTCTAGCAGCTGCTGACGTGGTTCTGTCCCTTGCTCCTAGGCTGTGCCATAGAATGGACGAAGCAAAGCAGCTCTGCCACAAGTGACATCAGAAACTGCACTACATCCTCTCCGGTAAGATCTTCCCCCGCACAGGACAGGCCTGACGGCACCCCCCACTAGCCAGATTCTCTCGGGCCCAGACCTTCTCCCTCCTCTCTGCCCTTCTCAGCCTCCAGCCTTCTCCCTGCTTCTCAGTGCAAGTCGAGGGATCCACATGCCCTGGCAGCATAGCCAAAGGGCAGCCACCTGGCACCTGAGAAGAAGGGGCTGGTGGGAGGAGCCTCAGCCGAGCACCCCACAACAAAAGGGTGCCTCTCTGCCTTTCTGAAAACTGTCTCTGTCCTGTTCTGTGCTCAGCTCTGAGCCCCAGAGCCCCAAGAGCAGGCAATCCACATCAGAGGGTCCACATGCTGCCAGGGCACTCTGTTATGGGCTCCAGGGAGCAGCCAGCCAGCACTTGAGTGGTTTCACTGACATGCTGCCCTCTGCCCCGCTTGGCAGCACACAGAAGCAGAGTGCTCAGCACAGCTGCACATCTGCACTACTCCTGCTCTCCATGCTGGCAGCGCAAGGCCCCTGCGGAAGGCCAGGAGGGAGGAGGGCTGCCCTGGGGATCGGCCCCTCATTAGTGTGTTTTGACCTCAGTTCCTGCCCCCCACGGTGACGAACACAAGTTCACAGCTGAATGCCCTGCGCCAGCGCATGCAGTTCTACAACATCAGTGCCTACATCATCCCAGCCACCGATGCACACATGGTAAGGCTCATGCTGCCAGTCTCTGGGTCTCTGCCCCGCCCTAGGGTCTACCCCACTCTCCATGCCCCGTGGCAGGGGGCCCCAGCATTTGCTATACCCTGATCAGGAATGGACATCTTTGCACAGTGCCTGCCTACCTGCAGCTCAGGCCCTCATTGCCTGTCTCTGGGAGCACAGCTGTTTGCCCCTTTCCCCTGCCTGGATCCTGTTCCCCTTGGTGCACAGCCTCTGCCCACTAGGCACCATGAGACTTGTTGGGGAGAGGGGCTGTAGGACAGAGTCCCACTGGGCACCCGGTGTCTGCCAGTGTACGGGCTGTTCAGTGCACTGGTCCCTGGGCAGCAGCGTTGTGCTGGGTTGTCGGTGAAGTTGGGGGTCAGAGCAGGCGTGTGCTATTCTGGGGTGTCTCTGTATGGAGGGCAGGGCCGGCTTTAGCCAGTGCGGGGCCTGGTTCGTGGGGCATGTACTTTCCTGGCGGCACTTCAGATTTCCACGCTCAGGCCGGGGGAGCGGGGCCGTGGGGTTGCGGGGCTCCTGCCGAAGGAGTGGGGATGTGGAACTCCGGCCGGGGGAGCAGGACCGCGGGGTTGCGGGGCTCTGGCCAGAAGAGCGGGGCTGCGGGGTTGCGGGCTTCGGCCACGGTAGCAGGGCCACGGGACTTGCCGCGCTCGGCCGAGGGAGCGGGACCGCAGGGTTGCTGGGCTCTGGCCGGGAGAGTGGAGATACGGGGTTGGCTCTGGCCGGGAGAGCGGGGCTGCGGGGTTGCAGGGCTCTGGCCAGGTTAGTGGGGCTGCGGGACTTGTCGCCCTCTGGCTTGGGAAGCGGGACCACGGGGTTGCGCGGCTCCGGCCCGGGGAGCGGGACCGCGGGGTTGCACGGCTCCGGCTGGGGGAGCGGGGCCAAAAGGCAAAAGCTGACATTAACATTGTTTCGGTCTGTGTGTTACTTGACATCGTGTATTCAGTGTTACCCTAGAAGGGAAGGGCTCTGCATAGACGGAAATTTGCCTGGGCATTGGTAGAAAATGTTAAGTAAAATTTGATTTAAAAATTAAACCTGACGCTTTGTCATCTCATGTCCTCATTTTTATTTCTTAGCTTTCAGCTATTTAAGTGAATTCTAAAACTTTCATACTGACTGTTTACTATCTGCCATTGTATCTCTCTAATCTCCTTCATAACCATCATTGACTTTTTTCCATTTTAATACTATCTCATAGTATCAGAGACAGTGCGAAAAATAGCAAATAAAGGTACATGACTCTCTTTCTATCTCTATAGAGAATGATAGATACACATGCCTCTGTCTCACATAGAGAGATGTGATGTGTTCCCTGGGGGGGTGGGGGCAGGCATGTGCTGTGCTGGAGTGTCTCTGCGTGGGGGTGGGGCATGCGCTGTGCTGGGGTGTCTCTTCGTGGGGGTGGGGGCAGGCATGCGCTGTGCTGGGGTGTCTCTGTGTGCGGGGTGCGGACAGGCGTGCTCTGTGCTGGGGTGTCTCTGTGTGGGGGGTGGGGGCAGGCATGCGCTGTGCTGGGGTGTCTCTGTGTGCAGGGTGCGGACAGGCGTGCTCTGTGCTGGGGTGTCTCTGTGTGGGGGGTGGGGGCAGCGTGCGCTGTGCTGGGGTGTCTCTGCATCGGGGGTCGGGGCAGGCGTGCGCTGTGCTGGGGTGTCTCTGTGTGGGGGGTGGGGGCAGCGTGCGCTGTGCTGGGGTGTCTGCGTGCGAGGTGCGGACAGGCGTGCTCTGTGCTGGAGTGTCTCTTCGTGGGGGTGCGGACAGGCGTGCTCTGTGCTGGGGTGTCTCTGTGTGGGGGGTGTGGACAGGCGTGCTCTGTGCTGGGGTGTCTCTGTGTGGGGGGTGGGAGCAGCGTGCGCTGTGCTGGGGTGTCTCTGCGTGCGGGGTGTGGACAGGCGTGCTCTGTGCTGGGGTGTCTCTGTGTGGGGGGTGTGGACAGGCGTGCGCTGTGCTGGGGTGTCTCTGTGTGGGGGGTGTGGACAGGCGTGTGCTGTGCTGGGGTGTCTCTGTGTGGGGGGTGGGGGCAGCGTGCGCTGTGCTGGGGTGTCTCTGTGTGGGGGGTGGGAGCAGCGTGCTCTGTGCTGGGGTGTCTCTGTGGGGGGGGTGGGGGCAGCGTGCGCTGTGCTGGGGTGTCTCTGCATGGTAGTATCGTGGAGTCACTGGGGCGATGCTCTGGAATTACTCCATACGAAGCCAGACAGGACTCTGGGGGAGCCTTCTTGTCACCAGCGCAAGAAGCTTACACAGCTTTGACCTTCCTGGATCTGACCTCGGAGCATTTGGCATCCCCTTCCACACCGAGTACTTCCTCCAGCGAGTCCACCAGGGCGGGGCTCCTGTGGAAGCCAGAGGGCCTTGCACCCCAACTCTGCAGTCAGCAGTGACTCTCAGCCAGCCAGTAAAACAGAAGGTTTATTAGTCGACAGGAACACAGCATAGGACAGAACTTGTTAGCACAGAAATCAGTGACCTTCAGCCAAGTCCATCTTGGGGGAAGGGGGGCCCAGAGCCAAGGCTGTAGCCCTCCCCCTGTGCCTCAAGCCAGCCCAGGCTGACTCTCTTCCAGCTGCCTGGCCCCTGCCCTGTCCGTTGCTCCGCCTATGGCCTTTGTTTTGCTTTCTGGGTTCACCTGCTCGCATTTCCTCTCCCCCTCCTCAGGTTACGAAGGACAGCCATTGCATCTGTGGAGACAACTGGAGCAGCCCCCACAAAAGTCCCCTTATTCCCCCTTATTCCCACCACCTAGACCAAGGGTGGGCAAACTTTTTGCCCAAGGGCCACATCGGGGTTGCAAAATTGTATGGAGGGCCAGCTAGGGAAGGCTGTGCCTCCCCAAACAGCCTGGCCCGCACCCCCTCCCACTTTCCACCCCCTGACTGCCCCCCTCAGAACTCCCAACCCATTCAACCCCCCCGATCCTTGTCCCCTGACCGCCCCCCCTGGGATCGCCCCCCCATCCAACCCCCTGTTCCCAGTTCCCTGACTGCCTCCCTGACCCCTATCCACAACTCTGCCTCCGACAGGCCCCCTGGGACTCCCACCCCCTATTTAACCCCCCTCCCTGTCCCCTGACTGCCAGCTCCTGGGACTCCCCACCCCTAACCGCCCCCGGGACCCCACTTCCTATTCAACCTCCCCTCCCTGTCACCTAACCACCCCCTCCTGGGACCCCCTGTCCCTAACCTCCCCCCTGGGACCCCATCCCATATCCAACCCCCTCCAGCCCCTTTCAGAATGTGGCTCTGCAAGCATGGGCAGAGGACTCAGTAGGGGCAGAGGCAGCTGCACAATCAGAGAGAAGCGACGGTTTTCCCTTCAAAGCACCGCTTCTCTCCGGCCGGCTGCGCGGCCGCCCAGTGCTCCTCTTGAGTCCTCCACCTGTGTTCGCCGTGCTCCTGCCGCCCGCATCTCCCGCCTGCTCCCCTGAGGCTGTGGGTGAGCCTCCCTCCCTGCTCTCCCCTGCTCCCACCCCCACGGGGGGGAGGGGTGTGCGCTGGTGCTGACCTGCCCAGTGGCGCAGTGAGCTGAGGCTGCAGGGGAGGTGGAACAGGGGCTGGGCAGGATGGTTCTGTGGGCTGGATGTGGCCCGCAGGCCATACTTTGCCCACCTCTGACTAGACATTGGTGCAATACACAGGGAAACTGAGGCACACACAGCATTCATGCAAAGCAGTAAGACTCACTTAGGTTCACATACAACATTAACAAGGAAAAATCCCCACTGCGTAATGGGGGGGGGGCAGGCATGCGCCCTGATGGCATGTCTCTGCATGGGGGGCAGGTGTGCACTGGGATGGCATGTCTTGGGGGGCGGGAAAGACATGCGCTGTGATGGCGTGTGTCTGCATGAGGGGGCAGGCGTGTGCTGTGATAGTGTGTCTCTGCGTGGGGGGAGCGGGTGGACGCTGTGATGGCGTGTTTCTGCATGGGGGGTGTGATGGAGTAGGCGCTGTCTGCATGGGGGATGGGAGAGCCGGGGATGTCTTTAGGTGAGGGACAGGATCTTTAAGCCTGTAACCTGAGCCAGGTAGGGGGGAGCGGGTTAGCACCTTGGCCTGGGAAGCTGGACAAAGGAATCGGCCGGCTGGAGGAGGGGCAGTTCAGTTTTGGTTTTGGGCTGGATGAGGGGAATTCAGGGGATCCTATGCTGTACCCAGGCACCCTGAAACTCCAGAAGGACTCGAATGAGGGGTCCTGACTGTGCCTGCAAGCTCTGCTGTAACCTGCATTCCTGTTGTCCAATAAACCTTCTGTTTTACTGGCTGGCTGAGAGTCACTGTGGGTCCCAGGAAGAGGGGTGCAGGACCAGACCCCCACACACACACACTCCGTGACAGGGGGTAGGCGTGCACTGTGATGGCGTGTCTCTATGTGGGGGGCCAGGCCTGTGCTGTGATGGCGTGTCTCTGCGTGGGAGGTTAGGCGTGCGCTGTGATGGCATGTCTCTGCGTGGGGGGTGCCATGCACTGTGATGGCGTGTCTGTGTTGGGGGGTATACGTGCACTGTGATGGCATGTCTGCATGGAGGGGCGGCATGCACTGGGATAGCGTGTCTCTGCATGCGGGGGGCAGGCGTGCGCTGTAATGGCATGTCTCTCTGTGTCCCAGAGTGAGTACATTGCTGAGCGGGATGCACGGCTGGCATGGATTAGCGGCTTCACAGGATCTGCAGGTGAATGCGTCCCCGCAGCCTGTCTGATTTCCCATTCACCTTCCCCGCCCCCCACTCCTGGATCCCCCTACCCCAATGGCCCTCTGGCCAGGCTGCACCCTCATTATGCCCCTAGTGGGCACATCCCCTCACAGCACCCCCTCCGAACAAGGTGCTCTCCCTGTGTGCTCTTTCCCTGACCCACAGGAGAGCCATTTCCATGCCCGGGACACAAAGTAACCAGGCCATAAGCTCTCCAGCTGATTGTGTCCCAGCCAGGGTGGGGATGGGTGAGACCTAGCCCTGGACAGACCTGCCCCCTTCGTAGCACACAGACCCTGGGTCGGACAGCCCTTGCACTCCTTGTTAGCCAGAGAGGGGCTCTGAGCTGCCGAGGGGAAGCAAACCAATTTTGAGGATTTCAATAACTCAGTCCTGGGTTAGGGGTTGTTATAAAAGTGGATGGGTGGGGTTCTGTGGCCTGCCTTGTGCAGGAGGTCAGACTAGATGATCATATTGGTCCCTTCTGACCTATGAGTCTGTGAGTCTATGAGTCTATGTGCTGCTGAGGCTATGGGGGCCTCCTGGAACCAGCTCTCTTGCTGCCACCTGGCTAGGCAATATCTGGAGGAGGAAGGGGGCTGAGGACGGGCACTGATAGGCAGTGGGCAGAACCACGGGAACAGGCTCCCCTGCCAGGCTCACTGCACTGAGGTTACAGCATCACTCACTGTGAGGGGGGCATGCACTGGCACGGGGGTGGGGGAGGCGGTGAGCACATGGGTGCTTCTCATGTCCCTGTTGCCCTGGAGGCAGGTGGGAGGGGGTAGATGACCCTTGAGGTCCCTTCCACTGCTATGGGTCTGCAATCTGCGCCCGCTAGCTTTTGGCATATGGCACCATCCTGCTGTCCACTGCCATCGTCACAGAGGCAGGCTGGGAAGATGGGTCATTTGTTCTGTGCGAAGCCGCAGAACAGGCCAGCATGCAGTGCCACACAAGCCCCTCCCTGCATTAGCAAGAGGGCAAGTGCTGCACTAGGCACCGGGGTTAATAGGTCCCTGACTGAGTCGCCCACCCCCAGCAACTGTCCTGACAAGAGCCCCTCTGGGAGGGAAGGGGCAGTGAGACATGCCTGCCAGCGGCACCAATTCACAGACTCCTTGGGGGAGCAAATTCCGGGCCCCACCCCCACAAAGGGGCCCGTTCTGAGTCCTCCCTCAACCCCTTTGGGAGGGACATTCCCTCCCCATAGCATCCCTGCCTGGCACCACTGGTGTCTGCAAAGGCCTGAACACCTGGCTAATGAGCCTTCTCCTCTCCCGTCTCAGGGACAGGGGTGGTGACGACAAAGAAGGCGGCTCTGTGGACAGACAGTCGGTACTGGATCCAGGCTGAGCGCCAGATGGACTGCAACTGGGAGCTACAGAAGATAGGTCAGTAGCTATGATGGGCAGGGAGATTGTGCCAAGCCCGACCTCTGCTGCTCACTCCAGTCCCAGAGTCGCCCTCAATCTCAGGACCTCAGCAGCCTTTCTGTGCCTAGCTGCTGCCATGAGTGCCTAGCGCTGGGGAGTCCCAGCCTCTCACTGGGGAGCCCTGGTCTCCAGAGCTGTGGGCAAACCCGGCCTGGCACACAGCAGCCTCTGGTACCATGAGGCAGCCAGTCTGGCAGTGACTCAGAGTCATGGGCTCCAGGCAGAGCCAGGTTGGCAGCCCAGCAGCCTTTCTCCAGGTGTGCCACACATGAGCCACCTGAGCTCTCCACGCCGAGCCCTGCTCTCCCTTCCCTGCCTGCCCGTCTCCCCCTGCCCCCAGAACCCACGTGCCACTATGCTGTGCCCTGTCTTGCAGTCTGGACTGATTCCATTGGCGAGTGGCTGCTCCAGGAGATTCCCGCTGGCGAGAACATTGGACTGGATCCCTTCCTCTTCTCCATTGGTATCGCCCCTGCTCCTTGCATCTCCTACCTTCCCTGAGGAGCCAAGCCTCCATGCCCCCATTCCACTCCACAGTACCTGCCACCTAAGGCCTAGGACACGGGGTGGAGGGCCTGACACTGCAGCCCAGCTCCCATTGCCCTGGCTCTCACCCCTGAAGCCTTGGCTGGAGCAATGCCTGGGGAGGGCGCAGCAGACTGACCATACCTCTGAGCCTAACCAACAGCTGCATCCCTTCTCAGATCTCTGGAACAGTTATGCCCACGTTCTGCAGGGTTCCAGCAGGACCCTGGTTCCCATCGAGGACAACCTTGTGGACCTGGTGTGGGGCTCGCAGCGGCCTCCTTTGCCCACCAGCGAGATCTACCTCCTGCCAGAGACCTTCACAGGTTGGTACTTGCTCCCTGTGGGTGGGTGCGGCATGTGAGCCCATTCCCTGGTGCCCCCTGCTAGTGACACTGGAGAGCAATCACCTGTGTGCCGCTGGGCATGCCGAGATGTTGGCAGGGTGTACCCGTTTGTGCTGATGGAGAGTAGATGTCTGAGTGCCACATACACAGCTGACCCCAGGGTGGTGCCTTTGCTCCCCGGAGCTCTCCAGATGTTTTGGGCTCCCCTGGAGGAGTCTGGCTGGGCTGGGTCAGGCTGGGAGGTCCTTGGCTTGTTTGCCGAGGGCACAGCATTTATGGGAGACTACAGAGGGAGTCCTGGCCAGCCCTGATCCCTCTGCCAGGCAGGGGTGGGCCAGGGGCTTGCATGGGGCTTTGCGTGTACCTGACTCTCATGCCCGACCCCCACTGTCCTTCAGGCAGCACCTGGCAGGAGAAAGTGTCCGGGATCCGGAGCCAGATGGAGCAGCACTCTAAGAGCCCCACGGCCGTGCTTCTGTCAGCTCTGGAGGAGACGGCCTGTAAGTGTTGTGGCCCAGGACCATCCTGCCACTGCACCTCCCTCCACCATGGCCTCAGCCAACACCCCTGGCTTCTTGCTGGCAGCCCCGGAATCCCAGGCCCCCAGCAGCTCCCCAGTATCCTCAGTGCCCCTCAGACCCTCCCAGCCCCGCAGCAGCCTCCCTAGTGTCCTCAGTGCCCCTCAGACCCTCCTAGCCCCCCAGCAGCCCCCCATGCCCTCAGTGCCCCTCATACCCTCCCAGCCCCCCAACAGACCCCCAGTGCCCTCAGCACCTCTCAGCCCATCCCAGCACCCAAAAGACCCCCACTGCACTCAGCACCACTCAGACCCTCCCAGCCCCGCAACAGCCCCCACTGCCCTGAGCACCCCCAGACCCTCCCAGCCCCCCAAGAGCCCCCCACTGCCCTCAGTACCACTCAGACCCTCCCAGCCCCCCCGTGCCCTCAGTACCCCTCAGACCCTCCCAGCCCCCTAACAGTCCCCCCAGAACCCTTAGCACCACTCAGACTCTCCCAACCCCCAAACGGCCCCCCAGTGCTCTCAGCACCCCTCAGAACATCCCAGCCCCCGAACAGCCCCCCAGTGCCCTCAGCACCCCCATACCCTCCCAGCCCCCCAACAGCACACACTGCCCTCAGCGCCTCTCAGACCCTCCCAGTCCCCCAACAGGCCCCCTAGTGCCCTCAGCACCACTCAGACTCGCTCAGCACCCTAACAGCCCCCCACTACCCTGAGCACCCCTCAAACCCTCCCAGCCCCCAATAGCCCCCCAGTGCCCTCAGCACCCCTCAGACCCTCTTAGCACCCAACAGCCCCTCAGTGCCCTCAACACCCCTCAGACCCTCCCAGACCCCCAACAGCCCCCGTGTGCCCTCATCACCTCTCAGACCCTCCCAGACCCCCAACAGTCTCCCAGTGCCCTCAACAACCCTCAGACCCTCCCAGTCCCCCAACCCACCCACCCCCAGAGCCCTCATCACCCCTCAGACCCTCCCAGCACCAGAACAGCCCCTCAGTGCCCTCAGCACCCTTCAGATCCTCCTAGTACTTGAACAGCCCCCCAGGGCCCTCATCACCCCTCAGACCCTCCCAGCCCTACAGTGCCCTCAACATCCCTCAGACCCTCCCAGACCCCCAACAGCCTCCCAGTGCCCTCAACACCCCTCAGACCCACCCAACACTGCTCCAATGCCCTCAGCACCACTGAGAGCAGCTTTCCTGCTGGGCATCCCACAGCAATCCAACACTACCTGCCCGGGCTGGCTGTTCACTGTTACGGGGTGAGATCCGGTCCCCTTGTGCTGGTCACTGTTCACACATTCTGATGGATGGCACCACTCTAGTGTCACTTCATGCCCATACCCTCTGCCAGCACGGCCCCAGGAACCCAGCGGGGAGCGACGCTAGGCCAGGGCAGGGCAGGCCAGAGCAGGCAACCTGGTGTGCAAAGGAGGGTCTATAACACCTTTGTTCCTACAGGGCTCTTCAATCTCCGAGGAGATGACATCTCGTACAACCCTGTCTTCTACTCCTACGCATTGCTGACCACATCAGACATCAGGTACAGAGCAGCTCCCCATCCCCAGCACATCCCCTGGGGCCTGGGCTGGCTCCCCCAGCCCCTCTGAGCTCCAGCATGCCCCTGGAGACTGGCCCCAGCTCCCCCATCCTCTCTGAGCCCCAGCACATCTCTGGGCACTTACCCTCGGCTCCTCCATCCCTTCTAAGCCCCAGCACATCCCCTGGGGCCCAGGCTGGCTCCCCCAGCCCCTCTGAGCCCCAGCACATCCCCTGGGGTCTGGTCCCTGGCCCCCCTATCCTCTCTGAGCCCCAGCACATCCCTGAGCACTGGCCCTCGGCTCCCCCATCCCTTCTGAGCCCCAGCACATCCCCTGGGGTCTGGGCTGGCTCCCCCATCCGCTCTGAACCCAAGCACATCCCTAGTTACTGGCCTCCGGCTCCCTCAGCTCCTCTGAGACCCAGAGTTCCCCTAGGGATCAGACTGGCCCCCCAGATCCTCTGAGCCCCAGCACGTCCCACAGGGACTGTACCAGCTGGCCCATCCCCTCTGAGCCTGTGAATCCTCCAAGGACTGGCCCCACATCCCCAATTTCTCTGAGCCCCAGTACATTCCTGGGGACCAGATCAGTTCCCCACCCCCTTTGATCCCAAGCATGTCTCCTGGGCACCAGCTCCCGCACATCCTCTGAGCTCCCTCATGTCCCCAAAGGACCGGCTCCCCACCCCCTCTGAGCCCCAGTGCATCTCCTGGGGACTGGGCCAGCTATCCAATCCCCTTTGGGCTCTCTTTCCAGCATTCAGGCTCCTGTCCCACTCCCATCCCAGCCCTGGGCTAGGGTGCTGGCCCTACTTCTGCTGGACAGTGGTGGGGGCCACAGCTGAGCCCAGCCCGGTGCTCCTTCCTTCCAGTCTGTTTGTGGACAGGAACCGCCTGAGCGCGGAGGCACTGCAGTCCCTGAGTGCACTGTGCCCGGGGCCCCTGTGCGTGCAGGTGGAGGAGTATGACCAGGTGCGAGCCAGCGTGCAGGCCTATGCCCAGGGAGATGTCCGGGTCTGGATCGGGACGGAATACACGACTTATGGGCTCTACGGAGTGATCCCCCAGGTGAGCGCTGGCCCCAGCTCTCCCGGTATCAAGGGGCTAGACCTTTGCCACCTCCTCTCTTCTGCGTCTGCAGAACAGGCCGAGCCAGCCCAGAGCTGGGAGTGGCTTTGACTAATCTGCCTGTGTAAGAGGCACCAAGGGTATCATTACCCATGTAAGAAGCTGGCATGCAAGGAGGGGACAGCAGTGATGTGCCTGCGTGTGCAAGGGGAGGGAGGTTAGGCCCCGGGTATGCGAAGGAAGTGTGGGTGAGAGGCCTTGTGTGTGAGGGGAGGGGGTTGAGAGGGTAAGAGGCCCCAGGCGTGCAAAGGGAAGGGGATGAGAGGCCCCATGTGTGCAAGGGGAGGGAGTGTGAGAGGTCCTGTGTGTGTGTGTGGAGGTGAGAGGCCCTGGGTGTGTGAGGGGAGGGGGTTGAGAAGCCGTGGGTAAGTAAGGGGAAGGGGGTTGAGAGACCCTGGGGGTGTGTGTGTGTGTGTGTGTGTGTGTGGGTCAGAGGCCTTGGGTGTGTGAGGGGAGGGGGTGAGAGGCCCCATGTGTGTGAGGGAAGGGGGGTTGAGATGCCCTAGGTGTGTGTGGGGAGGTGGTTGAGACTTGGCCCCAGGTGTGCAAGGGAAGGGGGCTTGAGAGACCCCAGGTGTGTAAGGGGAGGGGTTGAGAGGACCCCGATGTGTGACTTGCCACCCACTGCCCCCCCAGAAACCAGCCAGTTCTTCTGCCAGGTGGTACGTGCAGGGCCTGGAGCCGCCACGGGCCCCAGCTGGGCTGCTGTGTGCCAGCAGCTCAGGGGAATAGCCGTCCCCCTGCTCCCTGCATGCACAGGGAACTCAGGGACAGCGTGGCTGGCAAACCTCGCTCCTCTGGCCAGCTGACACCTGGCCCATCTTGCCCGTTGCAGGACAAGCTGGTGGAAAGCAGCTACTCCCCCGTGATGACGACCAAGGCAGTGAAGAACACCAAGGAGCAGGCGCTGCTGAAAGCGGCCCACGTAAGTGCTGGCAGGAGCTGGCTCTCCCTCTGCAGAGGGACTGGCCCAGGGGTGGGGATTGGCTGGCATGGGGAAGGGCCTGGTGCTTCTCTCACCTGGGAGAATTAAGCTTCTGGTGGGTCGCCCCCAGGTGCGGGATGCTGTGGCCATGATCCAGTACCTGCTCTGGCTGGAGAAGAACGTTCCCAAGGGGTCGGTGGATGAATTCTCCGGCGCTCGCTATGTGGACAAGCTACGAAGGTCAGTATGAGCGTGACCATTGTCCGGGCTCCAGCCTGGCAAGTCCCACTCCCTTCCCTATGGGACATTGACTGGGCCACAGACCTTGTGGGAGATGGGCCCATGGGGCAGGATCTGGCTCTGGGGTCCATGCGCCGCACGAGCCCTTAGTGACCAGAGAGTGAGTTGCTCTGTGTTGGTGCTCCCCACGGTGAGCAGGGCATGGCCACAGCCACACAGGGACTCCTGCAAACCCCTGTGCCCTGTTGGGGCAACGCTGCATGGAGGGCAGGCAGGGCAGGCATTAGGGTGCCCATGGCTGGCATTCCACAGGCCAGGTTTATATAGGCCAACAGCGCCCCTTCGTGGTGAGGGGATGTTGAATTAAAGCGCTGGAAGAAATAAGCTGATCACCCTTCCATTCCCTGGCAGCTGCACACCACCTGAGGGGAGAGCAGGTCCCAGGAGAGATGTGTTGGGGGGATATGGCCAGGGTGAGCCCTAGCCTGCCGTGCCCTCCCTTCCCCAGACCACCCCCAGGCCAGAAACCAAGAGGAAGAAGCAATGCATGGCTGGGGTGGGAGGGGGAGCCCAGAGAACCAAGTGCCAGGGCCCAGCTAGATTACCCTTCCTCACACTCCAGCTGCACCCTCCCCAGGGCTTGCTCTGCTCCCCACCCCGGGTCTGTAGGGCCCAGCCATGCCCCCTGCCCTCCCAGTCCCTGGATGGAGCCACACTGCCCCCTCCTCTCCCCCAGAGGCCTGGCTGCACAGTTTCATCCCTCCCGCATTCCTGGGCTCCTTTCTCTTTTCCAGAGAGAAGGAGCACTGCAGGGGTGCCAGCTTCGAGACCATCTCTGCCAGCGGGCTCAACGCAGCGCTGGCCCACTACAGGTACCAACGGAGCAGCCTCTCCATGGACGGGATCAGTGCCACTGGGATGGGCCCTAGCGCCCTCCACAACCGGGACCTCCCTCCCACTCACTGCCCACGGGACCAGGAATCTTTCAGCCAGCAGGGCAGGAGACAGAACTGCCCCAGGAGCTGGGCCCAGGTAGTGGGGCTTCCTGCCCTAGAGAGGGAAGCCAGCTGCAGCCCTCTCAGAGCTGAATGCCATGCTCCCCTCAGCTCCCCACTGCACACATGGCATGTGGGGGCCCTGCTGCCACATGGTGGGGTGCTCCAATGCTGTGGTGAGGAGGGCTGGGTGTACATCTGGACAGATGGGCATTTTTAGGGGAAGGGGACCTGCAGCCTGCAGAGCTTTCCCATTTCTATCTGTCTCTCCAGGCCCTTGGACTGGCCCACTCTAGCGTGTGAGCACATATGTGAGTGTACATGAGCATGCACACGAGGCAGCTGTCGGGGTGTCTCCTGGGGTTGTTAGCGGAATCTCTTGGTTACTGTGGGGGTTTTCCCTTTCAGTCCATCCAACGTCAGCAGCCGGAAGTTGTCTGTGGATGAAATGTACCTGTTGGACTCCGGAGGGCAATATCTGTGCGTATGGCCTGGTCTCATATTCTTGCTGCCCCAGTTCTGTCCCAACAAGAACAGCACTAACCATGTCCAGAAACAGGCAAACCATGGTGGTTACACTGAGCTGCCTTCCCCCAGGGCTTGCCCAGCCCTGTACCCCTCTGGTCCCACAGCGGGCAGGAGGAAGGGCAGGAGCTGCTCTGCACTCTGGCAGAGGGACCAGCTCAGCACTCTGCAGGCAGGGAGTCCCAGGCTCACAAGGTCAGGGCCCAGCTTCTGGGGATGCTGCTGACTTTTCCTTCTGTTGCAGGGACGGAACCACGGACATAACCCGGACTGTCCACTGGGGAGAGCCCACCCCTTTCCAGAAGGTACTGAGCATGCCCATATGTGGACCCCTTGCCCTTGGCCTGTGGCTGGATCCCAGGCACTGTGTGCCACAGTCCTGGACTGATGAGCATCTGTAGTGGGGGAGATGGCAAGGGCTCCCCACTCCCTGCCCGTGTCAGTAATGAGGGCCCTCTCCTCTTTCCATCTCTTGGCTCCCAGACACCAGCCCCTGGAAGGCCCAGAGGCAGCTGGACAGGACAGCACTCTGTTCAAATCCACAGCCAGCTTGAGCGTCACAGCCACAGTAACACCACACTCCATGGGCCTTGAGACTTCATGGCACCAGCTGGGACATGCCCACTTTCCCCTGCTGCAGAAACACAGGCCCCACCACCTAGCTTGAGGAGAGTCTCCATTAGCTGCTAGCAGTCATAGGACCCAGGTCCCCCAATAGAGCAATTCTGATGCCGTGCAGAAGCGAGGTTGTGGGTCTTCATGGACACCCTGCCTCCCTGCACTGCCATCACCGCAGCCACAAGTGCTGCAGGTGGCCCCTGACTCGTTCTGTCCCATGCAGGAAGCGTACACGCGAGTGCTGATGGGAAACATCGACCTGGCCAGGCTTGTCTTCCCCTCCGAAACATCAGGTAGGTGCCAAGCTGGGCACAGCCCTGCCCTGGGATGGCTGGCTGCGCCCCATGCTGAGAACAAGGCCGGGAAGAACCTGAGATTCAATGCTTTGGGGCAGAGTTGGCTTTTCAGGTGGCTCAACCTACCCAAGAGCCCTGGCATCTCCGTGGTACTTGATCCAGGTCTTTTCCATGGATGAGGGTTCCCAGGGGGTTTTGGTCTGTTACCTGTGTAAATGAATCCAGTTCACACAGAGATCGGAGAAAGTTCTCACATGCCCATGTTCTTGCCAGGCCCTCCTGTTCAATCTGTGCCTGCCATTTTTTTGCTTCTGTGAGTGTAGGGTGACCAGATGTCCTGATTCTATAGGGACAATCCCGATTTTTGGGTCTTTTTCCTACATAGGCTCCTATTACCCCCCAGCCCCGTCTTGATTTTTCACACTTGCTGTCTGGTCACCCTATGTGAGTGTGAGAGAGCAAAATGCAACTGGCTTCCGCTCAGAGCCATGTTGTGGCAATAGTACACCACCTAAGCTGTAGCTTGTTTGCATTCGCACCAACCATTGTGGGCTTGTTGACATCGTAGAACTGGAGCTGTTGAGATCATTTCTTTTACCTTTTTAAAGGCAATTTCTTGGTTTGGCCCCACAGCCAAGATATGTTGGACTTTAACAGTTCAATCGGGGGTTTTGTTTCTGCAGAAGGGTCTTGTAGGTATTGACCAGGGCAATGTACCATCCCCAGTACTCGTCTCAGTGCTGGTACATTTGTTGGTGCATTCTATTCTCAAATTGGTTCTACTTTCTGAGGACTAGGACTGATTCCATCTTTGTTTATTGTCTGTCCCAAAATCTTGATTTGGGGTAGGTGAAAATGCACTTTTCCTTGTCTAGCTTCAGTCCAGACTGACTGATTAGGCTTAGACCTTGGTTGTGGGATTTGTTGTGTTCTCCTATCAAAGACCCATAATGTCATCCATGAAACCTTCAACTCCATTTGTGTTTGTTAGCAATTCTGCCATCTTTCTTCAGAAACTTTCAGGTGCACTGGGAATCCCACAAGGTAACATTCAAAAGCAAAGTCCCCCAAAGGATGTGATCAATGGAGTGAGTTTAGCACTTTCTTTGGCTAAAGGAACTGGCCAGAATCTGCTCGAGGCATTCAGCTTGGAATAATACTGTAGCTCCTTTCACTCTGAGGGCGAAGTTACCCAGTGCTAGAAGTTGGGTTACCAGACATCAAGGTTTCCCTGGATACAGCCTCTTTTTTGATTCTCCTTTCTCTGTCCTTGGGGGAATTTAAAAATAACAGGCAATGTCTGAGGGGTTTGCAGAGCAGACAAGCCGCAGCTCAGAAAGAGCCTTGATTGGTCTGCTTTGCGATTGGTCCTTCCTATGCATCTGCAGTTGATTGGTCCATTCCCCTGCAAGCCACAGCTGCTGGATCCTGCCCACACAGGTGGGCTCCTAGCCCTGGGGAGGGGGTCCCGCAGGAAGGTGCTGACTGATGTCCATTGCTGCGTCCTGGGCTTGTGCCAGCTGCCCTGCCACTGTGACAGGGAGTAACACTGCCCCTCACCTCCAGTGAGTACCCTCGCCACAGGTACCTCCTTCAGCACCCGCAACTGTACCCCACCTCCAGCTCCCCCTTCCCCTCCAAAACCTCCCCTCTGGCAGTGTCCTCTTTTTGGAAACCTGAAATATGGTAACCCTAGTTGGGAGGATGTATGTTTCTCTTACAACTAACTGCTTCATTGAGTCTCTTAAGATTCACACCGTTTTTGTTTGTTTCTTTGTTTTTAATTTTTCTTTGTATCTAGCACCACTGCAGCACACCATGCTGTTGGTTCAGAGATTTTCTTGCTTATGCCAATCCACTCTATTCTCTTTAACTCGATTTCCACTCTATGAAGTAACAGGATGAGAATCCTGCAATCCATATGTACACTGTATAGTTCAGCATGGTCTCTTAAGGTTTCATAAGTCCAATATCACCCAATAGTCCATCGAGTTCTTTCAGTTTCCTCTCTAGGCCCATCCTGACAGCCATGCTGCGGCTGAGAAGGCTGCTGGTCTGTGATCCTTTGCTCATATGTGCACTCTGAATGCAAAGCTTTTGTCTTTGAAAGTTGTTTCTGTGGGGGACTGGCCCATGCAGTTCCGAATCCCTCCAGGGCTAGTCAGGTTTTGTAAGACCCTTCTGAGATGACTGACTTCAGCTCCTGAGTCAATTTTAAAGTCAATAGTCTTGCCATGAATATTCAATTTCACTGCTTTGGTGCTGTCCCTATTTTGTGCGTGTATTGACTCTTTTGCCTCTGGCTGAACATGCATCATCTCTTGGGATAGGACTTTTTCCACACCTCATGCATACAAACTGGAATTTATCCCTCTGGAGTTCTCTCTTCTTGCCTCAGGGGTTTTATGGTAATGGCTTTTAGTGCTCTCAGGTGTCTGTTTACAGTGTTTAAACCAGTTTCAGGTTTCTGAAGATGCTCCGGCCTTTTGTTCTGCTGTTTGACTAGTCCAGAGTGCTTTGTTATCCGTAGCTACAGCTAGTCGTCTTCACTTGTAGCTGCTATGAAAGATTTTTATCTGTTACCCCCGCTTTTCTCTGATATTTTCAAGTTTTGCAGTTCCAGAATCACAGTTTTCAGCCTATGCAGGCAGAGCTCTTATAAAACATCCACCATTTTCCCCAGTCCTTGAATTCTCTGGTGAAAATGTGCTTTTTCATGAGCCACATTTTGCTGAGGTATAAAGTATACATCAAATATAGCCAGAGGCCTTTCCTCGTCATCTTTGTGACTGGCTTCAGTAAAGTTAAAGGATTTAAAGATATGCTCTGCCTGCTTCCTCACAGTGTAAATTAAAGATTAATTAATAAATAAATGTGTAGCAATTGGAAATCTTCCAAAATACTGCTTCCAGTCTGTCCATTTGTCGAAGCTGAAGTTCTCGGGGGCATTGAAGAGTGGCACGTGGATGAGATCCTGCAACCTTTCCTCCGTTTCCCCCTCTGTTTGCAATCTTTGCTGCTTTGTTCCTTCTGTTTGTTCTCCTCTGGCATTAGTTTACTTCTGACATCATGTCATGTACTTCCTGTACAGAGCAGCAGGGCTGCTACTAGCAGGTCAGGCTTCTGTACCAGCTATTGGCTGGCCACAGAGCTTCCTTCCCAGAGAGAGAAACACCAGCCCTGGTCACTGTAAGATCCTTTAATGCTCTGCCAGGTATGGCTAAGGTTAGCTCAATCAAGGTAGTACACACACAGTGACACCCAGTGGCTGAATAGTATAATACAGTTTAGCTTTCTGCTATGCAGGCAGGCACGCTGGGGATGGGCATGGCTTCTCCTCTCAGAACTTCTTGGCTTTTTGTGTTTCAGGGAGAGTGGTTGAGGCTTTCGCACGCCAAGCCTTGTGGAAGGTTGGACTCAACTATGGCCATGGGACTGGCCATGGCATCGGCAATTTTCTGTCTGTCCATGAGTGTAGGTGCTCTGCTGGTTGCCTGTCCCCAAGGGAAACAGCACAAGGGCCTGTGCCCCCTTGGCTCTCACCTCCACCCCTGAGTGTTTGAACTGGACAGGCACAGGGGAGCTGCGCCAACAGCTCTGCCTCTCCGTGCAGCCATTGCTCAGCCAGTGTCTGGGATACAGATGCCCTACATCAGTGGTGGCTGCCCACAAATAATTCTCAATCCCCTTCTGGCAACTGGATGCCCCACACCTGCCCAGTGACTTTGTCATGGCCCTAGGGAGCACAGCACCTGTCATCACAGGGCCTGGAGGATACCGATGGCTGGGCAGTGTGGCAGGTCAGTCTGCTGGATGCCTGACTGGCTTGAGAGGCCCAGTGGAGGGAATCGTCTGTGGATCCCAGGGAGTGAGGGTTGCTAAGCATGCTGGGCTCTGGGTATATGCACGATAAGCACAGGTCCAAGGCCCTATGCATGTGGAAGGTGCAGCTACCTCTCCAATAGATCCTGCTTGTGGAGGAGGGAGTGGATGTCTCCATTCTCAGGGCTCATCCTGCTCCAGCATCCAGAAGGAGAAATAAACTTGGAATCTTCTCCCTGCAGGGCCAGTGGGATTCCAGGCCAAAAATGTGCCCTTGGTCAAAGGGATGTTCACATCCATAGGTACGCGTGTCCCTCACAACCCCCGCCCCTCCACGCCCCAGGCACTTCCAATACCACTGTGCCCCGAGACGTGGGCTCTTGTGCCTTCTACTCTAAGGCAGAATCGCCCTTCATGAAATCTCCCAGACCCCATGCATTCCCATGGCAGTCCTAGGCTCTTGCCAGGGCTAGGGGGTGGGGGGTAGTGCTGTGGGACAGGGCCCTGGTGTCTAGCTTGTGGCCAGGAGGTATTTGGTAAAGTGGGGATCATGCAGCTGGTTCTCTGTGATCCCAAGGGTGTGTGGGAGACCCCAGTTACAGCATGACAAGGTTGTCAGGACTCTGGATTCACTGGCCTCCCTGTGTCTGCTCCCCAGAGCCCGGTTATTACCAGGATGGTGAGTTTGGAATCCGCATTGAAGACGTGGCACTGGTGGTGGAAGCTCAGACCAAGGTGACTCATCTTCCTTGCCCCTGATGGGACAGGCCTTGCTGACACATCACTGGTCGGCAGCCACCTTCCCTTCCCCTTCTTCCCCCCACTTTCTCTCTCAGTTCTAGAGGGCTGGACCAGACCTGGAATCCGGGTGAGGACAAAGGGATTTGAGGGCTTAGCTAGGAGACAGCTGATGACGGTTCCCTACCAGCTGCTTAACAATGACTTGGAGAAGGGTGTGAGGCCAGGGATGTTTAAGAGATCTGCTCTAGGAATTATTCTGGGGCAGTTCTCTGGCCTGTGCTATACAGGGGATCAGACTGGATAGTCACAATGGTCCCTTCTGGCCTTGGAGTCTGTGAATCTCTGAACACACAGGAGACTGAGTGTGTACTTATTCATGTTCTTGGGCAAATCATCAAAGAGCTCAGCTTGCTGGCTGCAGGATCAGCATGGCATGGTTGTGTGTGCCGGGGTCTGTGTGGGGCAGAGGGGCCCAGCTGTGCGTGCTGGGGTCTGTGAGGAGGGATGGGGCCCCATGGCATGTGTGCAAGATGGAAGCTCTTGTGCCCTGCTGCACCCACCAGCTGGGGGGGGGAGGAGGGGGCACTAGGCAGGGCACCAGAGAGACCAGATAGGTGTCCAGCTGGATTTGCTAGTGCTAGCCAACCGGGTGATTTTAAGGCCATGTGTTAAACCAATGCCACTGAGTCAGCATGGGTCTTGTGAGCCCCACAAGGGATCCACACATGGGGCCGCACCAGTATCAGTGAACTCTGTGCCACTTTGGCAGCATCCCCGGGAGAGGCTGCAGCATGGATGTGGAGGGTGCGGCATGGGCTGGGGTGGAGCCAATCCCAGCTCAGAGTACGTTGTATGCAGAGCAGGAGCCAAGAGGAGTAGCCCTCACCCCTGGATGGTGTTATGGAGGCTTGGCAGCCCCAGGTGTGAGAGCAGGACAGGCCACACAGGGCTGTAGGGAGTGTGGCAAATGGAACCACATCGGAAGGGAGAGGCAGTGAGCTGTGACACGGCAGGCACCTCTTGCTCAGTGCAAACACGTCTGTGCCATTCAACCACAGGAAGTGGAGAAACAGCCACATAAGCTTGACCCAGACAGGCAGCGAGGTGTAGAAAGGCAAGGATGAGTTGGCTTGGGAGTGAGCAGAGGGGAAACACTAGGGAGCAAGGAGCAGGAGCTGGAGAAAGGAACATGGTGGGATCCTAAAAGGGACCCACCATGTAGGTGGGATTGGAACCATGGCAGTGATGCTGCACTGCTGGGAAGGCAGTTCCTCAGCGCAGCTCACTGGGCTGGGGGCTTGGCTGGGGCCAAGGGGAGCGAGGCACTGGAAGGAGTCAGAGCTAGGAAAGGAAGAGGCCAGGGAGCAGAGCTGTTTCCAGGCCAGGTCGCAGCAGAGCCCAGACTGGGATCAGCAAAGGAGCCTGCAGTGGGAAAGGTGTGACAGCTCCTTTCACAAGCACACCCTGGGAAGGGAAGGGGACCATAGCTCAGGCAAGGGCCAAAAGTCATGACTGACAAAATAGCCACAGCACCCCAGAGCTGCTCCCAGCTGTCATTGCACTGACTCACAGGCTGCAGAGAGGGAGCTGAAATCTAGTCCCGTTCATGCAGCTCTGATAGCAGAGTCCAGTTGTATGATGGTTCCCTGGAGCTGTATGTAGGGGGATGCCCCTGCTGGGTCAGATACAGATGATGATGCATGGGCTGGAGAGAGCCCAGCAGGACTCGTGAGTCCCAGGGAGTCTACAGAACCAGCTACCAGGGAAACCCCCTTTTCCTTGTCTCCTGAGCCCATTTGCTCTGGAGTCCCTGAGTGCTGAGCAACTCCAGTACAGAGTTTCTTGGAGCAGAACTGCATGTGCTCCAGGGAGTCTGGCCGTCCGTGAGTGGTCAGCAAGGCTTGGCCATTTGGCCCCTTCCCTGAGGCCAGGCTGGAGGAGGGGAAGGAGCAGTTTCCCCTACATTGCCTGCAGGAAAGGGCTGTCCTGCTGGGCCGTGCATGCCCTGCGTCCAGCCATGCTGCCTGCTGGCCCCAGATAAGCAACACTGAGGGTATGGCTACACTTGCAGCTGTACAGTGCTGGGAGTTACAGCTGTCTTCGTACAGTTGTGTAGGGAAAGCGCTGCAGTGTGGCCACACTGACAGCTACCAGCGCTGCAATGTGGCCACGTTTGCAGCATTTGCAGTGCTGTTGGGAGTGGCTGAACAGGCATTCTGGGATACCTCCGAATACCTCTGGAGGCCAATTACAGCGCTTTTGGTGGCCACACTGGTGGAGCAGCGCTGCATCACTAGCGCTGCAAGCGTTATAACCCAGGCAGAGCAGGAGTACAGCCAGCACTGCAGCCAGGGAGATGCAGCGCTGTATGTGCCTTGCAAGTGTGGACGGTGAGTAAGTTGCAGCGCTGTAAACCCACCACCAGCGCTGCAACTCTCCAGTGTAGCCAAGCCCTGAGCATCCCCATTAGGCACTGGCCTCTGCACTAAGCCATGCCCCATTCGTCCTGATTGGGCTGCGTGTGTGTGTGGGGGGACGTGGTTACCAACAGTAGGGAAATGCTCTGTCTTCTTGCCACTGCTAGAGGGAAGGGAGGGAAGTTCACACTGGCTCAGATGTGGGAGATGCCTGGGTGCTAGTTGCAGGAGGAGAGGCTGTGACCCATCCAAAACAGAACCTGTAACAGTGGCAGCTAAGGGACATGGCCAAGGTCACATGGGGAGTCTGTGGCAAAGCAGGGAATTGACCCCAAGGTCTCCCATGTTGGCTAATGCCAAACCCTTGGGCCAGCCTTCCTCTCCAGTGACCAGAGACAGCAAAGCCAAGTGCACCCTCTTCAGGGCAGCTGTAAACCTGTGCCTCTAGTGCCTGAGTGACACCACAAGGCCCACCAGCAGCATCACAAACCTCAGTGAGCTCTAGTCACGTGTGGGACAACATGTCACACAGGGAGCTGCTCCGGCTCAGCCCATTTACAAGGCAGCTGGCCCAGGGGCTGGGACTGGGGAACTACAGTTACCTTGTCCCATCTGCAAAATGGGGAGATGCTTTGATGGGGGGAGAGAGGAGGATGCAGGTAGTGAAGGGCCTGGAGACCAGTCAGTGGAGGAGGTGCTGCGATTAGAAAACCCCACATGTAGGTTTTTAGCTTCCTGCACCTTTACCTTGGCCAGAGATTACAAGGAAGGTGGAAGTGTCTCTCATGCCAGTGTACTGACCATGTGGCACAGAGGTAGGCACTGCATGACACGTGGCAGCAAGTGAGGGATGTGGTGGCAGATAGGGAAGGCTGTGGCTCTGGGGCCATGACATGCCATGAGGAGGAGGAGGTCAGAGCTCAGGAGGGCTGGCAGGGTGTAAACAGCAGCCTAGCCGGGGTGGTGCGCTCAGTACCCTCACTGTCTCTCCTGCTGCAGCATGGGGCAGGGGAGAAGGCCTACCTGACCTTCGAGGTGGTGTCTCTGGTGCCCTATGACCGGAACCTCATTGACATCAGCTTCCTGTCTGAGGACCAGGTGAGTGGGGGCTCTCGGGGCAGGCTGGGGCTGCCCATCACACCTACCGCTCATGGCCTTCTCCTGTCTGGTTGCAGATCCAGTATCTCAACACGTACTATGAGACCATCCGCCAGCGTGTGGGGCCAGAGCTGCAGAGACGCCAGCTGGAGGAGGAGTACGAGTGGCTGAGGAGGAACACACAGCCCTTCTCACGGGGCACGCTGGTGGCCACCTCCCTGGGCACCTTGGCAATCACCTCTCTGGTGTCTACATTCCTGCCTGACAGACAGGCCTGAGGGATACTGGGCCCCCAGTCACCCAGCCATAAGCCAGTCTCCCAGCCCCTCTACTAGGCAGACTGTGGTTTGTATGTTTTTCTCACTCTCAGCCTTGTTACCTCACTTCCTTTTTAACTTGCGATTAAAAACAAGTAATCTCCGGGCAGGGAGTTGAGAGCTTCCCCTTGTGCAGTGGCTGCTGCGCCTTTGGGGTGTGGGGGCTTGTGCACAGGAGGGGGGTGCGTGTGCGTGGCTGTGGCATGCACAAATGAGCAGGGTTGGTGTGTGTGTGTCAAGCCAGTGGTTGCGTTAGTGGGTCTGATGCATGCAGGGTGGGGCGCTGGTGTGTGTGGACTGCGCTGAGGTACCCGTGCAGGGCTTCTGCATGCAAACGCTTGTGGCACTGGTGGGCGCGTGTATATGTGTAGTGCTGGTGTGTGCGGGGCTCGAGGGGAGCATTTGTGCAGGACTGCTGCATCCACGTCCAGGCCTGGGGCACAACAGCATGCCCAAGGGCAAGTGTCAATGAAGCACTGAATTCTGTGGAGGGGGAAGCTGGTGTGCCGTCCCGGATGCACGTGGAACCCAGGCTGGCTGACAGGACTGACTCCAAATTCACCCTACATAGCAGCATTGTGTCATCGCTTCCTAGGCCTGCCTTTAGTTTAGGGCCCACTAGTGTCCCCCTGCTGGACTGCCAGCCTCACCTCAGTTCCCACTCTTCCAGGCACGGCCTGTCCTCTCCCGTCTCCCTGCTAATTCCCCAAGGTTCATCCCTTCCCTAGCCTTCTCCCATGCCTGCCACGGTTGGGGTAGCCCAGTCTCTGGTACAGGCCCAGATTTGAACCCCTCAGGCGACGTAGAGACCTGGGGCCTGATTCTCCATCACTTTGTCCCTGTATTTGACATAGGGTGTTATGGTAGCTTTGTCACAGAGTCCCCAGGTGATGCTCTGGAACTGCTCCCCACAAAGCCAGTCAGGACTTTGGGGAGCCTCCTTTCCCTTGGAGCAGACTGTCTTCAGGGCAAGAAGCTCACACAGCTTCACCTCCTGGGTCTGTCTTGGAGCATTCAGCATCCTCTGCCCCTCTGTGCGCTTCCCACAGCGAGTCTGCCCAGGTGGGGTCCTGGAGAAGCCAGAGGGTCCTGCACGCACCCCCAACTTCGCAGTCAGACATGACTCTCAGCCAGCCAGTAAAACAGAGGTTTATTAGATGACAGGAACACGGTCTAAAACAGAGCTTGTAGGTACAGAGAACGGGACCCCTCAGCCAGGTCCGTGCTGGGGCCCAGTGAGCCAGACAACCCTCACTTCCCATCCACAGCCAGCTCCAAACTGAAACCCCCTCCAACCCCTCCTTTCTGGCCTTTGTCTCTTTCCCAGGCCAGCACGTCACCTGATCTCTTTGTTCACCTTTAGCTGTCCCCTTGCCAGGGGGGAAGGGCCCTTGCCATTTGTTGCTAGGAGACTGATTGTCAGCCACACTGGAGACTTTTAATGCATAGGGGAAACTGAGGCACACACACAGTATTCAGAGGAAACATTAAGAACAGTCCCACTTTGTCACAAGCTTTAAGCCAGCTTTGCACTTCAGGGCCTCATACTCCAGGGCCTCACATCTTGTGCACATTGGGCGTGAATGCTCCTATCCTGACGATAGTGATTGACACCCACTTTGCACTACTGCAAATTACCAGGGTAATGGAAAATCAGGTCCCACGTATTCTGGGGAAGTGCAGGGTCCCTCCTGGCTGTGATGTAAATTAGAGAAGCCTCAGGGCTGCTCTCACACACAATTTTCCCTGGCCATGCCCCGATCTACCCTCTGAAACAGGCCTGGGATCAAGGTCGCAGAGATCCCATAGGCCAGTGCCATGTCAGTGGGCACTCCCCAGTGCATGGGTAATACCACAAGCCTCTTTCTGTTTCCACCCAGTTTAATGTCCCTTATGTTGCTAAAGTGGCAGCTGGGGATGGAGGGGCAGAGTGCCCCTGAAAACCAGGCCCCTGACATGGACTTTGGCTATAGCAATGTTGTAGCCCATTTAAAGCAGGCCAGAGATCCCAGCTCCCTGTAAATAGTGCTGGGAGCCTAAAGGTGCACGAGGAAGCAGGGAGACCCACCTGCCCGACAGCTTGCTGCCCTGACCAAATGGGCCTCCTGCCTAGGTGGCTGTTTCCTTGACTCCCCACTAATTATTTCACACACACTAGAGATGGGCAGGGGCAGTTCATGAAAAGATGGAGCAACCCTTCCCCCCTGTAATCTTTTCTTAAAAACTCATGATTTGGAGAGCCAATCTCATGATTTTTGATCTCTTGAGTGGCAAAGCTGAAGGGCTGCAGTGGGAGGGGCAGGGGAGAGCATGGCACGTGTGAGGGGGAGGGCTTGCGGATGCCAGCAGAGAGGGAAGGACAGCAGAGATGGGAAGAAGGGGGCTAATAGAGCAAGGAGGAAGTTACCCCCCTGAACATGTTGGGCCAGTTTCTATGTTACCCCTCTCAGAGCCAGGCAGGGATGGCTCTAAGCCATTCTTGTGCCTCTCAGATGCCATGCTGCTTGAGGGGCTGGCATAGGTCAAATCAGCCCCAGAGAAGCAGGTGGCAGGGTCACATGTATAGGACACTGGACTGGGAGTCAGGAGACCTGGGTTTCTTCCTAGCTCTGCTGCTGAGCCTTGGACAAGTCACTTCTCCTCCTTGGTTTCCCCTTATAATAACTGGAGATGTACCTCTCTCCTAGAACTTGAAGGGACCTTGCAACATCATTGAGTTCAGCCCCCTGCCTTCACTAGCAGGACCAAGTACTGATTTTGCCCCAAATCCCTAAGTGGCCCCCTCAAGGGCTGAACTCACAACCCTAGGTTTCGCAGGCCAATGCTCAAACCACTGAGTTATCCCTCCCCCTTGCAAAACTTGCAGTATAAAGAAACCTGAGAGTGCAGGGAGCCATGTGAGAGAGTGCAATCTGAATGCCCCTTGCAAGGCCTCATGGCAAGGTGTGTTTTCCTGTATTTATCCATTCCTTCTCTTCTAGTCCCTTTACAGTCTACCTCATTGTTAACATACAGTGCCACACCACCTTTATGGCTGTCTTTACCAAAGAACACACACCCTTCAATACATGTGCTCCAGTCATCACTACAAGTCCACCATGTTTCCGTTATCCCGCTATATGACATACCAGGGCACAATCCAGGCTGGGGAGCAGGGGCTGTGTCCCCACTGCCCTGCAACTGTGGGAGCCTTCCAATGCCTTGCTGAAGTAGCTCCCACCAGGACTGCTCCAGCCAGCTACAGTCTGGCTCTCACCACCCTTGCTTATGCTGCAGGGTGAACCCTGCACACCCCCAGCCCTGCATCTCCCCCCAGAGATGTATGTCTTGTATTGCCCAGCCCTTAGCTCGAGGGTGCAAAATATACTAAATCCATTATTCCTTTAAAAGGAATGATATGCCAGTTTATTATCTTAAATAGAGTTACCCAGACACTTCATCTTGAGCACATTGGATTAGATAAAGCAATAAAAACAGGTTTATCAACTACCAAGAGCTAGACTTTGAATGAGTACAAGCAATGAGGCATAAAAGTTAGAAATGGTTACAAGAAAAATAAAGATAAATTGCTTACTGGGGCCTAAATTAAGCTATATTAGAGTCAAGCAGAATTTCTCACCACATGTTTCCAGCACGGTTACTGACCAAACTCTTCAGGTCAGGAGCCCACCTCCGCCAATCAGAGTCCAACTGCTGTTTTCCTAGGTATGATGCCAGAGAGACAGGGACACACACGGGGTGGTGGAGGTTGCCTTGGGCTGTTTGCTCCTTCTTTTTATAGTTTCAGTCCCCCCTCTTGAAAACCATTTCCATCTGGGCACTAGGAGACAAAGTCTGTGTAGAAGGATGTTCCCTGCTGTTTCTTCTTCACCTGTCTGAGCTGCCTTTGTTTTCCCTTCCTGCTTCCTGACTCTGTTTACGGCTTCCATGCAAACGCACTCCTTTGTTCAAAGAAACAAACCTCTTCTGCTTGGGCAGGGTTGTGGGGTTTGGAACATATGTTAACACCATACAGGGGAATCTTATAACCTTACATACAGTGTTGCCACCCATTTTATCAGGACAATACTGACCAGCAAATTATGAGTTTTCAAATGATCCCTTACAAGGCATACCTTGTACAAAGATTACAATAGTGCATAGGGTGTGAATAAAGGAGTATTCTGTCACACTGGAATATCTAGTTTCACTTCAATGTGATGTGGCCATAAAAAAGGCTAATGCAACTCTAGGATGCATCAGGCGAGGTATTTCCAGTAGAGACAGGGAAATGTTAGTACCATTATACAAGGCACAGGTAAGCCCTCATCTGGAATAGTGTGTGCAGTTCTGATCTCATGTTGAAAGAAGTTGAATTCAAACTGGAACATGCAGAGAAGGGCTCCTAGAATGATCCGAGGAATGAAAAACCTACCTTATGAGAGGATACTCAAAGAACTTGACATGTTTAGCCTTACAAAATGGCATGATAATCCCTCTGATATATTTATAGAGAACAAACACTAGGGAGAGAGGGTATTTAAGTTAAGGGCCAGTGCTGGATATAAACTGGCCATCAACAAGTTTAGGCTTGAAATTAGAGGGAAGGTTGTAACCTTCAGAGGAGTGAAGTTCTGCAACAGCCTTCCAAGGGGAGCAGCAGGGGCATAGGCGCCAACTCCGTGGGTGCTCTGGGGCTGGAACACCCACAGAAAAAAATTAGTGGGTGCTCAGCACCCACCAGCAGCCAACCACCGATCAGCGGTTCAGCGGGCTCCACCAATCAGCTCCTCCCCTTTCCAGCACCTCTGTGACTGGGGTCCCATTGGGGGCCAGCTGTAGTCTCTCAATTAGGGTTAACTGCAAAGAATTGGGCAGACAATCCCCCAAAACCTGGTGGATATTCCAGTAACTAGATTTACCAAGCCAGCATAAAACAGCTTCTTTATTACCTTATTGGTTACTCAGAAGTCAAAACAACCCAGTTCCCTTAAAATGATCCAGCCTGAGGCCTCCATACAGGCCTCCATCAAATATGATGAAAATGTCTTATTTCATCATATAAAAGAAAAGGTTCTACCAATCCCAAAGGATTAGACACAGTACCTCCCAGACAGAGCCCTCACCCTCCATGCCCCCACACCCATGCCCTCGCCCTGAGCCCCTCCCACACCAAAAAACCCCTCATCCCAAGCCCCAGCCAGAGCCCTCATCCCCCTGCACACTAACCATCTGCCCCAACCCTGAGCCCCCTCCTGCATTATGAACCCCTCATCCCCAGCCCCACCCCAGAGCCCTCACCCCACACCCCAACTATCATAACCTTAGTCCCAGATTTGGACCTTAGCGTCCAAAATATGGGGGTTAGCATGAAAACCTCCAAGCTTAGCTACCAGCTTGGACCTGGTACTTGCTGCCACCACCCAAAAAATTAGAGTGTTTTGGGGCACTCTGGTCCCCCTGAAAAACCTTCCCTGGGGACCCCAAGACCCAAATCCCTTGAGTCTCACAACAAAGGGAAATAATCCTTTTTCCCTTCCCCCCTCCAGGTGCTCCTGGAGAGATACACAGACACAAGCTCTGTGAATCCAAACAGAGTGACTCCCCCTCTCCGTTCCCAGTCCTGGAAACAAAAGCACTTTCCTATTCACCTAGAGGGAATGCAAAATCAGGCTAGCAAATCCAACACACAGATCTCCCCCCTGATTTCTTCCTCCCACCAATTCCCTGGTGAGTACAGACTCAATTTCCCTGAAATTTCCCAGTAAAGAAAAACTCCAACAGGTCTTAAAAGAAAGCTTTATATAAAAAAGAAAGAAAAATACATACAAATGGTCTCTCTGTATTAAGGTGATAAAATACAGGGTCAATTGCTTAAAAGAGTATTGAATAAACAGCCTTATTCAAAAGGAATACAAATCAAAGCACTCCAGCACTTATATTCATGCAAATACCAAAGAAAAGAAACCATATAACTTACTATCTGATCTCTTTGTCCATACACTTAGAAACAGAAGACTAGAAAACAGAAACTACTTCTCCAAAGCTCAGAGAAAGCAGGCAGACAGAAAACAAAGACTCAGACACAAACTTCCCTCCACCCAGAGTTGAAAAAATCCGGTTTCCTGATTGGTCCTCTGGTCAGGTGCTTCAGGTGAAAGAGACATTAACCCTTAGTTATCTGTTTATGACACCAACCCTCTACCATAGCCCTGAGCCCCTTCCCACACCCCACACCCCAACTCTCTACCATAGCCCTTTCATCCCCAGCCACACCCCACAGCCCTCACCCCCTACACCCCTACCCTCACCTTGAGCCCCTCCCACACCCCAAACCTCTCATCCCCAGCCCCACCCCAAACCCAGCCCCACCCCTGCAACCTTCCCCCCACACCCCCTCCCATCCCCAACTCCCTCCCAGTGCCTGCACCCTGCACCCCTCCTGCACCCCAGACCTCCTCCCCCACCCCAACTCCCAGAGCCTTGGGCAGGTGGGGGGCAGAGTTTGAGCAGGGTGGGTTCTGGGCACCACCAAAATTTCTACCAACCTGCCACCAATGGTCACACCTCCAACGTGAAACTGGTGTGGAAGGGTGAAATTAGAGCTTCTGGATACACATTAAGTACCTTCCAACACAGATAATGAGCTGTATTTATACTGAATTCTTTGTAAGGCCAAATTATTGTTGCATGCTTTTGCCCCTGCCAAAAACTTAGTCCATACTTTGTGAAACACTTAAGTGATTCCAGGGTTTGGTCTATGTGTTAACATAGCCATTAACATTCTTCAGAGAGCACTTACTCTGGCATTCAGCCATAAAGGCCCTGAGATATTGTACCTGAGTTTCCCTTTGTGCACAGCAGTTCAAGCTTGTAGTGGCTTTTCTGCTGTGGAAAGTTTTAGAAATATGTCTATGCATTAGCTGTGAAACCTCAACATCATTAGGCTTTTTAACACAAAGTGTGTTCTTGTTAAACCAAACAGCAAAATTATAAGGGTTTCTATTATGTACCACTCTTAACTTGTTCAAGGACTTTTCCAAAAGACCATTCACATTGTACATTTTAACAGAACTTGGTATCAGCAACAAGTTAGTTACAATAATTAGCAATAACATTGTCAGTCCTATCACATGTGTACATTTAAAATTATTTTTGTCATGCCAAGTCTTTGGTTTAGACAAATCATTCTTTAGATCAGGTTGTTCAATATCCCTTTTGAATCTTTGTTGCTTTTTCTTGACCTCAGGATCTTCTTTAACATAGGCTTTCAGTTTAATCTCTTCCTTGGTGTTTTGGTATTTTAGGGTTAATCTGTGGCTTTTCTTTGCAAAATTTAATCCTTCCCTTCCTCCTTGTCCAGTAGGGTCAAAACCTGAACTCTGTTGTGTAACAGAATTCATTGGCTGGCTGGGCGTTTGGTTTTTGCTGACAGCTATAGGCAAGTCTTTCTCCCTCCCAGTCAGTCAGGTAATTTTGCATTAACACAAACACTAGCTTGTTTCCTAGTTTTCAGATCCTCAAGCTTTACCAATTCCAAGGCTGGACTCTGTAGTAAAGGAATACCATCCATTTTCACTACCATGTTAGACTCAAGGTTCTTTTACCCTTCCATTACCAACCTCTGCTTCCACATGGAATCAGATGTCAAGTCCACTAAGCGACTAGAAGTCATATCCAAAATATCTAGAGATGAAAGTTTGCCTGCACTCCCCTGCATCCTTGTAACCCAGTAACCAGTAACCTGATCTTTCCTCATTACTTGAGTCACAGGCTGCTTACTTAAAGAATCAACATGGAGACATTCATTTTCCAACAAAATTGTCTCCCCAACAAGCTGGTTAAGCTTATAGGGCTGTTTAAATTCCCTAACAATTTTTATTTCATTTGAAACCTTATCAAAGCTATCCACACTGGGTCTTTCTAAAGCAAAGTCAGTGGATCTCAGAAAGCCTCAGAAAGACTCTGGTAGTTAGGACCTTGAAGAAGTCTTCCAAACAAACTCTTGCTTTCTCTACACTGTGATTCACCCTGAGTTATCAAATCACTTCCACGCCCATCAGTTGCAGCAAACTGCTTGGAAAAACTATCCTGAAGATTTTTCTCTTCAGGAATCTTTCTAAGCAACAAATCATTTTTCACATAAAGTCTTCCCTTACCCTTTTCACCTAGAGCTTGCTCTAAAGGAACATTTTCCTGAGTAACAACAGACTCTTTCTGGGTTTCACTTAAATCCAGAATCACCTCTGTCCCATCAGGAGGATTTTCACAAAACCCCCTTTCAGGTAAACTGCTAGACTTCTTAGTCACAAGATTAGAAGTATTCTCTTTCTTGTTACAAGTTTCCACACTGTGAGTGGGTAACACAATCAAATCACCTTCATGCTTTCCTTGTGCCCTGGCTATGATATCACCCTGATCAGATAAGGTTGTCATATCTTTACCCAGCAACATACTAGCAACAGGCAAAATAGAAGCACCAGAATAGCTTGGTCTCTGGGAGCTATTTATGACATTAACTGGATGCAACCTAGTTACAATGTCATCATCCTTAGCAGACACAAATTTAGAACCACTTATTTCCTGGGCTTCAGTTGTATTCAGAATCAACTCTGGGTCAACTGATAAATTTTCAACCATCATAGGCTCTACAAACAGAAAAGAAGTGGAGAAATAGTCCCCTTTAACAGACACACAGCTTGGGATAGCCTTTCCTTGTCCCAGCACACATGCCTATTCACAGACAACTGCTTGCAGATTAGGGTAGCTCTCTTCACAGGCAAATCTGTTAGGGCTTTAACCTGATCACCAACTTTAATCTGCTTTAGAGAAACATTTCGCTGAGCCCTATCTAATGCCAGATTCACTTCTGAGATACCAGACAGACACTCAGAAATTTCTTCCACATACACACTGCTTCTTTGCACAGATAAACAGCTATCTTCCTCATACAAACATTTGGAGAAACCCTCCATAGGCAAATCCTTGCCCCTAGTAGACATAGGTTCAGGATTATTTCTTTCCTGTGACTGGTTTATGTCATCAACTTGACTGATGGTGTCGCTGATCCATCACAGGACCTAACCAGATCAGCCACACCATCACCGGTTCATTCACCTGCACGTCCACCAATGTAATATACGCCATCATATGCCAGCAATGCCCCTCTGCTATGTACATCGGCCAAACTGGACAGTCTCTACGGAAAAGGATAAATGGACACAAATCAGATATTAGGAATGGCAATACACAAAAACCTGTAGGAGAACACTTCAACCTCCCTGGCCACACTATAGCAGATCTTAAGGTGGCCATCCTGCAGCAAAAAAACTTCAGGACCAGACTTCAAAGAGAAACTGCTGAGCTTCTGTTCATCTGCAAATTTGACACCATCAGCTCAGGATTAAACAAAGACTGTGAATGGCTTGCCAACTACAAAACCAGTTTCTCTTCCCGTGGTTTTCACAACTCAACTGCTAGAACAGGCCTCACCCTCCCTGATTGAACTAACCTCGTTATCTCTAGCTTGCTTGCATATATATACCTGCCCCTGGAAATTTCCACTACATGCATCTGACGAAGTGGGTATTCACCCACGAAAGCTAATGCTCCAAAACGTCTGTTAGTCTATAAGGTGCCACAGGATTCTTTGTTGCTTTTAAAGGAAATGGGGTGACTCACTCAAGAGTCCAACAGATCCTTTTGTTGCTGCCTATCCCAGGGTCCTTTGTTCCTGTGAGGCTGGGCTGGGTTGGTCCCATGCATGCCCTGTTGAGCTGTGAACTGCCTCTCTGCTCTTGAAGAGTTTTTGCCTGGGTTTATTTTAAGCCGTGAAGACACATTTTCAGCCTCATAACTATATACATGAAATTATAACCTATAACATTCTATAACATTACCGTAACAACAATTACTATAACAACAATGCTCACAAGCCTTCTGCAGACACCCAACATGACAAACTTTGCATTGGATACCACACAATCATTTTACAATGATGAACATGGGGGTGCTGGATGTTCCCACGGGGTACAGAGCGTCACAAGGATTAAAATATTCACACTCTGATTTAGTAAGTAATCTGCCTCTTTGACAAAATCTTCTTTAACAAGAGGGATATTAGAAGCTGTAATTTGCCCTAAACAGCTTTTACCATTGACTTTTATATTCTCTGCACAAGTTATGACAGGTCAGCAACCTTTCAGAAGTGGTGTGCCGAGTCTTCAGTTATTCACTCTGATTTAAGGGTTCATGTGCCAGTAATACATTTTAACATTTTTAGAAGGGCTCTTTCTCTAAGTCTATAAGATATAACTAAAGTATTGTTGTATGTAAAGTAAATAAGGTTTTTAAAATGTTTAAGAAGCTTCATTTAAAATTAAATGAAAATGCAGAGCCCCCTAGATTGGTGGACAGGACCCGGGCAGTGTGAGTGCCACTGAAAATCAGCTTGTGTGCTGCCTTTGGCACACTTGTCATAGGTTGCCTACCCCTGAGTTATGGGGTTACCTTCACCTGAGCTCACAGTAAAAGCATTCACATAACAGGTGGCAGTGCTGGGGTAAATTTGGTTACACACGGACACTGCTTAGAGTCAAACGACATACTAACATTGTTACAAACTGGACAGGTTTGATCCCCATCTTTGCTATTGAGAGGAGCTAGTTTTTCAGGATGATACAGTTCCTATTGTTCCTTTATTCTCTTGAGTTGGAGCTTGTCTGTCCACTTTTGCCTTAGCTTCTAGTTCCTGCAATTGAATAGATGCCATTTTTTGTTCATGTTCAAAACACAGGCATTCTCTTCAGCACCTTCTCCTTCCATATCAGCTATTTTTTGCTGTTGTTCAAGTTCTAGCTGCTGACTTCTCACTGCAAGCATTTTCGCTGGGTCTGCTTCCTTATCACTGTCAATTAACAGATTTTTCAGTTCCTACTCTGGGGCCTTTTTCTTAAAAGACAACCTCTTCTGTGAGCTCAATTCTTCCAGGCTTTTTCTGCCAGGATCTTGATTGTGGGTCACTCACTGTAACTGATTTTTAACCCTTAAACTCTCCAATATCAAAATTAAATTTTGACAGGCATGTGGTTCTGATACAAAAACATAATTAACCTGTGGTAATGTGTATCCAAGCACAACTATGCTACTGAGACTGAGGTCCTAGTGGGGAGTCAGTTGTGGTCACTCAATTAGAGTGAACTGCAAAGAATGGGAAAGACAAACCCCCAAAAGCTGGTGAATATTCCAGTACCCAGATTTACCAAGCCAGCATAAAACAGCTTCTTTATTACCGTACTGGTTACTCAGAAGATCAAACAACACAGTTCCCTTAAAGTGATCCAGCCTGAGGCCTCCATCCAGATACCCACGTCAAATATGATGAAAATTTCTGTAAATCTTATTTCATCATATAAGAGAAAAGGTTCTACCAATTCCAAAGGATTGGACACAGTACCTCCCAGGTTAATGAATGTTTCAGATCTTACCCAAATACACACTGCAGCCAATTCTTATTAACAAAACTAAATTGTATTAAAAAACTAAAGAGAGAGTGTTATACCAATATAATAAAAACCAGCAGGATCTTATTAAGAGGGATAAGGCAAAGATGCCACATTTATTGTAAATATAATAATAAAGCAAAAGCCAAAAGTAAACAACGCTGTTTGACTACTTATTCCTATTACTACTTATTCCTTATACACATGCACACACATACACACACACATATATATATATATTCATTCACACAATCATTCATTCAAGTTCTGTATAGGTGTTATAGTTACCAGCCTAGAAGTTGCTCATGCCAAGTTACTGGCCAGGTATCTTGGTAATGAGGATGGAGTCGAGTCTGTGTCAGATGCACCTAATGCTCCTGGAGGTTGGCAGCAGAACCAGAGACTCAAAGTCCTCAGTCTTTAGAGTCTATTTTCATAGGAATTAATTCCTATGTTAGTCTATGGGGACTGTTTCATCATGCTGTTGCTGACTCAATCAGCAGATGGCACATTCCTGGTGGCTCCACATTGTTTAAAGTGGCACATTCCTGGTGGCTTCACACTGTCCAAAGTTTGTATTTCTCATCCTTCCAGGTGTTGGGGTGGATCCCAGTTTACCCTCCGGGGGTTGTCTGGTGGTCCACTTGACACATTCTTCGGCCGATGGATACTCCCTTTCTAGGCTGGCACCTCCCTAACCATTCATGTATATCAAGCATTCATCAACATATATTCCATATCCTAACCATATTTTAATTTACTGTCTCCACCACTTTCGGAATGTGTGTTAATTCCTATGAGACTCCCGGCCCTATAATTACAGAGAGTGGGGATCTATTTGTTTACATTGTATCAATTACAGCTTAAGGCTAGCATAGCGTTTACTTCAAGAGTAAAGTCAATTAACTTGTTTGTAAGTTTTACATAGTAATAGAATATCTTTCACAGGACAGATACAATCAATGGTTTCTGCAGACATTAGCTTACAAGTTTTAACAGAAGAACTAAAAGATTTTTGTACTTGGTGAAACTGGGGGGTCACTGTCACTTGGGGGAATCACTGTTAGTATCTTTTTTAATATCCCTACAAGAGAGTATGGTTAAAATATCAATATACATACAGACGGGTTCAATTCATTGAGGTGCAGATTCATAGCAGAGATGATGAGTTGCAAAGAGTTCCTTTAGAATTCAGTTCATAGGTTATAGTCCAATGTCCAAATCTCATATTCAGGGCATACCAGTATAACTTGGACCTCAGTCTTGAGACTCAAACATCCCCTGATGAAGTCAAAGCAGATCTGAGATGACAGAATCAGGACCCAAGCATCTTTTATACAATTTCAGGTCTTTTGACAAGTTGGAATTCCTCAGAGAATAAAAGGTAATTAGGATGACTTTGAAGGAGGTCTATCACCAGTACTTAGCTATATGAATTAACATAAGGCCATTTGCTTGTTCCTCCACCATTCATGGTACATTTCAAAAAGAGATGAAATTTAATAGTGAAAAGTACAAGGTCATGCATTTAGGGATTAATAACAAGAATTTTGGTTATAAATTGGGGACACATAAGTTGGAAGTAACAGAGGAGGAGAAGGACCTTAGAGTATTGGTTGATCACAGAATGACTATAGGTATGTCTACACTACAAAATTAGGTCGAATTTATAGAAGTCGGTTTTTCAGATATCATTTTTATACAGTCAGTTGTGTGTGTCCCCACCAAAAACGCTCCAAGTGCATTGAGTCGGCAGACTGCGTCCACAGTACCGAGGCTAGCGTCGACTTCCAGAGCGTTGCACTGTGGGTAGCTGTGAGTAGCTATCCCACAGTTCCCGCAGTTTCTGCTGCTCATTGGGATTCTGGGTTCAGATCCCAATGCCTGATGGGGCAAAAACAGTGTTGCGGGTGGTTCTGGGTAAATGTTGTCAGGCTCCCCTCTCCCTCCCTCCATGAAAGCAATGGCAGACAATCATTTTGCACCTTTTTTCCTGGGTTACCTGTGCAGACGCCATACCACAGCAAGCATGGAACCCGCACAGCTGACCGTCACCATAAGTCTCCTGGGTGTTGGCAGACGTGGGACTGCATTGCTACACAGCAGCAGCTCATTGCCTTTTGGCAGCAGACAGTGCCTTATGATTAGTAGCCAGTGTTGTCATATTCCTGGGTGCTCTTTTAACTGACCTCGGTAAGAGGTGCTTGGGCAAATGGCAGATGTGGGACTGCACTGCTACACAGTAGAAGCTTCTTGCCTTTTGGCAGCACACGGTGTTTTATGACTGGTAACCATTGTTGTTGTATTCCTGGGTGCTCTTTTAACCAACCTTGGTGAGGTCAGTCACAGGCCCTTGGGCAAACTCCTTCTGCTGAGCAGCTAGGAGATGACAATGGCTAGCAGTCAAACTGCATCGTCTGCTGCTACCCTAAAGATGTAAAGGATAGATGGAGTCGATCAAAACAAGAAATAAACCTGATTTGTTTTGTATTCATTTGCTTCCTCCTACTCTCAATGAAATCAACAGCCTGCTAAACCCAGGGTTTTGAGTTCAATCCTTGAGAGGGCCATTCTGTATGTGACAGTTGTTTGTGTTTCTCCTTGATGTAAAGCCACCCCCTTTGTGGACTGTAATTCCCTGTAAGCCATGTCATCAGTCAACCCTCCCTCTGTCAGAGCAGACAATTGCTTCACGTCTTTTTTCAGACCAGACGCCATAGCACTGGGATCATGGAGCCCACTGAGATCACCACGGCAATTATGAGCGCTGTAAACACCACACACAATATCCTGGAGCATATGCAGAACCAGAACCTGCCAAAGCAAAACCAGGTGAGGAGGCGACAGCAGCATGCTGACGAGACTGATGAGGACATAGACATGGACATAGACTTCCCGCAAAGTACAGGCCCCGCCAATGTGCACATCATGGTGTTAATGGGGTAGGTTCATGCTGTGGAACACCGATTCTGGGCCCGGGAAACAAGCACAGACTGGTGGGACTGCATAGCATTGCAGGTCTGGGATGATTCCCAGTGGCTGTGAAACTTTCACATGCGTAAGGGCACTTTCATGGAACTTTGTGACTTGCTTTCCCCTGCCCTGAAGCACCGGACTACCAAGATGAGAGCAGCCCTCACAGTTGAGAAGCGAGCAGCGATAGCCCTCTGGAAGCTTGCAACGCCAGACAGCTACCGGTCAGTCGGGAATCAATTTGGAGTGGGCAAATCTACTGTGGGGGCTGCTGTGATCCAAGTAGCCCACGCAATAAAAGATCTGCTGATATCAAGGATAGTGACTCTGGGAAATGTGCAGGTCAGAGTCGATGGCTTTGATGCAATGGGATTCCCTAACTGTGGTGGGGCGATAGATGGAATCTATATCCCTATCTTGACATCGGAGCACCAAGGCAGCCAGTACATAAACCACAAGGGGAACTTTTCAACGCTGCTGCAAGCACTGGTGGATCACAAGGGACGTTTCACCAGCATCAGTGTGGGATGGCCGGGAAAGGTACATGATGCTAGCGTCTTCAGGAACTCTGGTCTTTTCAAAAGCTGTAGGAAGGGACTTTCTTCCCAGATCAGAAAATAACTGTTGTGGATGTTCAAATGCCCATAGTTATCCTTGGAGACCCAGCCTACCCCTTAATGCCCTGGCTCATGAAGCCATACACAGGCCGTCTGAACAGTAGTCAGGAGCTGTTCAACTATAGGCTGAGCAAGTGCAGAATGGTGATAGAATGGGCATTTGGACGTTTAAAAGCGCCTTGGTTCAGTTTACTGACTCAGATAGACCTCAGTGAAACCAATATTCCCATTGTTATTACTGCTTACTGTGCGCTCAACAATATCTGTGAGAGTAAAGGGGAGGCGTTTATGGTGGGGTGGGAGGTTGAGGCAAATCGCCTGACCGCTGATTACACGCAACCAGACACAAGGGTGGACAGAAGAGCAGGACGCACGGTGCATCAGAGAAGCTTTGAAAACCAGTTTCATGACTGGCCAGGCTATGGTGTGAACGTTCTGTTTGTTTCTCCTTGATGAACACCCACCACCCCACTTTGGTTATCTCTACTTCCCTGTAAGCTAAACACCCTACCCTGCCCCCTTCGATCACCACTTGCAGAGGCAATAAAGTCATTGTTGCTTCACATTCATGCATTCTTTATTAATTCATCACACAAATGGGGAGCTAACTGCCAAGGTAGCCTGGGACAGGTGGGTGGGGGGAGGGAAGCCCAGGATGGGGTGGGGGAGGAGGGAAGGACAAGGCCACACCGCACATTAAAACTTAAACTTAAAAACTTTAAAACTTATTGAAGGCCAGCCTTCTGTTGCTTGGGCAATCCTCTGGGGCAGAGTGGTTGGGTGCCCGGAGGCCCCCCCACCGTGTTCTTGGGTGTCAGAGTGAGGAGGCTATGCAACTTGGGGAGGAGGGCGGTTGGTTACACAAGGGCTGTAGCGGCGGTCTGTGCTCCCGCTGCCTTTTCTGCAGCTCAACCATACGCTGGAGCATATCAGTTTGATGCTCCGTAAGTTGGCGCACCGATTCTTGCCTTCTGTCAGCAAGCCGATGCCACCTATTCTCTTCAGCCCTCCACCTCTCCTCGAGTTCCTGTTGTACTTTCCTGCACTGTGACATCGTCTGCCTCCACGCATTCTGGTGTGTTCTGTCAGTCTGGGAGGACAGCAGTAGCTCTGAGAACTTCTCATCCCAAGTGCGTTTTTTTCACCTTCTAATATTCTCTAGCCTCTGCGAAGGAGAAACTATTTGCAGCTGCTGCGGGGAAAGGGAGACCGGTGGTGAAAAAGACACATTTTAGAGAACAATAGGATCACGCTTTCCCGTTGAACCTTGCTGTTCATATTACACAGCACATGTGCTTTTGTTACAAGGTAGCATTTTGCCTCTTATATTGAGGGCCTGCCGGTGTGGTGTGAGAGATCACTTACGTAGTGCCAGGCAACAGAATTTGGCTTGCAGGCAGCCATGGTAAGCCACAGTCTTTTGGCTTCTTTAACCTTCATAACATGTGGGAATGGTTTCAAACAGCAGTGCCCTCATTTCCCATACCAAGTGGCCGTTGGATTGGCCATTTAAAATGGGTTTGCAATTTAAAAGAGTGGTTTGCGGGTTAGCATGCAGCACAAACCCAAATACTACCCCCCGCCATGCTATTCTCTGGGATGATCACTTCACCCTCCTCTTCCCCACCGCATGGCTAACATTGGGGAACATTTCTGTTCAGTCACAGCCAAACAGCAGAGCAGGAACGGGCACCTTTGAATGTCCCCTTAATAAAAGCACCCTATTTCAACCAGGTGACCATGAATGATATCACTCTCCTGAGGATAACACTAGAGAGAGATAAGGAACAGATGTCTGAATGCCAGCAAACACTGGGATTTGCACTCCATCCCCATACACATTAACAGACTTTTGCAGTAGCTGGGGCAGATTAATCATTAAACACACTTACTTTTAAACCATATGTAATATTTACAAAGGTACACTCACCAGAGGTCCCTTCTCCACCTACAGGGTCTGTGAGCATGCCTTGGGTTGGTTCGGGGGGTACTGGCTCCAGGTCCAGGGTGAGAAACATATCTTGGCTGTTGGGGAAACCAGTTTCTCTGCTCTCTTGCTGTGATATCTTCAATCTCTTCATCATCATCTTCCTCATCCCCAAAACCCATTTCCTTGTTGCATGATTTTCCATTGACGGAGTCAAAGCACAGGGTTGGGGTAGTGGTGGCTGCACCTCCTAGCATGGCATGCAGCTCAGCATAGAAGCGGCATGTCTGCGGCTCTGCCCCCAACCTTCTGCTTGCCTCTCTGGTTTTGTGGTAGGCTTGCCTTAGTTCCTTAATTTTCACGCGGCACTGCTGTGCGCCCCTGTTATGGCCTTTATCCTTCATGCCCTTTGAGACTTTTAGTAATGTTTTGGCATTTCGTTTACTGCAACAGAGTTCAGCTAGCATGGGTTCATCTCCCCATATGGTGAGCAGGTCCCGTACCTCCCGTTCGGTCCATGCTGGAGCTCTTTTGCAATCCTGGGATCCATCATGGTTACCTGTGCTGATGAGATCTGCACTCACCTGCACCTTGCCACACTGGCCAAACAGGAAATGAGATTCAAAAGTTCGCGAGCCTTTTCCTGTCTGCCTGGCCAATGCATCTGAGTTGAGAGCGCTGTCCAGAACGGTCACAATGGAGCACTCTGGGATAGCTCCCAGAGGCCAATACCATTGAATTGCGTCCACACTACCCCAAATTCGACCCGGCAAGGCCGATTTCAGCGCTAATTCTCTTGTTGGAGGTGGAGTAAAGAAATCAATTTAAAGAGTCCTTTAAGTCGAAAAAAAGGTCTTCGCCATATGGACGAGTCCAGGCTTAAATTGAGGTAACACTGCTAAATTCGACCTAAAAATGTAGTGTAGACCAGGCCTATGAGCCACCAATGTGATATGGCCGTTAAAAAACTTAATGCGGTCTTGGGATGCATCAGGCAAGGTATTTCCAGTAAAGGTAAGGAGGTGTTAGTACCATTATACAAGGCATTGGTGAGACCTCATCTGGAATATTGTGTGCAGTTCTGGTCTCCCATGTTTAAGAAGGATGAATTTAAGCTGGAACAGGTACAGAGAAGGGCTACTAGGATGATTCGAGGAATGGAAAACCTGTCTTATGAAAGGAGACTGAAAGAGCTTGGCTTGTTTAGCCTAACCAAAAGAAGGCTGAGGGGAGATATGACTGATCTTCATAAATATATCAGAGGGATAAATATCAGGGAGGGAGAGGAATTATTTAAGCTTAGTACCAATGTGGACACAAGAACAAATGGATATATACTGGACACTAGGAAGTTTAGACTTGAAATTAGACTAAGGTTTCTAACCATTAGAGGAGTGACGTTCTGGAACAGCCTTCCAAGGGGAGTAGTGGGGGCAAAAGTCATATCTGGCTTCAAGACTAAGCTTGATAAATTTATGGGGGGGATGGTATGATGGAAAAGCCTAATTTTGGCAATTAATTCATCTGTCATTATTAGCAGGTAAATATGCCCAGTGGTCTGTGATGGGATGTTAGATGGGGTGGGATCTGAGTTACTACAGAGAATTCTTTCCTGGGTGCTGGCTGGTGAGTCTTGCCCACATGCTCAGGGTTTAACTGATCGCCATATTTGGGGTCGGGAAGGAATTTTCCTCCAGGGCAGATTGGTAGAGGCCCTGGAGGCTTTTCACCTTCCTCTGCAGCATGGGGCACGGGTCACTTGCTCGAGGATTTTCTGCATCTTGAGGTCTTTAAACCACAATTTGAGGACTTCAATAACTCAGACACAGGTTAGGGGTTTGTTACAGGAGTGGGTGGGTGAGATTCTGTGGCCTGCGTTGTACAGGAGGTCAGACTAGATGATCATAATGGTTCCGTCTGACCTTAAAGTCTATGAGTCTATGCGATGAATATTGAGAAATCCCGTGTTTACAATTCATTTACATGGCAGGATGTTCTTCTGACCTCTGAATTATAAGAATACAGCAAAGACAGAGACTGTTGACTACATTGTCCACTCTACTCATACATATGTAAATACACAAAACCACAAACATTAGCTCCCCACATGTCTTTTGAGGGTTATTTATTTTGCAGGACGTTTACCCCTTGTAGCCATGCACGTGACCAGACAGAAAATGTCAAAAATCGGGACGGGGGTGGGGGGGTGACCATACGTCCCAATTTTATAGGGACAGTCCAGATTTTTGGGTCTTTTTCTTATAGAGGCTCCTATAACCCCCCCACCCCCTGTCCTGATTTTTCACATTTGCTGCCTTGTCATCCTAGCGGCATGTGGCACAGGTCACTTGCAGGTTTGAACTAATATAAATGGTGGATTCTCTGTAACTTTACGGTTTGAGGAGTACAGGTGCTCAGCCAGAGATTAGGCGCTATTAGGAGTGGGTGGGTTTGGGTGAGATTCTCTGGCCTGAGATGTGCCCAAGATAATCGTTATGGTCCCTTCTGACCTTAAATCTGGGAAATTTGTTCACAGGACCAGAAAGTAATTCGACTGGACTGATAATATTGTCAGCTAGCAGAAGTTCCTAGGCAAAGAGAGGTGCAAAACAAAAAACAGCCCCACTCCCCCCACCAGAAAACCCTGCCCCTGTGCCTGACTAACAAGGGTGACACGTACAGGGAAAGGAAGAGACACATTACAGCTTTATTTCATTCAGTCCCACAAGCCCCTCCCTCGTCCACTGCATAGGTGTCCGTGACACCTATAACACAGGCAGGCAGGTATATGAGCCTTGTGTCTGACCATCTGCACAGTATCTTACCACAGGGGCCGTGTGAGATTTCTGCCAAAAGCTATGAAGTAGCTGATTGTCATGACTATTGTGAGATGTTTGTATGTGAAACATGTAATATGTAGGATATTACGTTCCTCATCTACTGGGAGGGAAACCTGAGGAGAAAGAGTTGACCAATCAACATAAGAACAATTAACATCCTCAGAGGCACCCTAAGTTTACTGTTTGGACTAGATGCAGGCTGGAGATTTACAAGGAAAAACAAACCCCAGCAGAGTTCTCAGAAGAGTGGGCCGCCTGGGCTAAGAGACAGTCGCTCGTGACTGCATAAGAGGAGAAGAAATAGCCCAAATGGTTATCCATTGCAGAGGAGTGACTGCCAGCCGCACTCCCAGTGATAAAGCCACCACCGCTCGTTCAGGGTAGTTATTTTTTATCACTGGGAGAGCTCTCCCCCATGATAAAGCATGACTACACTGCCCATGTCGCAGCACAGCTGCTGCTGCACTATAACGTGGGCAATTCAGTTTTACTATAAACTTGCCTAAGGGCATGTCTACATTGGCAGAGTTACGGCGCTGGGAGCTACAGCGCCGCTTAAGCCTGATCTACACTATGAGTTTAAGTCGAATTTAGCAGCATTAAATTGAATTAACCGTGCACCCGTCCACACAACAAAGCCATTTTTATCGACATAAAGGGCTCTTAAAATCAATTTTTGTTCTCCTCCCTGACGAGGGGAGTAGCTCTGAAATCGACATTGCTGGTTCAAATTAGGGTTAGTGTGGACGCAATTTGATGGTATTGGCCTCCGGAAGCTATCCCACAGTGCACCATTGTGACCGCTCTGGACAGCAATCTGAACTCGGATGCACTGGCCAGGTAGATAGGAAAAGTCCCGAGAACTTTTGAATTTCATTTCCTGTTTGCTTAGCATGGAGAGCTGATCAGCACAGGTGACCATGCAGAGCTCATCAGCACAGGTGACCATGCAGTCCCAGAATTGAAAAAGAGCCCCAGAATGGACCACAGAGGAGGTACTGGATCTGATCGCTGTATGGGGAGATGAATTAGTGCTATCAGAACTCTGTTCCAAAAGATGGAATGCCAAAACATTTGAAAATATCTCCAAGGCCATGACTGCGGATAGGGAAGATGAAGAGGAGGAGAAGGTTGAGGAGAGCACACAGCATACCGTTGTCCCTGACAGCCAGGATCTTTTTCTCATCTTGACTGAAATACACTTCCAACCCGGTATCCCGGACCATGAAGCCATGGAAGGGACCTCTGGTGAGTGTACCTTTGTAAATATAAAACATGGTTTAAAAGCAAGCGCTTTTTAATGATTAATTTGCCCTGAGGACTTGGGATGCATTCGTGGCTAGTACAGCTACTGGAAAAGTCTGTTCACATGTGTCATAAACAGATAGCTAAGGGTTAATGTCTCTTTCACCTGAAGCACCTGACCAGAGGACCAATCAGGAAACCGGATTTTTTCAACTTTGGGTGGAGGGAATTGTGTGTCGGAGTCTTTTGTCTGCCTGCCTGCTTTCTCTGAGCTTTGGAGAAGTAGTTTCTATTTTCTAGTCTTCTGTTTCCAAGTGTAAGGACAAAGAGATCAGATAGTAAGTTATATGGTTTCTTTTCTTTGGTATTTGCATGAATATAAGTGCTGGAGTGCTTTGATTTGTATTCTTTTTGAATAAGGCTGTTTATTCAATATTCTTTTAAGCAATTGACCCTGTGTTGTATCATCTTAATACAGAGAGAACATTTGTATGTATTTTTCTTTCTTTTTTATATAAAGCTTTCTTTTAAGACCTGTTGGAGTTTTTCTTTACTTCAGGGAAATTGAGTCTGTACTCACCAGGGAATTGGTGGGAGGAAGAAATCAAGGGGAGATCTGTGTGTTGGATTGCTAGCCTGACTTTGCATTCCCTCTGGGGGAATAGGAAAGTACTTTTTGCTTCCAGGACTGGAAACAGAGAGGGGGAGTCACTCTGTGTAGTTTCACAGAGCTTATGTCTGTGTATCTCTCCAGGAGCATCTGGAGGGGGGAAGGGAAAAAGGATTATTTCCCTTGGTTGTGAGACTCAAGGGATTTGGGTCTTGGGGTCCCCAGGGAAGGTTTTTCAGAGGGACCAGAGTGCCCCAAAACACTCTAATTTTTTGGGTGGTGGCAGCAGGTACCAGGTCCAAGCTGGTAACTAAGCTTGGAGGTTTTCATGCTAACCCCCATATTTTGGACGCTAAGGTCCAAATCTGGGACTAAGGTTATTACAACATGTCTGGGGATGGAGTGGAAATCCTCCAGGGATAGCTCCATGAAGAGCTCCTGGAGGTACTCCAAAAGCCTTTGCAGAAGGTTTCTGGGCAAGGCAGCCTTGTTCCGTCCACCATGGTAGGGCACTTTACCACACCATACTAGTTGCAAGTAATCTGGTATCATTGCATGACAAAGCCTGGCAGCGTATGGTCCCGGTGTTTGCTGGCATTCGAGCAACATCCATTTTTTATCTCTCTGTGTTATCCTCAGGAGAGTGATATTGTTCATAGTAACCTCGTTGAAATACGGGAATTTAATTAAGGAGACATTCATAAGTGGCCATTCCTATTGGGCTGTTTGCCTGTGGCTGAAAAGAAATCCTCCCCACAGTTAGCCAAGCGGTGGGTGGCGGCGGGGGGGTGGGGGGGCATTGGTGCTGAGCTGATTGTGTTTGGCTAGCAGGAATCTTCCCTTATACCAGTCACGCAGTTGGGAAAGGGCTAAAGCGATCATCACAGAGAAAAGGGTGGTGGGGGGGTTTTCACACTGAGCTGTTCGTGTTTAGCTAGCAGGGAGCTTCCCTGATACCAGCCACACAGTGTGGTGGGGGTGAGGGTTAAAGTGGTCATCCCAGAGAAAAGGATGGGAGGGGGCAGTTAATTTGGTTTCTGCTGCTGCATGTTAACATTCTGCTGCTGCACGAAAACCACAGCCCTAAATGGACAACTCAACGGGCTTTTCTTGGTATGGGAAAGGAGGGCACTGCTGTTATGAAGGATGCAGAAGCCGAAAGATTATGGCTTACCATGGCAGTCTGAAAGCCGAATTCTGTTGCCCGGGGTGTTTGATCTCTAACACCAAAGCTGCAGGCACTCAATAGAAGATGCAAAAAATGATCTTGTACCGAAATCACATGTGCTATGTAATGTGAATAGTGTTGTTCACTGTGAAAGAGTATACTCATTGTTCTGTAAAATCTATCTTTTTAAATACTTCTCTCCCTTTTTTTCCTCCCACTGCTGCAAATGTTTCAAGCCTCCCTCCTCCGTCCCAAAGGCTATCTCAGATAAGGCAGCGAAAAAAAATGCACCTGCGATGAAATGTTCTCTGAGCTCATGCAGGCGTCCCACACTGAAAGAGCTCGGCAGAAAGCGTGGAGGGACACAATAGCACAGGACAGGAAAGCGGCCAGTGAACGTGAGGAGAGGTGGTGGCAGGAAGATCAGAGGAGGCAGGATGCAATGCTGGGGCTAGTGCGGGAACAAATGAACATGATCTGGCATTTGGTGGAGGTTCCGAAATGTCAGCTGGAGAGACTGCTGCTGCAGCCCCTGTTTAACCACCTTCTCTCCTCCCCATGTTCTATAGCCACCTCCTCACCCAGATGCCCAAGAATGCGAGGTGGGGGCAGGGGAAGGCTCCAGGCACTCAACCACTCCAACCCAGTGGACAGAAGGCTGTCATTCAACAAGTATTGAAGTGGTCTTTTCCTCCTCCACTCCACCTGGGCTATGTTGTGAGTTATCTCCCTATTTTTACAATAATTAATAAAGAATACATGGTTTTTAAATGATAGTGACTTTATTTCCAAGCTGTGATCGAAAGGGGGAGGGCGATTGGCTTACAGGGAATTAGTCTCAACCAAGGGGGTGGGTTTTCATCAAGGAGAAACAAATAGAACCGTCACTCTGTAGCCTGGCCAGTCATGAAACTGGTTTTCAAAGCTTCTCTGATGTGCAGCGCTGCCTGATGTGCTCTTCTAATCGCCCTCATGCCTGGCTGCGTGTAATCAGCGGCTAGGCGATTTGCCTCAAGCTCCCACCCCGCCATAAATGTCTCCCCCTTACTCTCACAGATATTGTGGAGTGCACAGCAAGAGGCAATAACAATGGGGATATTGATTTCACTGAGGTCTGAATGAGTTAGTAAACTGCGCCAGTGACCCTTCAAACATCCAAATGCACACTTTACTACCATTCTGTGCTTCTGAACAGTCCTTACTACTGTCCAGGGTGCCTGTGTATGGCTTCATGAGCCAGGGCATTAAGGGGTAGGCTAGGTCCCCAAGGATAACTATAGGCATTTCAACATCCCCAACAGTTATTTTCTGGTCTAGGAAGTAAATCCCTTCCTGCAGCAGTTTAAACAGACCAGAGTTCCTGAAGACGCGAGCGTCATAAACCTTTCCCACCCATCCCACATTGATATTGGTGAAATATCCCTTGTGATTCATCAGTATTTGCAGCAGCATTGAAAAGTACCCCTTGTTGTTTATGTACTGGCTGCCTTGGTGCTCCGGTCCTAAGATAGGGATATGGGTTCCGTCTATCACCCCACCACAGTTAGGGAATCCCATTGCAGCAAAGCCAGCGACTCTGACCTGCACATTTCCCAGAAATCACAGCAGCCCCCACAGTAGATTTGACCACTCCAAATTGATTCTTGACTGACAGGTAGCTGTCTGGCGTTGCAAGCTTCCAGAGGGCTGTTGCCACTCGCTTCTCCACTGTGAGGGCTGCTCTCATGCTGGCATTCTGGCGCTTCAGGGAAAGCAAGTCACAAAATTCCATGAAAGTGCCCTTACACATGCAAAAGTTTCACAGCCACTGGGAATCATCCCAGACCTGCAACACTATGCAGTCCCACCAGTCTGTGCTTGCTTCCCAGGCCCAGAATAGGCATTCCACAGCACGAACCTGACCCATCAATACCATGATGTCCACATTGACAGGGCCCGTCCTTTGAGAGAAGTCTGTGTCCATGTCCTCATCATTCTCGTCACCACGCTGCCATCACCTCCTTGCTGGGTTTTTCAGCTTCTGGTTCTGCATAAACTGCACAATAATGCGCGAGGTGTTTACAATGCTCATAACTGCTGCGGTGAGCTGAACAGGCTCCATGCCTGCCATGCTATGGGCAATCCAGGGAAAAGTGCTCAAAAATGATGGTCTGCCGTTGCTTTCATGACCCCATCAGGCATTGGAAGCTCAACCCAGAGTTCCAGTGGGCAGCAGGTGTTGTAAGAGCAGCAGTGGTCTGTACGGTACGTATAACCTGTATGCTCAAAAGGTCTGTTACACTCCCCCCACCTCCCTCTTTGAATATCTGTGAAGTGGCTTTTCCTCACCCCTCCCTCCTGGAATGCTTGTGGGATGAATGGGCTGGTTGAACAGCTGGAAGATCAGAAGAGCTCCCAGGTAGACAAGGTGTCTGGGGGCTTGTCTACATCACAAAGTTGCAGCGCTGGTGAGGGGGTTACAGCGCTGCAACTTAGGAGGTGTACACATCTGCAGGGCATCACCAGCGCTGCAACTCCCTGTTTGCAGCGCTGGCCGTACTCCCGTTTAGTCTCGGGTGTAGAGGATCCAGCGCTGGTGATCCAGCGCTGGTAATCAAGTGTAGACACTTACCAGTGCTTTTCTTGACCTCCGTGGAATAAGCAGGTATCCCAGCATACCTGAGGAAGCCTCTCCTTCAAGCAGGTCTCTTTCCCTGCGGTTTGCAGGGGGGTCCGGGGAACGCGAGAGCAAACCGCGAGGAAGCTGGTCTCCTTCCCTGGTTTGGTCTCGCGTTCCCCGAACCCCCCGTGCAAGCAGGTCTCCTTCCCTGCGGTTTGCTCTCGCGTTCCCCGAACCCCCGAGCAAGCTGGTCTCCTTCCCCGGTTTGCTCTCGCGTTCCCCGAACCCCCCTTGAAGCCGCCCAACAGCGCTGCAGTGTGGCCACATCTAACACCACTTGCAGCGCTGGTTGCTGTAAGTGTGGCCACTCTGCAGCGCTGGCCCTATACAGCTGTACTAATACAGCTGTAACAACCAGCGCTGCAAAATTGTAGATGTAGACATACTCTAATTAGGCAGCGTTCACACACCCAATGCACGGACACTGCATGAGGTGGAGTGTGACCAACTAGATGCAGCCAAGTCATCTCTAGTCACAGGCCATGAGGAGCAGGTCCTTAAAAGGGGAAGGGGCCATGTGCTCAGCAGTGCACTCACAAGCTTGTACCTCCCGTCAAGGCCCTTTGCCTGGACTGCCTGGCCTGTGGTTCACTGCGTTGCATTTCATCATGCCTTGGAAAGACATACCTTCATCACACCATCCATTGCTGTGCTGTGGGACACTTAACTTAAAGGATCCTGACATCTCCAGTGCCGTGCCTGTCCTGGGAGCGTGAGTATGTGAGTGTGAATGTGACTTCCCCCGCCCTCTTCTTTTGACCTTAGCTATCCGTATAATAAACATTCTGCTTTCTGCCAAGCTCTGGTGGGTCATTAGTCCTCTCTAAGCTTACTAGCTGGCCCAATTTCGAGTAACAGCGGGGACTGTGGGAACTGTGGGATAGCTATCACAGTGCACCACTTGGAATGTCGACACTTGCCATGGCACTACGGACACACACTGCCGAATTAACGTGCTTAGTGTGGATGTATGCACTCGACTTTATGCAATCTGTTCCCCAAAATCAACTTCTGTAAAATCGGAGTAATTTCGTAGTGTAGACATACACTTAGAGAGCACAGAAGGAAAACCGCTGTTATGTGTTCACGCTGTCAGCTGCCTGTGTAATGGCGTGTTCACACTTGTGGCACTTGCAGCAGTATTTGGAGTGTTGCACTCTGGGGAGCTATCCCACAGAGCATTTCTTCCTCTTCTGTCACTAAGAGTTGTGGGAAAATAGAGGGAGTCGTGGGGCATCCTGGGTCCTGTCCCAATGCCCCTTGATCCATTGTTTCGCATCCCAGAAATCCCTGTGCTTCTGTCCACATTTGGTGCCATCTTTCAACGGTTTGTGTACTGCACGCCCTGTCTCTTTGGGCTGCAGGAATGGATCCCAAACTGTTGACCAGTACGCTGCTCGCTCTGACCTAAGACATCACAAGTGGCAGTGGAGTTATTTCTTAAACTACAAAGATAAGAGGAGTGCAACATTGATCTTGCCACTCGTACTAGCTACGACATGAGATTGCTTGTGGCATTCACAGAGGTGCTGACCACAGTGGAGCGCTGTTTTTGGGCTCAGGAAACAAGCACTTTGTGGTGGGATCACATCGTGATGCACATCTGGGATGACGAGCAGTGGCTGCAGAACTTTCGGATGAGGAAAGACACATTCATGGGACTGTGTGATGAGCTCACCCCAGCCCTGTGGTGCAAGGACACGAGAATGAGAGCTGCCCTGCTGTTGGAGAAGCACGTGGCAATTGCACTCTGGAAGCTGTTTACTCCAGACTGCTACCAATCGGTCACTAACCAGTTCGGAGTGGGAATGTTGACCGTTGGACTTGTGTTGACGGAAATCTGCAGGGCCATTAATCTCATCCTGCTCTGAAAGACCGTGACTCTGGGCAATGTGCTTCCCTAACTGCAGAGGGGCAATATATGGCATGCATATTCCAATTCTGGCACTAGACCACCTAGGCATGAAATACATTCATTGCAAGGGGTATTTCTCAATGGTTCCCCAGTGCTTGTGGATCACTGTGGGTGTTTCACAGACATTAACACAGGCTAGTCTGGAAAGGTGCATGATGCACGCATCTTTCAGAACACTGTCCTGTTAAGGAAGCTGCAAGCAGGGACTTTTTCCATGAAACAGAAGATAACCATAGGAGAAGTCGAAATGCCCATTGTGATCCTGGGAGATCTTGCCTACACCTTAATGCCATGACTTATGAAGCCGTACATGGGGCAACTTGACAGCAGCAAGGAGCAGTTCAACAACAGGCTGAAACAAGTGCAGAATGACTCGAGTGTGCTTTTGGCCATTTAAAGGCCTGCTGGCGCTGCCTCAGTGGGAAGCTGGACCTGGCCAATGACAATATTCCTATGCTTATAGCCGTGTGCTATACACTCCATAATATTTGTGAAGGGAAGGGTGAAAGCTTCACTCAGGGCTGGACCGCAGAGGCTCAGTCCCTAGAGGCTGAGTTTGAACAGCCAGAGACCACGGCTATTTGAGGGGTGCAGTGCGGGGCCATAAGGATCAGGGATGCCTTGAGGCAGCAATTTGAAGCTGAAACCCACTAATATTTGTTGCTGTGCTCAGGAGTGCAGTTCTTGTAATGCTAGGAGGTGATTGGTGCAGACAGTGCAATATGAAGGATTAACAGTTGTCTGTTGCTTTTCAGGGATCTGTTTGCTTTCAGTTAATAGACTAAAGATTGCATTCAAACCAACACAATTCTTTTATTAAAAAACAACAACCGGAGGAGAAAGTCTGCTTGGCACTCCATAACATTTAAGAGCCACTCTGTGGCTTCATTCTGGCATGCTGCATTCTCCTTTCGGTCCTTCTTCTCGCTGTCCTGCCGATAACAAAGAGGGAGGCTGGGCTCCCAGGGTCATCTCTGTGAAGTTTAAATGTAGCACTTTACAGAAGCAGTATTGTTTGCAACACAGAGAAAACTGATTCAGTGATTTAAAACACAGCCAGTACTCACACACCTGTCACTAACTGACTGACCCCACATGAGCCACAAGACCCCCAGAATGGTGAGTAGCCACAGGGGCAGGGTAAATCACTCTTCCTGGATGCTGCTGTACACTGGGTATGTGGATCTTGGGGAGAGCCAGACTGATAACCATTCCTGTCCCCATACTTTCCACAGGATGTGATCATTATGGAAGATATCTCACTGCTGAGGGTGAGCAGCGAATCAAGGGAGGGTCTTCTCCAAGACTGTGGCTTCCGCCCTGGCCCCTATGAGGCTTGCTTGTGTGCAGCAATGGTTCCCCCCTTCCTGCTCACTTCCATTATGGTACAGTGGCATGGGAAAGTTACTGTTAATGGGACAAGAAACAAAGCAGCTCTGCCAAAGAACCTGTGGATCTGAGGCAGATTCCTGTGAAGTGAGGGAGTCAATCAACAGTCTGTTCCACCACTCAGAGTAGGCATGCGGTGGGAGACAAGCCTGCTTCCTGCAACCCTCCTGCCCGCAACAACTTGCTTCAGCAATTCTCACAATCAAATCCATTTACCAGGAGCCTCCTTTCCTGTTTGTGTTTCACCAACATCTGACGGCTGTGACTGGCTAGCCTCCTCTACGGTAGAAAAGAGCTCCTGGCTGCGTGCATCTCTGACCTCTGAGTCATCCTCTGCCCCTGGGTCCCCCTCCACATCCTCGCCCAAGATTTCTTCCTCCTGGCTCAGTCCACTCTCAACTGGCACGTGAGCCACCAAAGTATCCACAGCGGTCTTTGCAGTGGAGGTGGGGTCGCCACTGAGTATCACGTCCATCTCGTTGTAGAACCATCAGCTCGTGGGCACAGCACTAGAGCAGCAGTTTGCCTCCCACGCCTTGTGGTAGGCATTCCGCAGCTCCTTCACTTTGACCCTGCACTGCAGTGTGTCTCAGTCATGGACCCTTTCTGTCATGCATCGTGAAATCTGTCCACAGGTATCATAATTCTTACAGCTGGAGCGCAACTGGGACTGGACAGCCTCCTCTCCCCAAATGCTGATGAGGTTCAGCAGCTCCTCATTGCTCCAAGCAGGGGATCGCCTGGTTCATGGAGCAGGCATGGCCACCTGGAAAGATGCACCAAGACCACTGCACGCATCACCGAGCAAACAGGAAGGGGACTTTCAAAATTCTAAAGGAATTTATGGGGTGGGGATGATGGTTGGTCACTTGAGGAAAGGGCAGTAGAGTTCAAATTGATGACCAGAGAGGCAAGAACAGGCATTGTGGGGCACCTCCCAGAGGCCAATCGCAGCACTGTAATCGACCACGGTGCCTACGCTGGCACTGCAGTGCTGTAGCCCCGGTGCAGAAAGCTGTATGCCTTTTGTTTGGGTGGTTTTTTACAGCGCTGCAACTGTGTAGTTTCTGTGCACTAAGTGGTTTGGCAGTGTGTACACCTCGGGAGTTACAGCGTGGAAAGCTGCTTTACTGCGCAGAAACTTGCCAGTGTAGACAGGGCCTAAGTGGCATGCTATGGAGAGAGCTGGACTGAGGGAAAGCCAGTGAATTGACGCAGCAGCTCAGTGGACACTGCAGGTGTCCAGAAGACAGAGGACTGGGCACTTGGAGTGTAACCAAGTGTGGTGTGTACATTGCTAGCCTGCAAAGGAAAACCATTGGGGCTTGGAACTGAGTGCCTCTATGACCAGCAGCTGGTGGCAGGGGAGAGTTTCCCCTGTGGGGGAATAGCAGGTCTCTCTTGCTGTAAAAAGCTGGTACTAATTCATCCCAGACACACCTCAGGTAACCCCCAAAACAATGTCATAACATTACACTGTGTTTATCCAACTGCTAGACCAGATCCTTTTCCAACTCCCACTTGCCCCAGCTTGTGCAACATGGTTCAATGTGGGGGAGAGGCCGGACAGCAGGGACAGGGACGGTAACAATTTTGTAATCTTCCAAGGGAAAAAGGACAGGTGTGACTAACTTTTCCTCAGACAACGGAAGTATTCTCCCTTTCCGTTCCCCTTTCCCTCTCCTGGACCTAGATTCCTCTTCCCCCGCCATCTCTCCTCTCCTCTTGGTAAGATTGCTGGGGTGGAGGGAGAAAGAATCACTGAATTGTATAATCTTCCAACAGGCAAGAGACAGCTGTTACTAACTTCAGACAAAACTATAAAAAAAACTTTTTTTCAACTGTGCCGTCCTCAGCTGATGCCTTTCCAAACCCGTCCCCTCCCTTCCTCCAGTCTGTGTGGCCATGGGACCATCACTGCCAGTCAGACAATAAATGCAGACAGAGGCACGGAGGTTGCATGGTGATCTGTTTTAGAGCCTCTGCCAGATGCATAATAGTGGCTCATCAGAAATTAATAAAAATCATTCATTTATAGCCATGCCTTGCTCATGAGCCATTTAAGGGCTGAAGTGGAGTAGGGGCTGGGCTGAAAACCAAGGATGTTAGCACTGGAGGAGTGAGATTGACAGGTAGGGTGGGGGTTCATTGTAATTTACCAGCCTGGAGTTCCAGTTCCTGCTGCGGCTCAATGTCCTCGGCTTTACCAAGGAGGCTTCTGCAACCACTACTTTAAGCAGAGGTGCAGAATTCCATGCTTCTCATTCTTGGAGTCTTCTGGGGCATCCTCCATGGTCCCTGCTGCCTCCTCACCTTGGTCTTCATCAGCCCCCCACTGGACAATCAGGCCAGTCGGGTTGAGGAGGGGGACATGAGCCACTCCAGGCTCTGTGCTGGGAGCACTTGGCAGCACCCAGTCCAGCTCATCACAGAATGAGCATGTACAAAGAGCCCTCCTGGAGCAACTGTTTGAGTCTTTGGCTTTCCTCTGCAGGACCGCAAGTGTTTGATGCATTTCCAGCATTGGGCTGGAGTCTACTCCAAGCTTGCCTCCTCCAGCTTCCATGACATTTCCCAGTAGACGCGAATGGTCCTGTGACCCCAGGCAAAGTCCTGGAGAACAGTTTACCCCAGCCACATACTGATCAGCACCTGGTTGTGGTCAGTGGTCCAAGAGTTAGCCTACCTCATTTGGCTCCTGCAGGAGTGTCACATCTTAAACTGGGGGAAACGGTCAAACAGAGCAAAGAGATCAGGTTCTGCCCTTCCTAGTGTAACTCCCAAGAACCCACCTAGTCCCTGGGGCTTTGTGTGGGTGTAACTCAGGGAGGGGCGCTGTCCCGGGGATGAAGGGGACAAGGGCAGACTCAAAGTCTTCTTGGCAGCCCGGGGGGGATGGGGAGGAAGAGGTAGATACACTGCAGGGTAGGGGTATGGTCCAGAGTGACCAAAACAAATTAGAAGATTGGGCCAAAAGAAATCTGATGAGGCTCAACAAGAACAAGTGCAGAGTCCTGCACTTAGGAAGGAAGAATCCCACGCGCTGCTACAGACTGGGGGCCAACTCGCTAAGTGGCAGTTCTGCAGAAAAGGACCTGGGGAATTACAGAATTACAGTGGATGAGAACCTGGATATGAGTCAGCAGTGTGCCCTTGTTGACAAGAAGGCTAATGGCATATTGGACTGCATTAGTAGGAGCACTGCCTGCAGATTGAGGGAAGTGATTATTCCCCTCTATTTGGCACTGGTGAGGCCACATCTGGAGTATTGCATCCAGTTTTGAGCCCCACACTACAGAAGGGATGTAGACAAATTGGAGAGAGTCCAGAGAAGGGCAATGAAAATTATTAGGGGGCTGGAGCACATGACTTATGAGGAGAGATGGAGGGAACTGGGCTTATTTAGTCTGCAGAAGAGAAGAGTGAGGGGGGATTTGATAGCATCCTTCAACTACCTAAGAGGGGTTCCAAAGAGGATGGATCTAGGCTGTTCTCAATGGTGGCAGATGACAGAACAAGGAGTAATGGTCTCAAGTTGCAGTGGGGGAGGTCTAGGTTGGATATTAGGAAACATTATTTCACTAGAAGGGTGGTGAAGCACTGGAATGGGTTACCTAGGGAGGTGATGGAATCTCCATCCTTAGAGGTTTTTAAGGGCCTGTGGTCTCTTCCAACCCTAATCTTCTATGATTCTAGGACAGACTCTGTTCAGAGTGACCGGGTCCCCTTGGCATGGGGAGGATTGTAGGGCGCCCGTTTCAGGGAGGGGCAGTGCCTGAGAGAAAGGAGGGTCTAATGACTGACCAGGTCTAATGACTGACAAGGGAAAGCCTGAGAAGAAGAGCTAGCCTGACCAATAGGGAGTGAGATGCCTGCTCTGGAGAGGAGAGAAGTCAGTCTAGAGGAGCTGGAGCCAGCCAGGGAAAGGGCAGGGCTGGCTAGGGAGGCTGGTGACAGGGCTGGCCTTACCATGAGGCGAACTGAGGCGGCAGCCTCAGGAGCCAGACTAGGGGAGGGGGAAGCAGGGGTATTCTTTCTGCTCTAGATGCACAGAGATGGTGGAGTGCTGTGCTGGAGGAAGAAGGGCACAAGAGACATAACAGGCAGGCAGGGCCGGTGCAAGGAAGTTTCGAGCCCTAGGCGAATCTTCCACCTTGCCCCCCCCCCCCATCCTGAAGTGTGCCGCCCGTCCCCGTGGCAGCTCCTCACCCCATGGCCTGAGGAGCCCTGCGGTACCTCCTTGTGATGCAGTAGGGACTGTCTGTGTGGGGAGTGGGAGAGCAGGGGAGGACTTTAGGGGATGGACGATGCCAGGGCCTGTAACCTGAGCTAGGTAAGGGAGGGGAAAGGTCAACACCTTTGCCCGGGAAGGGGAACAAAAGAAGGGAGTGGCAGGAGGGAAGCAGTTTGAGTTTGGGCTTGGGGCTGTGTGGGCGGAATTCAGGGTATCCTAGCTAGGATCCAAGCACCCTGAAAGCCCAGAAGGACTCGGTGGAGGGGTCCTGACTGTGCCTGCAAGCTCTGCTGTAACCTGTGTTCCTGTTGTCCAATAAACCTTCTGTTTTACTGGCTGGCTAAGAGTCACTGTGGGTCCCAGGAAGAGGGGTGCAGGGCCGGACTCCCCCACACTCCATGACACTCCTCACCCCAGCTCCCCTCTGCTCCGCATCCTCTCCAAGCAGGACTGTGCAGTGGAACCCCTGGGCTGGCGGCTGCCGGCAGCAGCGTGCTGACCCAGGGGACCTCCCTGGGTTGCCAGTGGCGCGCCAGGGCAGCCCAGAGGATTCCGGGGGCCTGGGGTCTTCAGCGGCGGGAGGCCCCTGCTTTGGCGGTAATTCGGCGGCGGGGGGGCCCTTCCGCTCCGGGACCTGCCGCCGAAGTACCCCAGATACCCACCGCGGGGCCCCCCCACCCCCAAATTGCCACCGAAGAGGGACCAGCTGCCGAAGTGCAGCCGGGTCTTCAGCGGTAATTCTGTGGCGGAGGGCCCCCACCATGGGTCTCTGGAGCACTTCAGCTACTGGTCCCAGAGTGGAAGGGCCCTCCACCACCGAATTACCGCCAAAGACCGGGCTGCATGTCGGCAGCGGGTCCCGCTTTGGCGGTAATTCACCAGTGGGGGGTCCTTCTGCCCTGGAGCAGAAGGACCCCCCCATCAGCGAGGACCTGGAGCAGAAGAAGCTCCAGGGGCCGGGCCCCGCGAGAGTTTTCCGGGGCTCCTGGAGCGAGTGAAGGACCCCACTCCAGGGGCCTCGAAAAACTCTCGTGGGGGCCCCTGCGGGGCCTGGGGCAAATTGCACCCCTTGCCCTCCTCTCTGGGCGGCCCTGCTGGCGCGCTGACCCAGAGGAAGCCCTGGGCTGCCGGCAATGGCGCCCTGACTGGGGGGACCCCCTGGGCTGCTGGCTGCCTCGGCGGCACCCTGACCCAGGGGACCCCCTGGGCTGCCGGCTGCCGCGGCGGTGCACGCTGACCCAGGGTCAGTGCGCCTCCGCGGCAGCTGGCAGCCCGGGGTTTCCCTGGGCTGCGGGCTGCAGCGGCGGCGGCGTCCTGACCCGGGGGACACCCTGTGCTGCCGGCTGCTGCCGGCAGCTCATACTCCCTCTTCGTCCCAGCAGCAGCTGCCGGTCAACCATTTAAAAAAAAATTGGGGGGGCCTTTTTGGCGCCCCCAAATCTCGGCGACCTAGGCAACCACCTTGTTCGCCTAAATGGTTGCACCGGCCCTGCAGGCACGCAGGAGAAAAGGTGAGAGAGAATAACAGAAAGCAGCAGGAGCTGCAAGGAGAGAGAGGAGGAGGAGCCTCTTATGTACCTCTCTAGCACCCCCAGGAGCCTGGACTGATTAACACCAACTTCTCAGGGAGCTTCCTGATTTCTGCTGCTTCCCTGAACCCACCTGAGGAGAACAGGCAGTCAACTGAAGTAGTAGGAGCCAGTTAGGCCCTTAAGACGCTGATATCTTCCCTCACACAGGCCCTGCTACCAGCCTGCTTATTTGTCCCCTTCAACTGAGTGTTGAGAGCCACTATAGCTGGCACAGAACAGCAGTCATGAGTGAAAGAAGAAAATGCCCCTCTCGGGCAGCATTCACAAAAAGAAAGAAAGCAAAGGAAGCTTTTCTATCTAAGCAAATAGGAGCTCTCCCGAGATACATAGACACAAATGCTCACGGTGAACCTTCTGTCCCTAGTGAGGATGTGAGTGGTGAGGAGATGCCTGATCTTCCAGTTAGTCAGAGTACAGATGACCTGGCAGCTACTGCAGTATCCATATCTCCATCTCAAATGGATGTAACCATGCACATTCCTGAAGAATAGTGTAGATCAGAGAAGAGTGTGGTGGAAGTGCAAGAAACAGCTGCTGCTGAGGTTAGTTCCTTAAGTCTAGATGATCCAGGACTGTGGACCCACTTGAGCAGTAGCCTGAGGGACTTCCTTGTACTGCATGGGCCACAGCAAGTGAAAAACTTCATGTTCCCCAAAGACAATGAAAATAGAAGTTTTCATCCAACACATTACTGGTGTGAAATCCCCAATGGTGACAAAGTGGAGAGGCCATGGCTTATGTACTCAAAACCCCAGAATGCTGCATACTGTTTTTGTGGCAAACTCTTCCAGTCTAATGTTCCAGCCACATTGGGTTCTACAGGAACAAAGAACTGGAAAAATCTGGCTAGAAATCTGACATGCCTTGAGAAGGCAGCAAATCACCAGAGAGCATTCCATAGGTGGAAAGAGCCTGAGATGAGACTAAGATTAAAGGCCACCATAGATGATCAGCATCAAGAGAAGATTGCATCAGATTCTCTTTACTGGCAAAATGTTCTGAAAAGGCTCATTGGCACTGTGAGAATGCTTACTACTCAAAACCTAGCACTGCGTGGCACTTCAGATCAGCTGTGTGTACCAAACAATGGAAACTTCCTTAAAATTGTGGAGCTGATGGTTGAGTTTGATGCTATACTCCAGGAGCATCTAAGAAGAGTCACCACCCAAGAAATGTACACACACCACTACCTTGGAAAAACAATTCAAAATGAGATCATACAGTTACTGGCAACAAAAGTCAAACACAAGATTGTGGCAGATCTGAAGTCAGCAAAATATTACTCTGTTATTCTGAACTGCACACCTGACATCAGCCATACTGAACAAATGACTTTAATGGTGCATTTTGTAACAACAACAGAACCCAGTGAAAATGTCCAAGCAATGGTGGCTGTCAGAGAGCATTTTCTAGAATTTATTGACATTGATGATACTACAGGAGCTGGTATGACAAATGTGCTTCTTAAAAAGCTGGAAGATATGGGAATTGCGATAGCTGACGAGAGGTCAGGGCTACGATAATGGTGCCAACATGAGAGGAAAGAACAGAGGAGTGCAGACACGGATCTGTAATCGAGCGGACTCACCCCCGCGACTCCCCCTGCTGGTGTCTTCGGGGAATTAGCTTGGTTTCCAGCCCGGAGTGCCCTCTGCAGGCCGGTGATCCACCTGTCGTCTGGCCTCGTGTCCCTCCCCGGACCCGGTGCCCTTTTACATGGAGTGCTGACCCCAAGCAGTCACCCCTTTCTCCGAGGGATTCCCCTTCCCGGGGAACCCCCGCCCTCTATCCCCACTTTGCCTCAGTAGATGGCTACTGCCCAGTCTCCATCTAGCCCCCGTTCACTGGGTCAGACTGCAGTATCAGCCACTCATCATAGGCAACGGGGTTTGGACTGGCTGCCTTTACCCACCCTCCGGCTGCCCCTCTGCAAGCCCAGTACCTAGGAGGCCTAGAACTAGGCCCTACAGCCTGAGGAGTTGCTGGCCTAGGGCTTCCCTGTTCCTAAGGGCTTTCCCCAGCCCTGCCTTCCTCTAGGTCCCCTGGGTGAGTTCCCAAGCAGCCAGGCCTGTCTCTCTCTCCAGTCAGAGAGAGGCTGTTTTCTTCTGGCTTCCCTGGCCCTCCTATAAGGCCCTGTTGCTCCGTTTGGGGTGTGGCCTCAGCTGCAGCCACTTCCCCAATCAAAGTAGCCTAAAGGCTGCTTTCCCCAGCTACTTCCCCCTTTCAGGGCTGTTTTTAACCCCTTCTGGGCAGGAGCAGGGGTCCACCCTGCTACACACCTCCCACCTCAAAACCCCCACCCCTGGGGATAGGGGGGCTTCTTCTCCTGGACCAGTCACCCATGTGCCTCCAGTGCCACTCGCTTCCTTTCTGATTCCTCCAATCGTTTCCGCAAGCGGACCTCCTCATCTACGACGGCCACATACTCCTTAGCGAGGTCCACCGCTCTCGCTTCAGACTCACGGAGGGCCTGCTCTGCTGCCTCAAGCCGTGCCCGTAGATTTGAGTCCCCCAGGCCCTCTTCCTTCAGGGTCTGGGTCCCCTTGGTGGTCTGTCCCACAACCACCTGGGTCCATTTTGTTCCCTGGACATGTCTCGCCTGGGCTTCAGTCTCTTGCTGGGCCCACTCCATCTGGGTCTCTCTCTCCATGACAGGCGGGGTGATGGTCTGGGTCCCAGCCTCCTGTGGGATCCCCGCGATCTCCACCTCAGCCTGTGTCACCCTCTCTAGATCCAGCATAGCCCCTTCTGGGCCTCCTGGCACCTCCCTCGGCCAACCTTCCCCTCTCCTGAGGGGGCAGTGTCTCTTAATGTGGCCCGGCTTCTGGCAGCCCCAGCAGGCTCCCTGCCTCCTCGCGGCCTTAGGCCTTCTCTGACTTTTTGTGGGCCTAGCCCTCCCTGGGTTGCCCTACACCATGTTCCCTGGGCCTGGACAGTCCCTCTAGAAGTGGCCCGTCTGCCTACACGTCCAACACACTGGCAGGTGCCTGGGTTCCCGCACCCGTCAGACTGCCCGAGGGACCTGCCACTGCCCCTTCTCTGGGTGAGGTAGCCTGCTCCCAACCCAGTAGGGACAGTCCCTCTTTATATGTCCCTGTCTTAAACAGGTAGAGCATGTCCGGTGCTCAGCCGCAGGCCTCCTGGTCCTGGCTCTCCGCCTCTCCCATCAGTCTCCACCACGCCTCCGGAACTCCGTCCTGAGGATGTTGCCCAGGGCCCGCTGTTCCTGTACCAGCTGGCCCACTTGTTCCCGGAGGGCTTCCTGCACCTCCCACATGTCCTGTTGGGCCTCCCAGACCCCCTGCAGGTGATCAGCCCCCGTTCTCTGGGGCCCTGACACCGGGGCACAACCAGGGACTATCTCGGGGGCCTCTGGTAGACGACCCCCGTGTACCCTGGATCTATCATCCTCTGGATCCCTTCAGTCCAGGCAGTAGTCCTTAGTCCTTGCCCTAGTACCCTGTATCAGGGACGGACCGCTATGCCCGCATTCTCCACCACATGTAATCGAGCGGACTCACCCCCGCGATGCCCGCTGCTGGTGTCTTTGGGGAATTAGCTTGATTTCCAGCCCGGAGTGCCCTCTGCAGGCCGGTGATCCACCTGTCGTCTGGCCCCGTATCGCTCCCCGGACCCGGTGCCCTTTTACATGGAGTGCTGCCCCCAATCAGTCCCCCCTTTCTCTGAGGGTTTCCCCTTCCCGGGGAACCCCCACCCTCTATTCCCACTTTGCCTCAGTAGATGGCTACTGCCCAGTCTCCATCTAGCCCCCGTTCACTGGGTCAGACTGCAGTATCAGCCACTCATCATAGGCAATGGGGTTTGGACTGGCTGCCTTTACCCACCCTCCGGCTGCCCCTCTGCAAGCCCAGTACCTAGGAGGCCTAGAACTAGGCCCTACAGCCTGAGGAGTTGCTGGCCTAGGGCTTCCCTGCTCCTAAGGGCTTTCCCCAGCCCTGCCTTCCTCTAGGTCCCCTGGGTGAGTTCCCAAGCGGCCAGGCCTGTCTCCCTCTCCAGTCAGAGAGAGGCTGTTTTCTTCTGGCTTCCCTGGCCCTCCTATAAGGCCCTGTTGCTCCGTTTGGGACGTAGCCCCAGCTGCAGTCACTTCCCCAATCAAAGTAGCCTAAAGGCTGCTTTCCCCAGCTACTTTCCCCCTTCAGGGCTGGTTTTAACCCCTTCTGGGCAGGAGCAGGGGTCCACCCTGCTACAGGATCCGAGAGTTAAACCTTCTAGCTTTTTTTGTCCCATGTAGTTCTCATTCATTTAACTTGGTGGTCTAGTGAGGCTGCTGATTTTTTTAATGTAATTCAAAACATCCATGTATTTTTCTCTGCATCAAGTCATGAATGGCAAATTTTGAAGCAACATCTGGGAACATCCTCTCTGACACTGAAACCACTGAGTGCCACACGATGGGAAAGTTGAGTGGAGGTGATAAAGCCTATCAAACACCAGATTGGGAAGATAGATGATGCCATAGTTGCCATTATGGAGGATAATGCTATGACATTTGTGGAAGAACAGTGGCAGAGGGAAATGGAATCACCAGAAACATACATAACTTCAAATTTCTGTGTGGCTTGGTGTTGTGGCACGACACACTGTTTGAAACAAATGTTATAAGCAAGAGACTCCAAGGTGTTGACCTTGATATATCTGGAGCAATGGAACAACTGGACAAAGCAAAGTCATTCCTACAGTCTTACCAGTCTGATGAGGGATTTCAAAACATTCTGAACAGTGCACAGAAGTTGGCAGAGGAACTTCACACTGAAGCTATTGTCCCACCCATTCAAGAATACAAGAGTCACTGAAGAAGAAGACATTTTGATTATGAGGCACGGGATAATCCTATAAGAGACCCCAAACAACAATTCAAGGTTGAATTCTTTAACCAGGTGCTAGATTGTGCAATACAGTCAGTTGAAGAACATTTCATGCAGCTCAAGGAACACAGCAGTATATTTGGGATGTTGTATGATATTCCAAAACTCCTCACTATACCTGAAGAAGACCTACACCAGCAATGCAGGGCACTAGAGACAGTGTTGATACATGATGACATGTGCGATATTGATGCAAGTGATTTAGGTGATGAACTGAAAGCCCTTTCAAGATACATTTCAGCAGGATCATCTCCAAAGGCTGTTCTGGAATATATGTGCACAAATAAGATGACCACCCTCTTTCCAAATGTGTTTGTTGCTCTGCACATACTTCTAACACTTCCGGTAACAGTTGCCAGTGGAGAACCCTGCTTCTCCAAGCTGAAGTTAATAAAACCACATCTACGCTCCACAATGACACAGGAGACGCTGGTCGCCCTTGCAACCATCTCAATAGAGCATAAGCTGGCCCAGACTGTGGACCCTCAGGAAGCAGTTCAAATCTTTGCAACTAAGAACCCACGGAAAGCACCTCTTTGATTAGTCAAACAGATAAAAATGCCAGTGTTTACTATGCAGACAAGAAAAGTTACATTTGCTGTTCAGGCGTTTGAAATTTAAGCGTTACTTAAAATTTTTGAACAAGGCATTTAAAGTTGTTAGTTCTCCTTTACTGGGGTAAGTAGCAGGGCAGTACCATGAGAGGAGTAGAATAGGAAGAAGGCAGAATTGAGACCTTTCAAAGTTTTGGCCTAAATGAGGGGACATGAGAGTGTCATTTGAGCTCCCCGTCTCAGGTGCCAAAATGCTGTGGGCCAGCCCTGGCTGGTGAGGCTCAGGCTTGTTTCCAGGGTCCCCCTGAGAACTGGCCTGTAGGGCCCGGCAACAACATCCCTCAGCTTGGGCCTCTCCCTCTTCAAGGCAACTCACAGTTTGTAGAGCTTTGTTGGGAAAACTTCCCTTGCCCAGCCCTGCTGGGTTAGCCCTGCAGCTCCCTAGGTGAGATCAGTCACCACATGGCGAGCTCCGCTCTGGCTGTGAGTGTGTCTGAGCGCTGGGGTGGGAGACTAACACTAAGATTTTAGTAGAGTTTTGTAACCTGCACCCTGAGCCCTGCACCGCTTTGTGGTGTGGGTAAATCCTGACACCAAAAGGAGCCTGACTCCTGCCAACAGAGATCAGCCCTTCTGCAGTGACTGAGGAGCCCAAAGCCATCTCTGAACCTGAGAATCATTCGCTGAGTTGTGAGTCACCATCCTTCAGTTAGATAGACTGTTTGGGAGACCCCCGCACCTCAAACTTTGTCCTCAAGCCAGGGGTGAGGGTTTGGGGATTTTGTTACCTGCTGCCTATTAAACCTGTGGAGGGACTGACCATCTTATCCCACGTGAGTCTATTGTGCTGTACTGAACCCAGTCAGCCATGTCGCTAACTGCTGTACATGTAAGGGGACTGTTGGCCCCTTACTAAAACTCAGTGGGGGTGTTTTGGTTGGCTAGCTGCCAGTACCAAAAGGAAGGGGCAGGGTTGATGGGAAATCAGGACCCTGAGACTGACAGTCCCCAAGAACAATGGGGAGAGGCCAGTGCTCCGGGTCAGCCTGATTGACAGGGCAGGCAGGCCAATGAGGGAGTCAGGAGGTTGGGGTGGGGGAGTCCCATCCTCTGTGGGAACTGGAATTGCCTGGGTCAGATAGAGTGGGGCCGAGCTAAGGAGAGGGCAGGGCCTCCAAGCTGAGCTGGGGAGCAGAGCTGTGCCAGCCACAGAGAGTCAGAGAAGCAGCCCAGGGAACAGATCAGTGCTGGGAGCAGAGTCACAGAAGCAGCCCACAGAGCAGACCTGTCCTGTAGCAACCAGAGCCAGAGGGGCCAGAGAAACAGCCCAGGGAGCTGGGGGCAGAACAGCAGCCATGCTGAGGCAGAGTGGAGCTGGAGCTGGGGCAGAGTGGCACAGGCCCAGCGCAGGGAGATGCCCCAGCCAAGATGCCTGGCAGACCAGACTTGGAGGGGGATCGTAACCCCAAGAGGGGAGGCTGATGCTGGGAAGAAGGGTCCTGCCACCTGGAGCCTGAAGCCTTGTGGCCACCACCAGAGCTAGTGCCCAACCTTCAGCATCCCTGCAGCACAGCCAGGGCCTGAGAAGGGGCCTGGAATGTGTGAGGAACAGACTGAACTTCCCTTACATTCCAAAGATGCTGGTTGCGATGTTCCCATGCTGCAAAGTGGGGTGATGTGTTTTCCTTTAACCTTTCCTATTTCTTCCTTATTTTTTTAATTGATTGCTGTTTAATAAATTGTATTTGCTTTTAACTGTATGTAATGATACAGTTAATGGTCAGGGAAGTGTCCAGTGCGGAGAGAGCACCCCAGAGTGAGGACACCCTAGCTCAGGCTTGTTGGGGTTACGAGGACTCTGCCACACAGGAGAGTGGAAGAGGAGCCCCCAAGGTCAGGCAGGCCTCTGGGTAAAGGAAGTGGGAGCAAGGACTCAGATTCTTTCACTAACCCATTTCACCAGGGTAATGTATAAGCCAGAAGAGTTCCCCCAAACAGTGCGACCATTCCCCCGCTTACACAGAGAAGATTCATGGCTACAGGCCACAAAGGGCCCCTACAAAGTGAATGTACCAGCGGGACTCTAATGGTACATTTGCTATATCAGGTCATGTGACTGGGGAACTTCACAAGTATTATCGGTGTGGGCTCCTGAGAGTAGTGTTTTACCCGGTTATATTTTTCTCCTGTTTAATATAATGACTGTGTTGAATATATTGTGTGTGTTGGTTATTTCTTGGGAGTCTCCAACTAACCAGCATGTTAAATGGGGGTTATCCTGCAGTCAGAATTTTCTTCCCCAGCTGCCCTGATGTTGCTGCCAGGAAGTAGCAAGTGGGGTGGAGGTACTGCCACATAAATCCATATGGGAAGAAAATAAGGAAATTACCCTTTGCGGAGAGGGAGGCAGGATCCAGAAGAACCCGTAAGGAGACTGGCACTAAAGGAGATAATTCAGTGGATAGCGGATGCTACAATGGCCATCCAATCCCTCAATCAGGTGAGTCCCTGGGAGTCTCAACACATGACTGGAGTCATCCCAAGTGACTCCATTGCTAGGCAACCTCACCTCTGCTAAGCAAGGTCCTCTGGGAAGGGACCAGAAGGGACCTTTTGTCTGGAGTGATTACCTTCCAGTGGTCAGACACTTAAGCTAACATCCTTCCACCACTAACCCTTTGCCACCCACCTCTGGATTCCAGTCCAACAGAAAGGCACACAAACAATGCAGAAGGCAAAGGGGCTGCACATTTGAAATGGAGGTTGCAGTGTAGTAAAGATACATACAGAGAATTCATAGTCTCATCCAAGTTTCATGGATTGTCCAAGCAGATTTCCCAAGTGTTCACAGGTGGGCACAAGGAACTGTACATGGTGCTCTCCTGAGCCACTCACAAGCCCATGCAGTCTTTGGCCCAGTGGTTTCTTACCCCTTGAGCCCAGCCATCACTAACCATGCAACACAAAAGGACAGTGATGTGACATGCCTGCCTTGCTTTGTGATTGTTCACCCCAGGTGTCAGGAGCCCAACAAGGGCAGTTGGGGCCAAAGGTCAGACCTGGGGCAAACCTGATTCTGGGAGTAGCAGAGGAGTTCATAATCAGGGTCGACACCAAGGTCCAAATCAGGTTTCAGGGTCTGGGGTCAGGAGGCAAAGTACTAATCAAGCCAAGGTCAAAGCCAGGAGTTCAAGAGCAGGCATAGTCATGGCTGCTACAGGATAACCACACAGTTGCCCAGACACTCCCTGGAATACTCTTGGAGTTTATATAGGGAGGGGAGCCAGCCAGGAGGCTGCTACCTGTCAGATCCCTTGAAGTGGGACTGCCCCTGGTTAGTGTCCACAGCAGATCATAAACAGTGGAGCACAAGCTAGTAATAGCAGCCTGGTGATACTAGCTGCCTAGCAGTTCTTCTGACCTGGGTTCTAGACCTGCAGGAACTTATATTACACCATTCCCCAGGAGGTGCCCCCCTGCTAGCCTATGTTTGTTTGGATGGGCTGCTATGAGATCAGGTACATAGACTTGGGACACAGGCTTCCATGATTATTCTTCTGGACCATAGCCCTCCCAGTCAACAAAGTACAAGAGGGAGCCGCATCTGATTTTTGAGTCCAGTATCTCATGGACCTCATACTCATCCTTGACTCCACACCAGAAGAGGCAGTGGTTGAGCCAAGTGAGCGAAGGATCCATTGATGTAGGCTTTTAGCAAGGGTACGTGAAACACTGGGTATATTTTGAGGGATCTGGTTAACTGAAGCTTTCTGGTCACTGGGTTGATTATCTGGCTGATGGAATACAGCCAAGGTAGCAATAGTCCAGTTTACAACGCAGCCAGTTGGCGTAAAGGTTTTGGGCTGAAAGCCACACTTTTTGCCAGATAGTGAATGCCAGGCCATCCTGGCACCAGCAGTGGGCACACTGTGTGTAGTCCTCCTTGTCTTTGTCCAAATGGGGCTTGAGTTCTTCTTGGACTTCATGGATCTGCTGTACCCAATTAGCAGCTATGGGATTGGTGGAGATGACAGGTATGCCTAGGTGGAAGCCACAGGTTGCATAGAACAGATTCTGCCCAGTGACGATGTGGTTGGTGTTGTAAGCAAACTCTGCTTGGGGTAGGAGGCTCGGCCACTTGTCTTGGTGGAAATTCTTGAAGCAGCCCAAGTGTTGTTGTAACGCTTGATTTGCTCGTTCTGACCGACCGTCAATTTGTGGGTGATGTGCGATGGATGTCTAAGTGCAGACCCCAAACAATCGTAGGGGTTCATGCCAAAACTGCAACACAAACTGCGGACTCCAATCAGTTGTGACTTGCTGTGGGAGTCCATGGAGATGGGTGACATGAGTCACCAGGAGCTGGGCCGTTTCTTCCGCACAGGGCAGGTGTGCAATGGGGACGAATTGGACCATTTTTGTCAACTGGTCAACCACAGTGAGGACTAGAATGTGCCCATTAGAGATGGGAACCTTAGGTATGGAGTCTAGGGTAATGGCCATTCAGGGTCTAGATGGGGTTTTGGAAAGCACTAGGATGCTCAAGGTTTTCGAGCGCAGTCTATTGGTGTAGGTGCATGTCTTACAGGAATCTGCATACGAGTGCATGGTCATGAGTATTCGGGGCCACCAGAAGGTGCAGATGGCCAAACAGAAGGTCTTGAGGTGCCCAGATGGCCTTATAATGGTGAGTCATGACAGAAGGGTAGTATCTCTAACTGGAGGGTCCTGGCAGAACATATAAGGGGCCTTTGACATAGAGCAACCCATCCTGGACCTCCAGATAGAGGCATCACTCTTTAAAGGCCACTTTCATGTCTAGAAGCTCCTTATTTAGAATTTCATAATTCTCTTCAGCTGGAGTGAACATCTGTGAATAGTAGGCACAAAGGTGGAGGTGCTGTTGAGAACCATGCCGTTGAGAGAGTATGGCCCCAATTGCCACATTGGAGGCATTGGTCTCGACAATGAAAAGTCATGCTGGGTCAAGATGGACCAGGATTTAGGCACTGGTAAAGGTCATCTTGAGCTGGTTGAATGTTTATTAGGCCTCCAGAGACCAGATGAAGGTGGTGTTTTTGCAGAGAAGCTCTGTAAATCGGGTGATTTGGCCTGACAACCCTGAGATGAACTGCCTATAAAGATTAGCAAACCCCAGGAAGCACTGCAGCGCCTTGATGTTTTGGGGGGACACCGAGGTCAGTATCGTTTCCACCTTCTTGGGATCCATTCAGAGGCCATCAGGGGACAGGATATAGCCCAGGAACACCATGGACACTGGTCAAAGCTGTACTTTTCCAGCTTTGCATACAGGGCATGTTGACAGAGCCATTCCAAGACCAACCGGACATGCTGGGTATGTTGTTTGGGATCCTCAGAAAAGATGAGGATATTACAGGTGGACTTTATGGTATAGGATGTCATGGAAGACCTCATTCACAAAGTGCTGGAATGTTGCCAGCTCTGGTTCTAACTTTGCCAAATATGGCCAAACAACAGATATGGCCAAACGATACCCTGGCCCCTCGTTGCAGCTCAATTGGGCAGACATCATCACGGTGTAGTGATAGGGTGTCAGCATTCTTCCTTTTGAAGATATCACTGTACTCACTGTACTGGAGAGAGAAGTGCTGGAGTCAAGTCTAGTGACTGTCCCACCTGACCCATGGCAAGGACCACGGGGGCATGTCTTGGTTCTTGGGTTCATCAGACAGTGCAGGAAGGCAGACTTGCTGGCAGAACTTGGAGCAGAAGCTAACCTTGTGCTCATGCCAAAGGATGTGTGGATCATGAGTTGCCAGCCATGAAATGCCAGCAATTTTGGGGAAGTGTGGTGAGCAGATCATTCCAAACTGAAGGACCTCCTGATGGTCCTGAACAGCAACACCCAGAGGCACCGTCTACTGTGTCACTGACACTGATGACAGGAGAGAGCTATTTATAGTCTCCATTAGATTGGGGACAATCTTCATAGAGGCCATATCAGCATCTATGAAGTTGTCCGCTGCCCCAGAACCCACCAGTGCCCACTCTGGGGCAATTCAGCAAGGCTCCCCAGAACACGGAGTCAGACCTGGACTTGAAGGTGCAGGAACTGCTCACCATACCTGGCATGCATTGGTGAGGAGTAGGGGAGCATTATCTTGGGGCTCACCCAGGCCAACCTCCTGTACCGGGCCTGGGCATGGTGATTTCCTGTGCTAGAGTTCAGGATAGCTGTTGGCAAGAGTATGGCCGGACCCTCCACAGTAGAAACACAGTCCATGGCAGTGGCAGCACTTTTTCCTTGGGGTCACATGGCGGCGGGCTCTATCCAGCTACATGGGTTTGGGGTCTGGGTTGAAGACAAGTATTGAGGGGCACCAGCCAGGTGGTAACACAGACCCCTTACTTTCCTCACATTGTTCACTGAGCCTGTTGTCAAATGCATATGACAAGGTAGACAAAGGCATTTATGTTGGTCAGGGCCGCCACACGAGCTTAGTCTCCTTGTGTAGTCCCCACTGGAACTGGTAGAGCTGGGCTGCTTCATTGCATTGTGTTGGAGACTAGTCACTAAAAGTAGGCAGCATAAGAGGAGATCCACACCTGAGATACCAACTTTCATTTTTCCAGGTGGGTGCTCCACCTCTGCTCCACCCTGAGGCCCTGCCTCCACTTTGCCCCTTCTCCCCAGGCCCCACTCTTGCTCTGCCTCTTCCCACCCCTACTCCACCCCTTCTCCCCCGCACGTTCCGCCCACCGCCAAACAACTGATTGGCAAGGCCCTCCGAACAGCTGATTGGTGGGTGGTTGGTGGGTGCTGAGCATCTATGGAGTGGGGAGCTATAAGCCATACAGTTTCCTGGGACACTTTCTGGATTGTCCCTGGGATTTATATAGGGCAGGGAGCCAGTCAAGACCCATGAGGCTGCTGCCTGTCAGACCCCTTGAGGCAGGATTTCCCATGTCTGTGTCCACAGCAGTGGAGCGCAAATTGGTTACAGCTACTGCTGAGTGTCTGCTGCCGGGCAGCTCTGCAGGTCTGGTTGCTAGACCTTAACCAGCTGCCCTACTCTTGGCATGGATGAGACCACTATAGTGCAGGAGCCCTGAGGGTAGGATGACTGCAAGGCAGGACACGTGCTCTGAATCACTGCCCCTTCTGTGCACAGTGGCCTACAGGAGTGGGTGCAGAAGGCACTCCAACTGTGCAAGAAACACTGGGGATGGCCAAAATAGCGCTGTGCAGAATGTGGTGGGGGATTATCTGCAATCATATCTATGAATCTTCTATAGTTGTGAGGCAGGTGATTATTGTTTCACTGGCTGAAAGGTGACTAAGGTTAAACCCTGCAAAACCCCAAGAAATGGTTGTGGACAGAATTCAACTGCCCCGTGCTCACGTGGACAATACCAGGAATCCACTGTATGAAGGCTACCTCCAGCCCCTCTGGAGAAATGTATAAACCAGTCTGGAGTTGGTTCAGGGGAGGGTCCCCCCAGAGGGATCTGTGCAGCAATTTGGGGGGAATGCGCTGGTCATGAACATCTGTAGCAGTGTCTGCTGAGAGGGCACGGAAAGAATCCTCTGGCTGTGTCCGGGGACGTGGGCAGTGCCCTCCCTGGCATACAGGACACCAGGTTCCATGGCAGGGAGACCGTTCTCAAACTACTTCCTTCTTCCTCCCCCAGCACCAGCTGCCCTGGAGCAGCAATTGCCGTAAGTGCAACTCATGTGACGCCGCAGCTTCCTGTGCATTTCCCAGTGTCTGCTTCAGCTACGGGTGCAGTAAGTGACACGCTGGGTGCTGTGCTCCACGGCTCAGACTTCCCCTTGCTTGTCCTCTTCCAGCCTTTCTGGAGAGAGCGCCATGCTGCGCCGCAAGCCATCCAACGCCAGCGACAAGGAGCAGGCGCAGAAGAAGAAGGTGAGTGTGAGAAGAGCCTCTGCCTGCTCCAGCAAAGGGCGGCCCACAGCCCAGCTGTGACCAGCCCACCAGCTGCAAGCTCTCTCAGTCTCTCCCCTCCCCCAGGTCCCAGCTCTGAGCAGCTCCATGCTGCCTGTGGGTTCATGGCCCTGACACTAGACGCTGGCAGAGCTGACCGATCCAGCCAGTTCCACAGAGGGATGGTCTCCCATCAGACCCTGCTGGGGTGGACGGTGCCAGCTTGCGCCCCACAGAAGGACTATGCTGAGGGCAGACCCCCTGTGATGGTGGGTGGGAGGGTGACTAGTCTGGACAAAGACCCTGTGCCATGTCCAGGGCTGGGAGTGAATTGTGGAGCTACAGGAATTAGAAATGGCAAAGTCCTCTCGGCCCTTGGTGCCACTCATTCCACTCCCTGGGTGCTGCAGGAATGTCTCCAGGGTTTGGTCCAGGCTAGACTGCTTAGTGGTAAGCCATGGCCCCCATCATCTCTCTGGGGGAACGACACTATTCCAGTGCCAGCAAAACGTTCCTGATATTCAGCCTACATTTCCTCTGCTCGTGTCTCCCCATTGTGTCTACTTAGCTGCTCTCCACATATCTCCCTTCCCTTCCCCGTCAGGTAGCACTCGGCTGCACTGCGAGTCTCCTTGGCCACAGCTCCTGGTTTCCCAACCCCACCTGATCACTGGGGTTGCTCTTCTCTAAGCTCACTCTCATTTGCCAAGACCTGCATGGGGCTGATGAGCTCAGAACTGACAAAAGTGCTGGGTGAAAATCCAACGCTTGGCTTCTTGCTCCATGGGCCAGTGACCTGGCATTGGGATCCCACGGTGACAGTGAGGTAGGGGGATGAATCCAGCTGCTGGGGCCCTGGGTTGTGGAGTTTGCCTTCGCTTGCTGGTCGGAGGTGGCCACCGGCACCAGATGAGCTAGGAGGGTGACTCATACGAGTTGGAGCTGGGAGTTAGCAGATCCCAGCACTAGTGCATTGCCTTGTAGGCACTGCCACATTTCAAGGCTGGGGGGCCAACTTCAGCTGCCTAATGAAGTCCATGGAGATCCCCTTGGTTTGCACTGATGTGAGTGAGAGCAGAGTCCAGTTCTGGAATGATCCTGGCACTAGTGTACTGGAATGTGGCTCCTACCCAGCGCGGAGTGCAGGGGTGTGAAAACCCCTGCTTGTGCATTTGTGGGTGGGGGGGGATGGCACTTGTCATTTCCTTCCTGTGAGGATGTTGAAGGGCTGGGCTGCGTCTGCAGAGAGAAGTAGCTGCTCCGCTCTCAGGCTGGTGAGAAACTTTTGCAGAAACATCACCAGGGTTTTAGCTCATGGATCAAAGCCCTTCAAGGTGTTTGTGGTGCAGGCAATTCTAGGCTGAGCTGATCACGTGCTGCTAACCACTTCCTCTGGCAGCCTGCAAGGACTGGCTCCAGTTAGTGCTCAACACCAGCTAGCACTGAGCAACCTTAGGCAAGAGGAGGCTGAAGGAGACACGGCTCCTCGCTCTGGCCATTGGTAGGCACCTGGACCCATTCCCCAACACTTCAGGGTCAAGCAGCCTAGCTCTTCCTGATCCAGCAGAGTCCCATGGGGTGCAGTAGCTGTGCTAGCCTGGTCATGAGGACAGGCCAGGGAGCCTGGTGTGCAGCCAGCACAGGCCTGTCATATTGGCTCCAGGGCCTGCCTAGAGCACACACACAGCACCAAACCCATCTCCATAAGGGGTGGCGACAAGCATCGCCACAAGCTATTAAAGTGATACAAAGGATTTTCCCCAGGATGCGCCTCCCCAGTGTTGTTCATGACCTACACACAAAAAAGTTAGATAAAGACATCAAATACTCCCGCTGGAAGGGTGCAGCATAGCACTACTTTTACTCTTAGACACCAGACAGATCACACATGGTAATCAAAACCAGAGAGAAAGAAACTGGGCTGCTCCCTAAGGCAGGAGGCACTACTTACCCTACCTGGTTCTAATCTGGCTTTTTCCAGAGTGATTCTGATCACACACTTTCCTACAGAGCCCATTAGACTGCAAGCAAGACCAAGAAAACCTCCAATCTTAAAGTGATAGCTTGCAATTCCAACAAAGTCCTCAATACACCACAGCCAACTCCAGGATTAACCTCCCCAGGAACCTGCCCCCGATTAACTTCCCCAGGAACCTGTCCCCTATCTAATCTCCCCAGACACACTGCCCCCGACTGCACTTCCCAGAAAACCCAAACCCTGACTAACCTCCCCAGAAACCTGCCCCCAATTAACTTCCCCAGGAACCTGTCCTCTATCTAACCTTCGCAGGAACCTTGCCCCGATAAACTTCTCCAGGAATCCACCCCCAATTAACTTCACCCCAGGAACTCACCCCCTAAGTAACCTCCCCAGGAACCTCACCTCCCCAGGAACCTCACCTGTATCTAATCTCCCTGGGAACCCTGCCCCCAACTATGGTTCCCAGGAACCCCAAACCCCAACCAACCTCCCCAGGAACCCTGCCTCTGCCAAGGTGTAATCTCCCTCCTACTCCCCAAGCCTCAGATTCCAATTTCTTAACACACTCCCCATTCCTGGCTCATTCCTGGCACCTCCATATTTTTATGTCTCCTGCCTGGGCCTCCTTGAGGGTCTACCACCTTCTCTGAGGGCAGCCTGGCTTCAGCTCCATTGGAAACAATGGGGGATAGTGCCCATCTTTACTAGAAGTCCAGGGCTAGCATTAGGCTGGTACATGGTACTGCAGTGTATCTGTCTTCCCCAGGCTGCCCTCTTGTTCTTCAGAGCCTCAGCTTTCAATTTAAACAATAGTGGCTCTCTAGCAGTTACGGCTGTGACATAAAACTTGATCTGAACATACCCAAAAGGGGGAGGGATAGCTTAGTGGTTTGAGTATTGGCTTGCCAAGCCTAGGGTTGCTGAGCTCAATCCTTGAGGGGGCCATTTAGGGCTCTGGGGCAAAAAATCTGGGGATTTGGTTGTACTTTGAACAGGGGGTGGGAGCTCCTGAAGTCCCTTCCAGCCCTGATAGTTTATGATTCTATGATTGATGCAGCCACATCTGTGGAGAGCCTCAAACAATAGCTTTGAGATATGATCAGCACCAGTTATTTCAGTGGGTGCTAAGTCAGTACTGATGTTGTCATTGTTAACACTGAACTATTTCAGTGCCCATGCAAGGAGAGCAGCCAGTCTAGTATGGAGACCTGTGCAGCCTGCACTGAGTGATGGTTCATTTTGGAGGTAGGAGCAGGCTGGGTTGGGAGATACCACCACTTCTGTGTTTCCTCCTGCCACAAGGGAGCCCAGCCCAAGGTCCCATGGAGTACAAAGAGCTCACATGATCAACTTTCGATAGCTATTGAGAGCAGTGCCTCATTCTGGCATCGTGAGTGGTGGGGCTTATTGTAGGGGCAGAACTTGGACGAGTCCCCACTACATCTCCCTCGTCCCCGTAACCCCTGTCGGAGCCTCTCTGTTATCTGCAAAGACAGTAGGAAAACAGCAGCTATCTTGGCTGAGGGGAGCTTTGGCTTCAGTCCCATTGAAAGGAATAGGAAGATGGTCATTTTGGATAAGGGCAACATTTCACAAGTTTGAAGACAACAAAGCAGGAGCTAATGAGAACCCAAATCTGTCCTCCCCCAACACTGTGAGAGTGGACAGCTCTGCAAGGGAGAGGATGAGGAAGAGGAAGCCTCTATTTATGTTGACCTCAGCCAGCTGAATGTGGGCATTGCCCCACTTTGGAAGTGATATATTGAGGCCAAGGAGTGGGCTCAGGAGTGTCTGTGGAGGACTCAATGAGGATTTGGTTTCCACATGATATAGGAGGTTACAAGCCTCATGCAACCAGCAGCCCTTGGAAATATCTATCCCATCACTGCTGTCCTGGCCCAGGAACGACAACCGAACCCTGCATGTGCTAGACTCCCCTGCTACCTCTGGGGCGCTCTGCAGAGAGTCTGTCCCTCCAGTCTGACACAGTAGGCCCTTGCAACAGCCCTGCACAGAGTGAATGAGACATTGGGAAGTACCACATCCTTCCTCCTCTCACCATGGAAACAGGCCCTCTCTGGGGAGGCAGGGCAGGCTGAGGCAGCATCATAGCAGCAGGCCTCCCTGGGCATCCCCTCCCGTCTCACTGCCCCACCCTCCACTCTCACTTCCGCTCCTCTCAGGGGCCTGGGCTCTTAGTCCTCCGGCCCTACTTTCCTTCTCTAGCTCTTGGCACCCTGCATTCCACCACCTCCGCCGAGCCTCTCACTGATGCTAGTCAGTCACTTCCATTTTCCCATTGCTACTGGCATTGAAACTCCTGCCTGATCCCCCTTTACTTCCAGTGAGAGCCAGCCTCTGCCAAGACTTTCTCCAGCTGCTCTTCCAGGCACTTGACAATTCCAGCACCCGCCCCCTCTGCCTCTCTCCCTGATGGGTGGCCTAGTGCCAGCCCTGCGTGTCCCCTAGCACCAGCCCTATGTGTCCCCACTGCCTCACTGATAGATGGGTCGCCTAGCGCCAGCCCCGCATGTCCCCTCCGACTCACTTTAGACTCATTGACTGACAGGTCATCTACTGCCAGCCCCTCAAGTGTCCCCTCTGACTCAGCGATAGATGGGTCGCCTACCACTGGCCCTGTGCATGTGCTCTCTGACTCACCAACAGATGGGCTGCCTAACTCTATATGTGTCTGCTCTGCCTCTCTGACAGACACCATCTCCTAGCTCTGTCCTCCTATGTGTCCCCTCCAACTCATTGACAGACACCACGCTGTAGTGCCAGCCCTGCACACATCCCCTCCAATTCAACAATGGACACTGTTCCCTAGTGCCAGCCCCATGCACATCCCATCTGACTTGCTGACAGATGCTGATCTGTAATGCCAGCCCCATGCATATCCCATCTGACTCCCTGACAGATGCTGACCCCTAGCACCGACCCCGTGTGTGTTCCCTTTGACTTGCTGATAGATGTGTCACCTGTTGCTGGCCCCGCATAGTGCCCGACTTATACAGCGGAGCTGCTCAGCCTAAGAGGCTAGAACTTAAACTTTTGTCACTATAATCAAATTGTAGCCTGACCCAGACCTACTCACTCACCACATCCCACAAACAAAGCCAGATGAGGCTGCAGGGCCATGAGTTCCCAGGAAGTGCCAGGTGCTGGAGGAAGTGCACTCAAAGGAAAATACAGCTACTCACTGCACTGGTTTTCATAGAATGTTAGGGTTGGAAGGTACCTCAGGAGGTCATCTAGTCTAATCCCCTGCTCAAAGCAGGACCAACACCAACTAAATCATCCTAGCCAGGGATTTGTCAAGATGGGCCTTAAAAACCTCTAAGGATGGAGATTCTACCACCTCCCTAGGTAACCCATTCCAGTGCTTCACCACCCTCCTAGTGAAATAGTGTTTCCTAATATCCAACCTAGATCTCCCTCACTGCAACCTGAGACCATTGCTTCTTCTTCTGTCATCTGCCACCACTGAGAACAACCTAGCTCCATCCACTTTGGACCCCACCTCTCTGATTGTTGAAGGCTGCTATCAAATCCCCCCCTCATTCTTCTCTTCTGCAGACTAAACAAGACCAATTCCCTCAGCCTCTCCCCGTGTGCCCCAGCCCCCTAATCATTTTCATTGCCCTCCGCTGGACTCTCTCCAATTTGTCCACATCCTTTCTGTAGTGGGGGGACCAAAACTGGATGCAATACTCCAGGTGTGGCCTTACCAGTGCCGAATAGAAGGGAATAATCACCTCCCTCAATCTGCTGGTAATGCTCCCATTAATAAAGCCCAATGTGCTGTTGGCCTTCTTGGCAACAAGGGCACACTGCTAACTCATATCCAGCTTCTCCTATAATCCCCAGGTCCTTCTCTGCAGAACTGCTCTTTAGCCAGTCAATCCCCAAACTGTAGCAGTGCATGGGATTCTTCCTTCCTCAGTGCAGGACTCTGAATTTGTCCTTGTTGAACCTCATCAGATTTCTTTTGGCCCAATCCTCCAATTTGTCTAAGTCACTCTGGACCCTATCCCCACCCTACAGTGTATCTACCACTCCTCCCAGCTTCGTGTCATCTGTGAACTTGCTGAGGGTGCAATTCATCCCATCATCCAGATCATTAATGAAGATGTTGAACAAAACTGGCCCCAGGACTGACCTCTGGGGCACTCCACTTGATACCTGCTGCCGACTAGACATCAAGCCGTTGATGACTACCTGTGGAGCCCAACAATCTAGCCAGCTTTCTGTCCACCTTATAGTCCATTCATCCAATCCATACTTCTTTAACTTGCTGGCAAGAATACTGTGGGAAACTGTATCAAAAGCTTTGCTAAAGTCAAGATATATCACATCCACCACTTTCCCCATATCTAGAGAGCCAGTTATCTCATCATAGAAGTGAATCAGGTTTGTCAGGCATAACTTGCCCTTGGTGAATCCATGTTGACTGTTCCTGATAACCTTCCTCCCCTCCAAGTGCTTCAAAATGGATTCCTTGAGGACCTGCTCCATGATTTTGCTGGGGACTGAAGTGAGACTGTAGTTCCCCGGGTTCTCTTTCTTCCCTTTTTTAAATAGTATTTGCCTTTTTCCAGTCATCTGGGACCTCCCCCGAGTGCCATGAATTTTCAAAGATAATGGCGAATGGCTCTGCAATCACATCAACCAACTCCCTCAGCACCCTTGGATGCATTAGATCTGGACCCATGGACTTGTACATGTCCAGCTTTTCCAAATAGTCCTTAACCTGTTTTTTCACCACTGAGGGCTGCTCACCTCCTCCCATACTGTGCTGCCCAGTGCAGCATTCTGGGAGCTGATCTTGTCTTTGAAGGCCGAGGCAAAAAAAGCATTGAGTACTTCAGCTTTTTCCACATCATCTGTCACCAGGTCAGTAAGGGTCCCACACTTTCCCTGGCCGCCTTCTTGTTGCTAACATACCTGTCAAAACCCTTCTTGTTACCCTACGCATGCCTTGCTAGCTGCAACTCCAATAGTGCCTTGGCTTTCCTGATTACACCCCTGCATGCTCTAGCAATAATTTTATACTCCTTCCTATCAGCTGTCCAAATTCCCACTTCTTGTAAGCTTCCATTTTGAGTTTAAGCTCACCGAAGATTTCACTGCTAAGCCAAGCTGGTCGCCTGCCATATTTGCGATTCTTTCTGCACATAAGGATGGTTTGTTCCTGTGCCCTCAATAAGGTTTCTTTAAAATTCAGCCAGCTCTCCTGGACTCCTTGCCCACTCAATATTAGCTTCCCAGGGGATTCTGCCCATCAGTTCCCTGAGGGAGTCTAAGTCTGCTTTTCTGAAGTCTAGGGTCCACATTTTGCTACTCTCCTTTCTTCCTTTTGTCAGGATCCTGAGCTCAACCATCTAGTGGTCACTTTCTAAGGCTCAGGTTGTTTAGTCTAGTGTGTAAAATCCCCTCAAGTGGCACACACAGACTCCTTCCAGCAATGATGGAGAGGCACATTAGCTTGATACTTTTGCTAAAAAGAGACTGAAAATAGCCAATGTGATTGAAAGAGTCAACTTCTAGCTTCAGTGTTAAAACCCCATAGAAATGAATGGGGCTATTCCCACCTCTCAGAGCTCTCTTTTAAGGCTATCCACAAACTCCAGGAGATAGCTGTGTGTCAGTGTAACACATGGATGGTTTTGTCAATATATGAGATATACCTATCTCATAGAGCCGGAAGGGACCCTGAAAGATCATTGAGTCTAGTCCCCTGCCTTCACTAGTAGGCCCAAGTACTGATTGTGCCCCAGATCCCAAAGTGGCCCTGTCAAGGACTGACCTCACAACCCAGGGTTTAGCAGGCCAATGTTCAAACCACTGAGCTATCTCTCCACCCTATTTCTGTAGCAAGCAGATAAACTGGAAAAGCTATTTGCTGGTTCCTCCCTCCCATTAAATGTTTAAATTCTACAGAAATGATGGGCTTGCTCCTAGGTTGCAGGGTGGCCCGACCGCCATGAACCACTGCTGTCCCCTGCCCATCTGCTTCTCCCCCAATGGTAATGTTTTGTTTGCCCTTGTGCCTGCAGCTTGCCCTGGGCTGACAGCTCACTCCCCTTCCTCTCCCAATGCACCCCAGACACTGTTCCTGAACCAGGTACTGCACAGCTCCATGCAGCCCAGCTTACTGTGTTATTTATAGCAATACACCAGATGCTTGACAATGCTATGTGTGAGCCAGGGATATTTTCACACAACTGGAAATATCATGTCACTGGGCTTTGGACCCAGCTGGAGTGTTTTTTTGGGTGGGTGTTAAAAGCAAGTCCCTAGACTTTATGGTTGCACTGATGGGGCATGTACCCCACACTCTCCCTGAAAGGGTTAATGAAGGCATGAGAAGTCACTTATCTGGCTGCACCTGAAGGTGGCCCAGGCTCACACAGGCAGGAAGGTGACAGTGGAAAGGGGCTGTGGCAGTAGAGAGCGAGGAACTCTGCAGTCACTCCATGGTGACCTTGGGTTCCTCCCCTGAGCGGGCGATCCTGGCAGGAGGCCAGGAGAGAGAAAGCAGCCCCTGAGAGTAGAGCAGCCCCAGTAGCAGGATTTGGACAACCAGGGAGAGAGCCTGGGAGGTGCCCAGTGAAGGAACAGTACAGCAAAGAGGGAGACAAGGCCCAGGCTGAGGAGGGCTGAAATTGGTTTGTGTCTGTATGCTTAGTTTGGGATTTTCATTAGGGGACCCAGAGGGGAGCCTTGGGAGTCCTGAGGAGGGATAAACCATGGTGAAGGTTGTGAGCACCACAGAACCCAGAGCAGGGCCCAAGACCCTTCGGTGAGGACATTAGACTGTTGGACTTTCTGTTACCCTAGAAGGAGAGGACTGAATTGTGACCTGGCCAGAGAGTTGAGTGGCAGGAAGAGGCAGATTACCAGAGGACCAGGGCGGATCTCGGCAGGGGGGCATTAGGCAGGGAGAGAGCTGCTACACAACGCCCTGTCACGAGGAGGCACTGTAGTGGTGAGAGGTCTGAAACCCACAGCCTCCAGGCTGTCTTCACTACCTCCCTGGAGGAGCAAAGTACAGAGAGAACTCCTGGATATGCTGAGTGGGCTGAGCAAACCCAGGGATTACAGCACAGCTGTCAGCCAGGAGGCTCACTATACAGCCAGGATCATCACTCCAGGCTCACCTCCAGCCCCTCATACAAGCTGGCAAAGTCTTATTTTCTGGTACATACACATTACAGAAGGGAACAAGGACCTTTGCTCACACCTGCCAGGGACCTAAGACCTTTATTGCCAGCTGCCAGGATTGTGGGGCTTTTTGATTACAGCAGCCAGCCATTGCAGAGGACAGCCCGGCGGTGTGACTTTCCCAGGTGCTCCCAAGCAGGCAGGATCTTGAAACAGCAGGACAGATCAGGTAGTTTTGGGTGTTGTTAGATCACCAGTGCAGAGACTATCCAAGGGGTGAGACCAGCAGGTGCGGGCTTACAGCAACTGACTGACTGCACTGGCACCACGCGAACTTGTGCTTTGTGAAGTAAACCACTCTGCGGCCAGGATTTCCATGGGGTCCCATCAATGCCTGCAGAAGTGACAGCACGTGGGAGGGGCCTAAGGCAGCAGCTGTTGCGCCAGCCTCTTTGGAAGTGCTTGCGTTTGTGACCAGCCCTTTCCCTGCACTGATTCTGAGCAAAATCACTGTGTTCCCCTGCGGACAGCCTTCCATACTGTGTGGTTGTGCAGAGACATGGCCTGACACCTAAGTCAGCCCAACCCTCCCTTTATGCCCAGGGATGCGCCTTCCCCTACTATTCCCACAGCCTGTTCTGCCAAGTGGGTTCAGTACAGCATGGGGCACACGTGCAGTGCACTAGAGAACAAAAACTCCCTTGACAATCCAGTGTCACTTTGCAGGTATAGCCGTTGCAGTGCTGCCAACCCTACGCATTCCAAATCAGGGGGTAAGACCCCCAAATCCTCAGATAGGCTTAAAAATCCGGAGACTTTTAAAACATAATAACGTGTGTCTGTGTTTTTCCCTTCCGGTTTTTGGGCCTTTGGGAAACATGTTCTCAAGCTTTTCTCTTTAACCAAGAAGACTAATGGAGCATATGGGAATAGGGTCATATCCCTTTAAATAGTTTTTGCTCTCTACTGGTGCCGTCTGTGTTCTTGAAACTGCCAGCCACCAGCCAGAGCAGCAGGGTATGTGTAAGGAAGCCTGGCATGGTGTGGCCATTTGGAGCCCACCATGCCCAGTTGGCTCGTTCATATGACCAATGTTGTATAAAGAGCACAACCCACAATGACTGGTGGTGAGGATGGGACCCTGATCCAGGAACACAGGGCACTAGGGGCTGAGTGACAGTGAAATTGCAGCTACTGTGACTGTGAGTGACAGGCTCATGTAGCAGTTGAAGGCTGTCTGGAGAAATTTGACTTGTTTGGGAGCTCCGCAAAGGCCTGGCCCACCTATAATGAGAGACTGGAACAGCCTAGCATAGCTAATGGGATAACTGATGAAACCAGGTGGGGGTTTTACTGAGCGCAATGCGGCCAAAACATATCGCATGCTGCATAGCCTAACAGCTCCGCTTAAGCCTGCAGCCAAAGCAGTGGTTGAGATTCTACAAGATTCCCTGTTCCCCAAAGCCACTGGGCATTGCAGAGCCTCTGCTTTTATTAATATATATATATATATATATATATATATACCTGCCCCTGGAAATTTCCACTACATGAATCTGACGAAGTGGGTATTCACCCACGAAAGCTCATGCTCCTAAACGTCTGTTAGTCTATAAGGTGCCACAGGACTCTTTGCTGCTTTTACAGATCCAGACTAACACGGCTACCCCTCTGATACTGCTTTTATTAACAGAATCAAAAGGGGAAGGAAATGATTCCAGATTCTGTGGCTGAATTAAGGCCATTAACAACATTGTTGCTTTGGAGCAAGTTTCAGTGATGCATTAAGTGGCTGGCTAGTGTGTGGGATGCACAATGAAGCCATCTGAGAACAGCTATTGACTGAGACCGAGTTGACCCTAAAACCTGCAGTAGAAGTTACTGTATCAATGGGCACAGCTACAAGGATGCCAAGGAGCTGCGACAGCCTCATACAGGACCGGTGCAAGGATGTTTCGCGCCCTAGGCGAAACTTCCACCTTGCGCCCCCCCCGCCCTGAGGCGCTCCCCCCCGTACAGCAGCTCCCCCCCCTCCACCTTGAGGCGCCCCCCTTGTGGCTGATTAGCACCGGAAGCCTGGAAGGCGGGAGAAGTGAAGCAGCCATGACGTGCTCAGGGAGGAGATGGGGCAAGGGTGAGCTGGAGTGGGGAGTTCCCCTGCATGCTGCCCCCCCCTTACTTGCTGCAGGTGGCCCTCCCCGCGCTCCCTTGCCCCAGTTCCCTCCACCTAATGCCGGCGGCGACCAGGGAGGCCGAAGATCCAGCCACTGCGGTCGCTGCCAAAGAAAATGGCGCCTCCCAAATCCTAGTGCCCTAGGCGACCACCTAGGTCGCCTAAATGGTTGCACCGGCCCTGGCCTCATATCATCTATGCAGCAACTAAAGTGGGGACAAGGAGGAAGTACAACCTGAAGAGCACCGAGATCCTATTATTTCTTTGTGTGAAAGAGTCTTTCAGTGACTGTTGGGTCAAGAACAAAAACTGCAACAAATTGGGCTCTGCAGAGAAAATGTGCAGGTCAACACAACAGCCCCCTCCTGAGGGCAATGCCAGAGATTTGAACATTCATCAGTTTGCAAATGACAGCCTGGAGTCCAGTGAAGATGTTACAGCACCACTACAACTGTTAAATGTGGAAAACCATAACGGATGGATTTCTTTACAAGTGGAAGGAGTAGGAAATGGATCTTGGTACAGGGGTCCATGGTGTCTAATTTTAGAGTAGGATTACACTGGTCTACAATTTTTGAGAAGTCGTCTGCTTCAGAGATAAAATGTGATATTTATTATGTATTTTGATGTGCTGAATTCAAATATGACAATTAAAACAACTGATTGGCTGCTGTTTCTAAGATATTTAAGTTTTTACATTTTATGTCTATGTATATTGTGTAGATAGTAGAGTTTTAATCATAAATTGTAAACCTAGGTCTTTTCATGTGTTTATGGTTGCTTTACATGATAATATTTCACCTGTCCTGTTTATGTAACACTTTAAAAATCAGCAAAAGGGTTATATAAATAAAATTTATTATGAAACAAAAGGCAAAAAACTATTATGTACATAGTTTAGTCCTATTCAGTGTCTACTCGGCGCTTCTTGGCTTGTCTCTTGTATTCATTAAATGGAGCATCTCTTGTCACTGTCCAGCAATAGTCTGCAAGCATTGATGGGCTCCATTTGCCCTGATAGCCTGCCAGGAGATTCCACTGCTGTAGTCTGGAGCCCAACAGCTCTGCCTTACTCTTGGGTAGTTCCAAATTCCTGACAAGGTCATTCAGTTCACCTTGTGTTATGAGGTGTGGTTTAGAGGAGGCGGATGGGAGAAAACGTGGGTCCTGTGACATTGATGGTTCAGGACCAGAAGTTTCATCCTCTTCCTCTTCCTCGTCTGACTCAAGTGAGAAGGATTCTGGTGCATCAGGAACCAGCAGTCCTTCTCCGTGGGGTACTGGGCGTATAGCTGATGGAATGTTTGGATAATGCACAGTCCACTTTTTCTTCTTTGACACACCTTTCCCAACTGGAGGCACCATGCAGAAGTAACAATTGCTGGTACGATCTGTTGGCTCTCTCCAAATCATTGGCACTGCAAAAGGCATAGATTTTCTTTTCCTGTTCAACCACTGGCGAAGATTTGTTGCACAAGTGTTGCAGCATATGTGTGGGGCCCACCTCTTGTCCTTATCTCCAATTTGCAGCCAAAATAAAGGTGATAGGCTTTCTTAACCATAGTGGTTATACTGCGCTTTTGTGATGCAAAAGTCACTTCACCACAAACATAGCAGAAGTTATCTGCACTGTTCACACAAGTACGATGCATCTCTGCTCACTTTGGCTAAACAGAAATGTGTCCCTTTGCAAAATCAAACACTGACCAATAAGAGAGCACAACACTGTATGATTTCTAGAGCTGATATAGGGCAATTTGTTCAGCAGAGTGATGTAAGCTTCGTTATGATTGCATCATCCATGACTTCTAGGAATAACATGATGCAATTCATATCATGTATGACGCAAAACTAGCTTCAGATTGCATCATTCATTGTTTTGCCTAAAAAGCAAGTACTATCCAAACCCAGTCATAGATTTATTCATAGATCCAGTCAAAGATGTATTTTAGTCATTTCTGGTTTAAATTGAGATCCCTTCCCTTTATAACTCACTTATCCTCCGCCATTCCCAAGTCAAGGGTCGTATATACTGACCCAATAGCATATCTTGAAAACTAGAGCCAATCAACAATTTTAAGCATCATTTTCGTTCTCAGTGACCCAGAATTAGTAAAGCTGGACTACATTTATTTCAGAAGCATTTTGGCTGTAGAGCAGTGTTATTAGAGACAATTTAAAGTGGTGAAGTTGTAGAAAATCTCAGTGCTACTAAAAACACACAGGGGAAAATCATTTCCTGGGCGTTATTAAAGTGAAGGTAACAGCTAACTGCAAACAGCATCTGCTAAACTGCTTTGTAAAGAGAGGAGGTCCCGCATTGTATGCCTGACAGCGGACAGCCCCTAAGTGCACTCTGACACAATGGACAGAGAGGGTGCTGATCTCCAGACTAACCCACGGCTTAGGATGAGGCTATAAAGCTTTTGATATCCAAAGGGGCCCTTCTATACTGTGGTGCATCTTTGCCTGTAAAATCAACTGGTGACATTTCCCTATGTGAAACAGAAGAAGTGATTTCTCATGTGAGAGAAGATCAGAGGGGACAGACCAGGGGTGGGAAGAGGCAGAGCGAGGGCAGGGCTCAGTGGAGGGGGTGGAGCGGGGCCTCAAGTTGAAGAGGGGGTGCAGCAGCCCCTAGTGAAAAAAAAGTCAGCACCTATGGTTCACACTGGCCATTGGAAGCTGCAGGTAGGGATACTGAACTGAACCAGACAGTTAATATGTTCTATGTAGCACAAAGTGAAACCTTGCCTGCCACAAATGCCAGGGTACAGCAGGAAAGTGTCTGACATTACAAGGGGTAGATGGACTCATGCACAAAAACAGCTGTGTCCCGCTTTCTTTGCTCACAGGGAACAGTTAAGCATATCTCAAGGTTGCCTAATGTGTGGCACCAGAGTGTTATTTCTACAAAGCCCAGGGCCTGTGTATTCCAAGAATTACACGAGGCCATTTGGGACTGTAAAAGAGAGTCTTGGCCAGGAGTGTGTGGTGACTGGAGATTGATGCACAGAAAGAGGAAATGGCAAAATGGTGAGATGTCTAAACATGCTCCGCGGCATCCTTGGAAGTCATCAGCTATGCCATGGCAGTGACTCCATGTTGACTATCCTGGATCACTTATAGGGCATACATTTGTGATTGCAGTAAATCACTTCATCATCTAACCTTAGTTCTTTCTATATCAGGTCAGCTCTTCGATCTTTCTTCTCTATTCCAGCCTGCCTTGAAGCAGTTCCTCGGAAATTCCTCCGTTAATCAAATAATTTTGTAGAATGTTCATCCATCTAGTCTTGAGTCTTTCAACCCTTCTCTCACCTCCACTTCTCATTTAATACCCTGTTTCCTACAGACAGATGTTCCTAAGGAATAGGGTGATCAAATGGGCACATGTAGTCACACCCTACTGCTCAGTTTTCACATGGGAGAAAAAAATCTCCGTAAAGAAACACCTATAATAATTGATGGAGACCTGAAGCGTCCTCTGCCTTGTCTGGTAAATGTGACTCTGAGCATGCCCTGGAGTTGACTTGTAAACCAGTTCTTGAGCACACATTCTGCAGGACCTACTACACCAGTGATGCCTGTTGAAAACACAGAGCTACAACAAAGCCTCAGTAACTTGTGACTGCCCCAGTGTGTAAGGGACCAGGTGTAGGCAGTCTTGCCTAGTGGCCACAGCTGGGCTGTGATCTACTCATCAGGGATGGGAGTCACCGGGCAGGAGCTGGAGGAATCACAAGGCCAGGTCCAAGAAGAGTCAGGGATAGTCAGGCCGGTGTTGGAGACCAGAGATCAGAGGTGGTACCAGATTAGAATCGAAAGGCAAGAATCGGTGTCAAAGTCTGGCTGGAATCGGAGGTCACTCTAGCAGGGAGCAACAGATTAGGCATGTTTGATGATGATATTTGCACCCCTCCACACCCATGTGTTCCCTTCGTATTATTATTGCCGTGTGAAGAGGAAAAGCCCGAACATCTGGACACATATTTTGTGTCAAGGCGAGCAAAGAGTTGCCCAGAGTCGTCTGTGGCCCAGTGCTGGGGTGTCAGGAAAACCCCACTGACTGCAACCCTTGCTAGAGCATTGTGGGAGTTGGGCAGCGCTGCCATTGGGCTTTAGGCCTGCTGCCAGAGAAGCTTTCTGGGCACCATCCTACCAGATGATTACCCTGCACTGGGTGGCAGGGTGGTTCTACAGGCTGGGAGAGACCTGTGTATGGGACTCTACCCCTCCCCACACAGGATGATTGGCCTGGAGAGGGAGCACACCCTGCCCACACAGTGCCAGGCCACAGATGCTGCAGCTACCCTGGAGCCAGCAGTGGATGGGTCTGCTGGAGGGACAGATCCCGATAGCTCCTCCTCTTTGGGCCTGATGCTCCCCTCAAATCCTCTGGTTTTACACCACTGACTACAAACGTACCCAGGCGTGAGAGGGGGCCCAGTTCCTGGGTTTAGATTACAAACCCCCTGGAGCAGTGTGGGTTGTGCAGGCTCAGCAGCCACTTCATGGCAGCAGCGGGTGGTGAGGAAGGGGCTGGCTAAGGGTCAGAGCCCAGCAAGCTGCAGCCTGTTGCAGCCTGTTCCAGCCTCGGAGCGTGACCCTGGGATTGGGCCGCATGTTTTCTCTGTCTAAAGTGCAGCCATTGAGCATGGGTTGAGGCTCGTTAAAAAGCACTTGGTGTGTCTCCAAGCAAAGGGCAGAGGGTCTGCGGCTGTGTGTTTAGCTAGCTAAACGGAGCAGGGCCTGGGGCACATCCTCTCCCACCCCAGCATGGCAGTCGATGGGCATTGGTCCAAGGGAAACAGCGATCAAGGGCAGAGGAGAGCGGATGAGGCAGGAGGGACAGCAGAATGGACATTAACTGTATTGTACAGCGCAGCTGCGAGGTGGCACTATGGTGCATGCTGTATCTGAGCACACCACCGCTGCACCTGGCCGAGCCTTGTGGGCTATCCTGGAAGACAGTGCCTCTGCCCTTCAATAAAGGGAGCGCTGAGGGCAGCCTATATTTAGTACCAGTCTGACCTGCCAATCATGGCCCTGCTACCCCCATGTCTGAGCAGTTCCTGCAGGATGGGAGAGCCCTCCAGCCAGGGTGGGGCCAGGGAGGGGCGGGGTGACAAGCGGGAGGTGGGAAAGGGCTTTGCGTGATTGGGACAGATCTGCTGAGCCCTGGTCTGTTCCCGGCCTGCACTGGGGGCCAGGCTCCAGGGAAAGGGCAGAGTGTAATGCCGCAGAATGGGGAGGCCCCTGCTGAGTGTCATGTCAGGGTGGGGCAGCAGCTGGCTCTCAGTGGGAGGGGGCAGGCCCGGGGCGGAGGGGGCTCTCAGCGGGAGGGGGCTTGCTGGCTCATGCTGTCCCCTGCTCCCTCACAGCTCTCCCTGCAGCGCTCTAGCAGTTTCAAGGATTTTGGAAAGGCCAAGCCCAGCTCCCCCGTGGTGAGCGAGAAGGAGTTTAACCTGGAGGAGAACGTGAGTATCTGTGCAGCAGGGAGAAACTGACTGCACTCACGGGCTGCCTGGCCCCATGGGCATCACACCCTAGCCCACTCCCTGCCCTCAGGAAAACCCCTCCAGCCCCATTCACACAGGGGGACTGGCTCCTGCCCAGTCCCTGCTTGCCCCAGGCCCATATAACCCCAGCCCTGCGCCACCCACTGCCCTCTTGTGCTCATATAGCTCCAGTCCAGCCCTGCCCCACTCACTGCCTGCTCCAACCTCGGGCCCATAAAGCCCCAGCCTGGCCTCACCCCACCCACAACCCACTCGCCCCTTGGGCTCCTACAGCCCCAACTCCACCCATCACTCCATGCGCAGACACAAATGGTACATACACTGCACCCGTCCCAGGTAGACAGCTTCTCAGAAGTCGGAGGTGCCCACGACACTGACTGCTCTCTGTGTGGCACTGCTCCCCAAGCTGGCACTCACCTGCTGGGCGCACCCCCATCATTTCTCAACACAGGGACAGCGTGTGGCAAAGGTGGACTCCCGGTGCTCACCGAAGACGTGCCTCTTCCCCACAGTCAAGTGCCTGGGCTCAGCTGTGTAGGGCACTGGGGTTTCCCTGTGAACGATTCTACCCAGGGCATCCTCCCAACACTCAGGTGGCCGCCCAGCTGGCTCATCCTCCCTTAGTTTGAGGAGCAGAGGGCACAGAGAAGAGCAGGGCACTCGCTTCTCTGGCTCTGTCCCCCATCCCTCACTGCCAGCTGTGACTGTCCCTGCAGATTCCTGAGGATGACCTGGCCAACGCACCTCCTGATGACACTGGGAAGAGCAGTGGCATGAAGCTGGGCAGGAAGTGGAGAGCTGTCATTTCCCGCACCATGAACAGGAAGATGGGCAAGGTGGTGGTGAAGGCACTGGCTGAGGGGAAGGTAAGGAGCAGGGTGCCAGGTCTCTGTGCTCAGATCCCAGGGTGTCAGCACAGGACAAAGACCTGGAACTCAGAGAACCCACAGAACAGAAAGGACCAGGGCCCAGAGTGGGACACTGGGTGAGCTGAAACAGAGCTGGTGCCAGCTTGGCTGCCAGCCCAGCTTGTCTCTGGTGGCTCCTGTACAATCAAGGTTTTCATTTCCCAAAGCAAAGTTCCCAGCCCTTCTGATTGCAAAGAAAACCTTGTGAACATGACCTGGTGCATTAGGGCCTGCCTGAGCCTGCAGAGGGCAGCCCGCCCAGCAACTCCGTCCCCAAGGGTAGTTAACTCTGGAGCCTACTGATGACAATGTGATGGCAACTCTTTCACTGCTGTTCCTTTTAGGAATTGTGGGATCCTGAGCAAGACTCGAGTACGAACATTCTTGCCTATCTGACCTCTAAATCCCTGTGAGGGAGGGAGGTCGTTTCTTAGTTATGCCTCCAGTGCAGGCATGTGGAAACAACGCCTGCCCTGCCCCAGTGCATAAGAACAGATAGCACCAACATGCAGGTGGTGGTGGGTGGGGGACTCCCCAGCTGGCTCAGGCTACATAATTATCTTGTAGTTGGGGCAGAGGGTGCTCCAGCCAGCCTGTATCTCACTATTCCTGAACCACTGTCCCATTCGTCTCACCAGCTCCCAAGACAGGGTACAGGCTGGTGGCTGCATGGCGACCAGGGTAGTTGTGCCTGGGGTCTGACTCCCCTCATCCAGAGAGTGCAACACGGTTTATTTGATCACTCAGGCTCTGTGCTTTCCACCCTTCACTGGATAAGCACCCGTCACATGAGCTGGCTTGTCCCCTCCCCTCCTCAGGCTCGCCTGACTGGCCCAAGGTTCCCCATGGACTGGGCACCTTTGCCCCCACTTCCAGAGCTTGTTTTGTGCCAGCCCCTTTTCACCTTTGTCCTCTGCCCCAGGCTGGCTTCCCACAGCTCTGTGCCCAGCTTTGGATTGGGTTGGGTTTCTGCTTGCTAAGCCATTCTTCGAACTCTGAGAGCAGTGTTTACATTCTGGACTGTGCACTCCCCCTACCAGCCATCCCCTCCCTGATATACTCGCCCAGCACATTGCAACTTTAGACTAGTTCTTATCAGGCCTTTTCTGAGCCCTGCACTGTCCCTTTCTGTAAGCAAGAAGGGTCATCTTAAACTTCTGTAGCAGTGATTTTAAACTTACTCCAGCACTCTTCATCGCCCCGTGACTGGCCCATGTCTGCTGAAGGCTGGGTGGACAGCGTGAAGCTGTCGGGCCACAGCAATCCGAACAAAGGCAGAGGAAATTGAATGACTAGATTTTGGAGGGGGGGGGGGCCTGACAGCTCTAGATGGACACTTCCCATCCACTAACCTAGACTCCCCCACCCCACCAAGCAAGTGGAACAGGAAAGTGAACAGTTTACACCCCTGGCCCCTCTTTACTCCTCCACATCTCAGCATCACTTGCTGCCAGGAAACCCCCCCTCTGAAATACCTGGACCCAGTTTTCAAGCCCCAGGAGGCCCAGGTCTGGGGATTCCAGATGGTGATCGCACTCGGAGCTCTCCCATTGCTCCTTTCTGTAGCAGCTAGCCCGTGTGCTCAAGGCGGCTGGATGCAGAAAGTCAAGCCATGGCCCTTGTTACATTGCTTTTGTGACTGAGTAAGAGCCACTCTGACACAGCCGTGCTGCAGCCTTGCAGCCTCTCTGGCACAGCCTGCACTAATTGCCTTGGCCTCTACCTGCAGGGAGAAGTGGGGGAAGAGGGCTCCATGTCGCTGGACGGCAGCCTGGAGGAGCCAAGCCTTGAGAAGATGCCCTTGTCATATGTGGAGCTGCAAGAGGACGTGCACACACCGCTCAGCCGCCAGACATCCAGTGGTGAGCGCAGGGGCCATGCTGCTCCCCGGGGCTCAGTGGGAGGGGGCATTTTCACATGCCACTATGCTCCCAGCTCCCCTCCCATGGCCAGCTCTCCCCAGGCACCTATGGAGGCAGAAGAGGGCCCACCCCCAGCAGGAAGGGCAGAGGCCAGCGCAGTCTCAGCCTAGCCCACATGGAAATAGCACCCCGTCACCTGCTATCCCCTGCTGCCTGCCCCAGGGACAGTGTGGCATGAGGGCCAACAGGGCTTCAGTGATTGCCAACACCTCCGCCACTCTTGGGCTTCAGCTTACTTGGGGCAGAGCCCTGGCAGGGGAACTGCCCCAGGCAAAGATGGGAGAGGCCCCACCCATCTAGTGCAGCCAGAGATGGCTGGGACACTCACATTACCATGAATGCAGGGGCTCGGGGCCAGCTCAGTTCACCTAGAGTGCATGTCCCCTGCCTTTAAACTGCATAACCAGGCTCAGAGCCAAGCACTTGGGCTCATGGGTAGACCTTGTGGCTCCCCCACCCTCAGACTGCAGAGCGCTTGCTGTAGGCAGCACCCAACCATGAACACAGGTGGCCTTAGAGCTGTGCGCAGAGCTAGACTCAGACTCACTGGCGAGGGTTTGTAATTGCAGTGCGTGTATATGTGCTCTTTGGGTTGCCAGGTGTCTGGTTTCAACCAGAACACCCAGTCGAAAAGGGACTCTGGCAGCTCCAGTTGGAGCTGGGGGGGATGGCGCCTGCGGGAGCAAAGGCAGCATGCACCCCACAGAGCTCCCTGGCCACCCATGTGCCCAGAGACTGCAGGGACCTAGTGACTGTTTCAAACCCCTCATCCCTGGCCCCACCCCGAGGCAAAGCCCTCACTCTCCTCCAAACCCCAACTCCCTGCCCCAGCCTGGACCACCCTCCCACACCCCAAACCCCTCATCCCAAGCCCCCCCCCGAGCCCACCCCTGCCAGCCCAAAGCCCATAGCCCCTTCCTGAACCCCAACCCCCTACCCCAGCCTGCTGAAAGTGAGGGTGGGGAACAGCAAGCGACAGGAGGGGGATGGAGCTAGTGAGAAGCAGGGTCTCAAGAGAAGGGGCAGGGTGTTCGGTTTTGTGATTAGAAAGTTGGCTAACCCACGTGCCTTACACACTGCTCATGGAGTTGTGGGGGTGATGTCAGGCAGCAGAACTTCACGTCAGGCCCTCAGCAGGCTTGTCCTGCCTCCTTACCCCGTGCCGCAAGAGGCAGCTACGCTTTCCTTCACTGTGCAGAGAACAGGCAGCATCAGCGTGACGGTCCCTTGCGGAGCATGAGGAACCAGCTCTGCCCACCATGGGCAAGGGGCACCCCTGTGTTACGTGTAGGTCTCACACGTGGCACTGGGGCTCTTGCTCATTGGCAGCTGGAGGGTTGTGGCGGGCGCAGTGGAAAAAAACTCCTAAGCCCAGTGCAAATGACAGCAGCACAGTCACTTACCCTAGTCAGAGGCTGCCCTTGGGCGGGGCCAGCTCCCAGGGAAGGGAAGCAAAACTCCTGGCCAGGCTGGCTCAGCAGGAGAGGCTGACATCTTGCCCCCGCTGCAGGGAGTGAACTTGGCTGCACCAGTCCCTGCACTACAGGCAGCAATCGCAACAGTCTGAGGCTGGAGGAGCCCAGCCTGCCCTACAGTGGCCCTTTCTGCGGGAGAGCCCGAGTCCATACAGACTTCACGCCCAGCCCCTACGACAAGGACTCATTGAAGCTGCGGGTGAGTAAGGCCTGGCCGGCTGGTGCAGGAGGAACATGGGTGCAGAGAGAAAGAGCTGTTATTGAACACACATCACCACCGGTCCCTGTGCGCTTGGCCTCAGCAGGCTCAAGTCATGGAGCTGGCTCTCCCTGGTTCAACTGGAGAAGCTTCTGGGGCTGGGGGTGGGGCTGGGCCTTGGCCTTTATCATAGCTGTCCTTTCTCCAAGTGCAAACGGAAACAGAACAGGAAGGGCCTCGCTCTTCTTTGACAATGCTTCATGTGTCATTCCCACAAGTCACGACCTCCATGCGACTCCCATGCCGCGTGAACTGGGACTAACACCCCCTTCCCAGCTCAGCTGCTCATAGACACCCTGCAGCTGAGGGGCTGGAGAGGCCCAGCTGCTAGGAGAGCCTTCTCCAGCCTCGCCAGGGCCTGCATTGCAGCACAGTTCACCCCTGTAACCATCACAAAGGCACAAGCCCAGGCTGTCCCCCATGGCAGGCCCCTCCTGGCAACTCGCTGGGCAGCACAGAGCTCCGCTGCTGGTAGGCTAGCTCTGGTGCTGGCTCTGCTGCCCCCACCAGCCACCACCATTGGCTAACAGGCCATAGAAAGCTCAGCCTTGTAGCCCAGCGAGGCTGGGGGCGGCAGCCAGTCCAGTGCCCTGCAGTCAATCCTGCAGCACAACCGCATCGGAGAACAGCTGGCTCCCCAGGCACACAGTCCCAGAGCAGCACAGAGCTGCTGAAATGACCCTAGCCTCTTCCCCGTCTGCCCAGGAAAAGGGGGCAGGGGCAGGGTTGCACCCTACTCTGCCCCCCCCCTCACAGCACCTGAGCATCGTGCAACTGGACTGCATGGGTTTCTCCTCCCACCTGCCGGGCAGCAGGGCCGTAGTCCCAGTGTACATTCGGGATTCAAGGCCCAGAGAGGCTAATGGGCCTGTCCAAGGTCCCACAGGGCCTCTGTGGCAGAGCAGGGAATTGAACCAGGGGCTCCCAGTTCCTAGGCTACTGCTCTAACCACTGGACCAGCCTTCCCCAGGCAAGGCCAGGGTGCTACACTGGGCTCTTGGGAACACTGCAGCCTTGGCATCAGGGCAAGCAGCCCCAAACCAGGCTCTCACTCCCAGTGACAGAGAAGAAGCTTAAAGCCACCTTCCACCTGCAGATACCTGGCCTCGGCCCAGCTCTTCTGTCCCAACCTCTGCTGCATGCTCCCACTGGTTTAGCTCCTCAGGTCTCCCCTGGTGCTCCCACCCCTGAGCAGCTGGCTGGCAATGTACTAAAACACCAGCACCTGGCTGAGCCCCATCTGGCACCAGAGGAGCTGACCAATGATGCCAGTAGGGAAAATGTGGGGCAAAAAAGCCTGGCAGAGGCAGCCCCGACTCTCGCCTTCCTCACTGCAAGGGTAGGAGAGAGGATGACACCTGCCCGCAACTGTGGGAACCCTCCCTGTGGCTCGCGGCCAGAGGCGGGCTCCAGGGAACAAATGCCAACACCTTTGCCTGGCTGTCCCCCACAGCATGTCAGCGGTACTGTGGGGGGCCAGGCCTCCACCCAGCTCCTACCTGTGCCGCTGCTACGGGAGCCCATGGGCACAGAGCCAGCAACCACAGAGCAGGTGGGACAAGCCCAGCCCCGTCCCACCTGCCCAGTGGGTAGAGATTCTCAAAGGGATTCCTCTTCATGTTTGGCCCAGAAAGGGGACATCATCGGGATCATAGAGAAGCCCCCCGTGGGCACCTGGACAGGGGTGCTAAACAACAGAGTGGGCTCCTTCAAGTTCATCTATGTGGACATCATCCCTGAGGAGCCGGTGCCAGCCCGCAAGAACCGAATGCAGAGCAAGAGCAAGCGGCCCAAGCCCAAGACCTTACACGAGCTGCTGGAGCGCATAAACCTGGAGGTGAGAGCCTGGCTGCGGGCTCTGGGGAAGGGGAGGACAGGTGACCTACACACAGGCACCAGCAGTAGGGTGACCATACGTCCTGTTCTGGCCGGGACAGTCCCTTTCTTAAGCACTGTCCCAGCCATCCTGACTTTTTTCACAAAAGCGAGGTGCGCAGGAACGTGGGGGGTGAGTGAGGATGCCAGCCCCGCCCAGCGAGGAAGGCAGGGCTTGAGGGAGCAGCGATGCCGACACCAGCCTCAGCCTCACTCATCTCTCATATCAGTGACAGTTCTGCCAACCTGCTCCATCTGATCCCTGCACCATTCAGTGCAGCCACACCAAACACAGGGAATGCGGCTGCAGTGCATGGCATCAAAATGCTGCAATTCTCATCTACAGACCACAACACAAACTATGGCATGTCCACTTAATCATTCATTCCTCATTACCACACAGACTCCTTACTGAACCCTTCCAAGTGGCTATTGCCAGCTCCAGGGGGCAGAGTTAAGGTGGCCTGTGGGGGGCACACCTTTAACTTTGTATTTCCTGATTTTCAGAGGTTTGTATTACCTTAACTCTTCATTTGCTGGCTTATAGAGGTTTCAGTTTAACCATTCTTGGTATACTGTGGGGGGCACTAAGCAGCCTCACCTCTGCATTAATTGATTAGGTAGTTAATTTAGTATTTAGATTAAATTCAGTTTTCACTTGCCCTCACATTTTCAGCTCAAGGTGCCATCAGAGATTAGACTGATAGTGAGTAACAATGCAGCAGAAACTGCTAGGAGGTAGCTGGAGGTTTTGGCAGCCAGGCAGGGACAGCTGGAAATTCTGGCACCTGAGAAAAAAATGGGTGACCCTTGGGATTGTGGAATAAACACAACAGCTTGATCTATAATATACAACTAATGGAAGAAAGGGGAAGCTGATAGAAATGAATTTAAATAATAAGTTAGGAATTGTAGAAACTGATAAGGGAAGCAAAGGGACACAAGGAGAAATAAATTGCCTTCAGAATTAAGGACAATAAGGAGTTTTTCAAATATATTTGGAACAAAAAGAATCCTGATAGTAGTATTGGTCCATACTAGATGGAAATGGTAGAATTATCAATAATAATGTGTAAAAGGCAGAAGGTTTCAGTATCTGAGGATAAAAAATTATAGTCTCATCATATGGTAACAGTAGCACTCTTTCCATTCCACTAGTATTTTGAGAGGATGTTAAACAGAAACTATTAAAGTCAGACATTTTTAAATGAGCATGTACAGATAACTTGCATCCAAGAGTTTTAAAAGAACTGGCTGAGGAGCTAGCTGGGTGTTAATGTTGATTGTAAAAGTCTTAGAGCACTGGGGAAGTTCTAGAAGACCGGAAGAAAGCAAATGTGCCAAGAGTAATTATAGACCTCTCAGCCTGACATTGATCTCACCCAGATAATGGAGTGGCTGATACAGAACTTGAATAATATAAATTTAAAGTAGGGTAATATAATAAATACAAATCAACAAGGCTTTATGGAAAACAGATCCTGTCAAACTAACCTGATATCTTTTTTTGATGAGATTACAAGTTTGTTGATCAAGATAATAGTGTTGGTGTAATAGACTTCTGTACGGGATTTGACTTGGTACCACACATTTTGATTTAAAAAACACCTAGAATGGTATCAAATTAACATGGCACACATTAAATGGATTAAAAACTGGCTAACTGATAGGCCTCAAAATGTAACTGTAAACAGGTGTTTTTTCTATCTGACCCTTTTATCAATGACATGGAAAAAAGTATAAAAATCACTGAAAAAATTTCAGATGACACAAAAATAGGGGTAGTAGTAAATAATGAAGAGGACAGGTCACTGATTCAGAGTGACCTGGATTGCTTGGTAAACTGGGCACAAGCAAACAATAATTGTTGTATTCATCTGGGAACAGAGAGTATCAGCCATACTTATAGGATGGGGGACTCTGGCCTGGGAAGCAGGGACTCTGAAGATTTGGGGCTGTGGCAGCTAATCAGCTAAACACAAGCTCCCATGACGATGCTGTGGCCAAAGGAGCTAATGTGAACCTGGGAGGTATGAACAGAGAATCTCAAGTAGGAGCAGAAAGGTGATTTTTCCTCTGTATTTGGCACTAGTGTGACCGCTGCTAGAATCTTGTCTCCAGTTTTAGCGTCCACAGTTCAGGAACGATGTTGGAAAACTAGAGAAGGTTTAGAGAAGAGCCACGAGAATGACTAAGGATATAGCTACACTGCACTAAAAGACCCATGGCACCATGTCTCAGAGCCTGGCCAAGTAGCTGTGGGGCTAAAAAGAGCAATGTAGATGCCTCCCTCCCAAAGTCTACTCTGCTATTTTTAGCCATATGTCTGAGTCAACTGAGCCAGGCTCTGGGATTCAGTGCCATGGGATATTTTATTGCAGTGTAGACATACCCTAAAAGCTTAGAAAACGTGCCTTAGAATCACAGACTCAGAGAGCTCAATCTGTTTAGCTTAACAAAGAGAAGGTTAAGGGGTGACTTGATCCCAGTCTGAGTATCTACATGGGGAACAAATCTTTAATAATGGACTCTTCAGTCTTGCAGAGACACAATCCAATGGCTGGAGGTTGAAGCTAAATGAATTCACGCTAGAAATAAGTTGTAAATTTTAAGTGAGAGTAATTAACCATTGGAACAGTTTACAATGGTCCTGGTGGATTCTCCATCACTGAGCATTTTTAAATTAAGACTGGATGTTTTTCTAAAAGATCTGCCCTAGGAATTATCCTGGGGCAATTCTCCAGCCTGTGCTGTACAGGAAGGCAGACTAGATGATCACAGTGGCCCCTCTGACCTTGGAACCTACAAATGTTCCTGTTAATCAAATTGGCAATAAATGTTTCCTAGAGCTATAGTGACAATATGCTGTGTGAAGGAGCTTTCTCTAGCATACCTCACTGCTGCCAGTGTTACGCAACTCAATACTGACAAGTGTGAAAGGCCATGATAAAACCAGCGTCAGCCCTTGGAGTAAGAGGGCCATTCCGTACCCACTCATTGCAGTGGTCACACTGTGCCTCTTTCCATGGGGATTTCTGCAACCTCATGTGCTAGGAACAGGGTTTTTAAATGAAAGCTGAGATCCTGGAGCCCAAGCCTGCCCAGGGTGAAGCTCTCAGCTGAGGCATACAAAGACTAGATGAGTGTCCCCAGGGATACACGTTCTACAGGCGTAGCTGTTGTGTGAGTTTGATTGTGTCTGTCCCCAGGAGCACATCTCCACCTTGCTACTGAATGGCTACCAGACCCTGGAGGACTTCAAGGAGCTGCGGGAGACCCACCTGAATGAGCTAAACATCATGGACCCCCAGCATCGCGCCAAGTTGCTCACAGCTGCTGACCTGCTGCTGGACTATGACAGTAAGAGGCAGACACCCGCTCTGCTACCTTCCTGCACCCAGAGACCCCCTCCCCTGCAGGCAATTGCTCTAAAACAGCCTGTAAGCTCCAAGTTAAGTCTGGCCCTTCCCTGGAATCCACCTGCTGCTTTGGGCAGACATCCACCATTCAAGGGTGTGGGAAGCAGAGGAGCCTGCAGGTGGGCTATATCCACTGACTCTTAGCCATTAGGACAGACTTCCCCTACAGGGCCCCAGCTGGCAGCCAGAGCCAGGAATGCCCTGTACTTTACCACAGCCAGTATTCAAATTACATCCCACATGGCAACTGCTCCGCCAAGGAGCCACCCCAGTGCCAAGCAAGGGTGAGCCACCAGGAGACATCCCAGCTGCAAGCTGCTCTGTGCACCTGGGGGAGAAGCAGCACAGGCGACAGAATAAGCAAAGGGGCCTCACTCAGTGCAGCTGGCTAGACTTAGAGCAAGTCACATTTCATTACCCAGAATGCCTCTGCACAGCCCCTGAGCATGCAGGGAACAACCTCACCCTCCCACCCCCAGCTTAGCCCAGCCAAGGGCAGGCTGGGCCCTGCTCAGAGTTCCCTGGGAAGCAGCCCATGCCCTACAGCCTCTAATGCTTTGGCTTCTCCCCTCCCCCCCCCGCAGCAGCCAGTGAGGCTGAGGAAGGAGAGAGCTTGGAGCCACACCCTTCCCCCTCGGACCCCAAAGGGGACATTCCCCGTGACTCGGGCTGCTTCGAAGGATCTGAGACACTGGAGAGTGGCCGGGATGAGGCGGAGCTGAACAGCACAAAGGAGCAACTTCAGGCCTTCTCTCTAGAAGAGTCCTCCTGAGCTTGCCCCCTCCTTGCCCCAACCCTCCCAGCACTACCCCACATCAGGGACTTAACCTGCAGAGCAGGGAGGACAGGACACCCCAAGGGCACTCTCTACCCCCTGACCAACATCTGGGGAGATGCCTGGACCACAGGTGACCACTCCTCTGCTGGGGACAGTCATGTGAGCCCTGCAGGGGAAGACACTGGCGCTGTTTTATGGTTCTACGGGGCAGCTGCCGAGGTCCCCACCCCAGGATACATCTCCCTTTTGGGAACTGCACAGGACCCATCTCTGCGTTCCTGTCAAAGACAAAGGACTTGCTTCCGCAAATAGCTCAGTCTTCATTCTCCAGCCTCTCCATTAGAAACTCCAGTCTCAGAGCCTGTGCATTAGCCATGAATGGGTGTTTCTCTGCCCCTCTGCCTGGCACCCACTGTCGTCTGCCCACACCCTCTGCCTGGCCTTACCAAATGGCTGAGGCCTTAGTCAGCAGGACACCCTTTGAATGGGATGCATCCAGGAAGCTCCTGGGCAATGCAAAGACAAGCAGTTTAGCCAAGAGGGTGTCTGGGGCTGTGCAATGGGAGATGCCCACTAGCAGCTGAAGCTCCCCAACATCAAAGGCTCTTTGCGAAGGAGGCTACAGGTAACCTAGGAGCTGGTGCTAACAGGTCAAGGGAGCCAGGCACCGAACAAGAACTGAGACTTGTGTGTTTCTAACGCAAGTCGGGGGGCGGGGGGAGAGGGAACAGGCAGCAGAGCAGGGCAACGGGTGCCACACAGGATCCTCGCCACTCAAGACTCAGCAAGCGCTGAGAGCAGGAGTCTGTAGCCTCCCAAGCTGGCATTTCTCAGCATGGGGCGAGTCTCTTTCAGGGCAGAACCTAGCCATGTGGGGACCAGCTTGGCCAGAAAGCATAGGGTTTGGTTCCAGGGGCTTTGCTGCTCCTTGTCACAGAGCATTGAGTTATTAGAAATAAGGCCACGCTGCAGCAGCTCCCCCCTGCCAAAGGCCTGGGCCAGCTCACTGCAGCAACCGACCAGGCCATCGCTCCAGCCTGCCACACGCCCACTGGGGCCAACCTGGCTCAGGTCAGCTGCGACTTGTTTGGGAAGGTGGAAGGAAAGGAAACACCCTGTGCCGGAAAGACCATGCATTGTGCTCACAGCGTTCCCCAGTGTCAGTCCATTCTGCCTTCGTGAGGGCAGAGTCCTCGCCTTGCAGCAGGTGCTGTGCGTCAGAAGGTGTGCCCAGAGGAAGTCGATACTGAGTTGTTTTGTTTGAAATGATCCTTGCTGCTCAGTTCCCAATCCCACAACTGCTCAAGAGCCCCTCTGTGCAGCAGAGAACAGGGACGTCCCCAACAAGAATTCATGTGTTCCCTACAGAGCTCACACCCCTGCTCAGGGCTGTCCCTGACAGACTAACACTGCAGCATTGGGGCACATAGATGACGGAAGTAGCTGACAGAGGCAAGAGGGTGCTGCGTTAAGAGCAGCAAGAGTCCACCTGGCTTAAAAAAAACTAGCAGGATGGGTTCTAGTTAGGGCTTGTCCCAGGGCAAAAGGGCTGGGCCAGCTTTGGCACAATGGCACTGCACCAAGAGTTCTTCGGTTAGCTTATGTTAAAAGGGCGGGAAATGGTCTTGCACTGGAGCTGCACCCATATGCTGTTACCCACAGAATATGTGGAGTGACTGGGTAATGGGCCAATTCCAGTCCTGGAGTAAAGGGCTACAACACCCACTAATGCTGATGGGAGATGTGACTCCTGTAAGCAGATGTCTTTGGCCCCGTGTCTGTGGCAAGCTTAGCCCTGAATTCCAGGACTCCTGTGCCTGCGAAATCTCTGCCTTTCTGTTGCAGTAATGTAGGTTTCGGTGTTGAATTCACTCCTTTGTGCTTGACCCCAATAAAATGTGATCTAACCTGTAACTCTGTGTGTCGGCCTCCTGCCTGCACCACAAGCTTAGCAAACGGGCTCGGGAACCTGGGGATCTTCCCCCTCTCAGGGGGAGGTTAGTACAAGGCCATTTTAACTTGGGCTTCAGCCAGTTGGATGACAGACCCAGGTGGAGAGGATGCTGCCTTCCTCCCACCCTCCAACATGCAAGTTTTTCTTGGCAAAAGGGCTCCGCACTTCTACAGCAAGTACAGGAGCCTTTGTTCTTCCTCTCTTCAGAATGGTTTTTTTTTAAATCTGCTCCATTTTCTCCTCCACAATCCCACAGGTGCAGCTAGCACAAGATCATTCTCAACCCCACCCCACAAGTTCAGCCCAACAGCTGACTTTCCCTTCAGCCAGATATTGCCAAGGGCTCCCCACAAGGGTCCTGAGCTGCCCCACTGACATTAAAACACACTGAATAAAATCTGAAAATATGGTTCTTTACAAACAGGGCCCAGCCCCTCTGGTTTTCCGGAGTAAGGGATGCCTCAGGAAAGAGAGTTGACAGACAGACATACACAGGAAGAGACTACATCTCAGAGGCTTTCAAACTGATTAGGATTCCTTCATTTGTTTAAAAAATCCAAAACACAAAAACACTTCCTTCATTGAGAAACTTAACGGATCCGAAAAGGAGCCACGGTGCAAGAGGCACCAGAGGGGCCCCCCACAGTGGGCAGAGTTTGACACAGTACATTAGAAAATAGATTAGTAAAAACAAAAATACATTTTTTGCAACAACTTTGAGATTTGGTCGGTAGCATGTTGGGGGCGGGTGGAAGAGTTTGGTTGTAGCCTCCAACACAGTCCCCAGCAGGCAGGGGGCACTAGCATGGGCAGGGAGTGGACCACCACTGGAGTGGCAGAGAGCTGAGCCTATGCAGCGGGGACAAGTCCCATCCACAGGACTAAGTCTTTCAGGGGGAGGGGTGTGGAGAGCCCAGAACCTGGCACAGGGTTGGTGATCTCAGAGGGGCCAGCCAGACTCAAGGCTCCTCCTCCGTGCTCTCCCAGCAGGGGAAGAGGGAACAGTGCTCCAGGGGACAACACAGTCCAGCTGGAGCTAAAGGAGGCAGCAATTTTGAACTGTGCTCACTTGTAGAGATGGGGGGGAAGAGTGGGAATGCCTTTGCGCCTTCTACGCTGGCCATCCCACTTGCATCAAGCCAGCATAGAGCAGGAGCTTTAAGGCTGAATGGGTCAAGAGGCTGGGCCACACAGCCAAGGGAGTAACAGGAAGGACCCTGCCTCCAGATCTCAACAGTGCTGCCCTCGAGCCACAGAGGTAGGTCAACTCCAACCTCCCCCGCTACTCTGCAGAGCACTGCCCTTCAGGACTCTCAGCACACATCTGCTATAAAGGGAGTGCTGGGACACAGGGCATAGTGCAGGTCTCACATGCTAGGATCACCTCCAGTGCCAGATGAGACAGACAGTTCTGAGAACTAGTTACTAACAGGCCAGTAAATGTGGGACAAGATGGGGGGGGCCTCCTGCCTCAAGCTTGTGGAGGGGAAGCAGGTCAGACACCTCAGTAACCCCAATTCCTCCCTCCCTCCATACCAGGGTCTCACACTAGGACATACCACACGTGGAGGAGAATAAGAGTGCCCTCTTGAACAGAATCAGGCATTCCCCCTAGGTAGAGACTGGGAATTCCAACAGACAGGCAGGCAGGGGACACCCCTCCCCAGGGAGTGCAAGGGGTTGCCACAGAAGGCCTCCTTCTTTTAGCCCCACTCAACATCTCTTGGCGGGAGACAGGGAGGGAAGATGGCACAAAGGAGATGGCTGAGCTGCCTCAAAGCAGCCCTTGAGTTAAGACTGGGAGCCCCCAGAAGCCTGGCTCATGCAGACAGGAGAAGCAAGGAGTCAGGCTCCAAAGAGCTCCTTCTCCCAAGGCAACAGCCCCTGTGAACGGGCCACCCATCCCTTGCCCCAGCTAGCGGAACCCCTCGCAGCCAGAGCTGCTCCAGGTGGAAAAGCACATGGGGGCCCTGGAATACTGCAGCAAGGCCTAGGCACCCCTGACAAAGGGAGTTCAGAGCCAACCGGGGCAGAGAGAGGGAAAGAGCTTTTTATCATTTACTTCAATGGGGGCACAGCCTCCCCAGGGAAGGGGTGGAAGCCCCATTGCTTGGGGCAGCAAACACAGGAGTCGACAAGGCACTAGGGAACAAATCCTGCCCTGGCCCCAGGAACAGACTGCATGACCCAAGAGGGCTCTTCCCTCATGATTCCCTGGTGCAACTGCTCTGCAGTTGATGCAGGGTCAAGAGAGTAGCGAGCTCTGCACCTGGCATTGCTCTCCCCCTACACTCCTGTAGTGAAAGGTGCACTCCCCAAAGGGCACAGGAGGCTGCCCACTCCATGACTGTTCAAGGACCTCTAATGCATGCTAGTCACTAATAGGGAAGTTTGGGAAGGAAGCTACAGAAAACTATCCCCAGGTGGAATGCCTGCCCACGTGTTTCTGGCCCTCCTGGCACCCAAGACAGTATTTCCTGGCCACCCCACCACCTTAAATAATAAAATAATGCCACAGATGGAGGGAGAAGGGGGAGGGAGAGAGACAAACACTGCCATGGTCACAGTCACCTTCCCATCATGATTCCTCAATCCTGCCACTCCACTGCAGGGCAGCTGCAGATGTCAGACACGACTGCTGGAGCAGAAAGAGAGGGCCACGGCCAGGCTAGCATTTAGCACTAAGGACCAACTGCAGAGCGAGAAGTCCTACCTCAGCCTATTCCGAGACCAGCTGCAAGGGTAAAGGTCTCCACCAATGACTGACACGCTCTGCTCGCTCTTAGAAGCCATTGGCAATGACCTGGGCCAGGCGCACTCCTGTCCACAATCGAAGTGAATAAAGACTAAAGCAAAATGGCCATGAAGAATCACCTGCCAGCCAGCCCATCTGCTCCCCTCAGTGAGGGGTGGTCTGCTCGCCGGCCAGCCTTCTCCGCCTGGTAATCACTTCTGGCATTGATTGGACAGAACAAACAACGTTCTCCTTTTGAGCAGAGGTTAGTGCTCAGTTGGCCCATCGTCCCGGGGCTGTGCTGGGAGTTCCACAGCAGAAGGCTGAGCCTCCTCTGGCATCCCAGTGGGGCTCAGCGGCAGCATGGGGACCTGGGAAGAAGAGAGAGAGTAATGGGATGGAGCAGACACTCCCAAACCCACAGTGTGTTTTTCCCTCCAAACCCGCAGGTGACAGCCCCGCCCACTGAGGTCAAGCAGGGATGGGAGCAAAGGACAGGAAGGGCCCTCCTGTTCAGACCCAGCTCTTGCAGGCCATACTGTCATGTAATCCTGTTTGACTGATCAAGCTCTGTCGTAAAACTAGCTGGGCTGTTCTCCCCACTGCTCTGACTAATAGGCTGTTCCAGAGCCACCTTCCTCTGCTCATTAAACTCAGTTTGTCCACGGACAGTTTGTCCCTACTTGTTCCTGCCCCAACATTGTCCTGTAGCTTCAACACCCTTTCTCTCTCCCTGCTGCTTCCCCCATGGTCAGCAATGGCTTCAGGCTCCTGCTTGCTTTTCTTCACCTGCAGGCCAAGGTTAGAAGGGCCAGGTAAAGCGTGAAAAAGGGAACTAACTCTCTAATTGCCCCTGCCTACCTCCTCCTTCCAACAAGCCCAGCAGCCCCCTTGGCCACTGTTCTCTCTCGTGAGGTTACACTCCCAGTTATGGTTTGGCACCACCGAGTGTTGCTGCAGGGCAAGTGGAGGAGCCGGGTTAGAGAGGAGGAAAGGGGCCTAGGGAACCAGGAGTGCGTGGACTACTCAGGCTTCCAACAGATACAGCTGCCCTGCAGAAGCAGGTGCTGCCATAACACCCTCACCCAGAGATGGAAACGTGGGGAGGAAAAAAGGCTGCAGAGCGAGTGATAAATCAAGCCATGCCCAGGTTTCTGGGCCCCCTGCTCACTACACCATGGCTTCCTCCTACTGCAGTGAGTGCCCAGTGCCAACACTGGCAGGGTGTGATTCCCAGTGGTTCCCCAGCTGATCACACCTGCCTTCAAGGTGCCACAAGGAGCCCAGCTGCTTGGAAGCTTCTTTTTAGCCACCCTGCTTTCCCCCTATCACAGACACCCCTGCTGCCAGCATCATCTCTGCAGAAAGACTCCTTCCCGGAGGTCCCTCAGCTCAGGACCTAGCTTTACTCTAAGAACAGTTGGCTCACTCCCCCTATTGAAGGTTGTTCTCAGCCCCTTTCTGTCCTCCTGGCTAGAGCTGGAGCTTAGGGCTACCATCATCAGCAGGAGAGGAGTGCAGGGCATCTGGCCACATGGAGGAAGAGGGTCACTTACTGCACTTTGACGCGTGGGGCTGTTGCTGTCTTCCCGAACGCTGCCCACTACCTGCGCACCAAGCACCTGAGCAGCACTGGGCTCCTGAGTGCTGCTCTTCTCCGGCGCGCTGGGCTCCTGAGTGCTGGACCCCCGAGTGCTGCTCTCCCCCTGCGCGCTGCTCTCCTCTTGCTGCAAGATGCCCCGTCTGTCCAGCACACTGCAAGAAACAGAGTGGGGGAGGCTGAGGGCACAGTCCTGCCTTGCCCAAGGCAGGATGGGGGAGGGGGTGGGCTGAGGGCACAGCCCTGCCTCACCTGAGGCAGCACCGGAGAGGAGCTGCCCCTTGGCTGAGGAAGGATGAAGTGCAGCACAAACTTGCCTCACTACAGGCACATACAGAAGGCCCCCTCCCCCTCAGGTTTTGGGTACAGACACCACCCCCGTCTCCTAAAGAAAGCCATGCTTGGCAGAACAACTGCCACTGTGTAATGGGCTGGCAAGGCAAGGGCTTATGCCACAGACACCCGCATCCATGACCCAGTGCCTCCTAGCCCCACATGCCATGCAGGCCTGCGATTGCTCCGCAGCTCTTACCTGGGGGGCAGGGGCCCACACAGCACTTCACAGCAGTTCTTCACAATGTTCCCATGGCTATAGGGATTCTGCACCCGGTTCTTCCCAGTCCACGCTCCCTTAATCTGCAAGCAGAGAACATCCCAAAGGGACGGGGTGTGAGTTCCCTGCCAGACCAGGGCTCTCGAGCATTCAGCTTCACTGACTGATGCACTGGGGCATTGCACAGGTGCCCCTTGTTCGTCACGGTTACATGCCACCTGGGCTCTGGCTGCCTCTCAGAGCAGGGTTTGGACCCTGTTATTTCCACTGCTGACACATGGAGACCCTCAGCATGAGCACAAACCTACGCCCCTGGGGACTGAAGAGTGGGGGCCCAGATTCCTCGTGAGTCTAGTGGCCGGGCAGGGGCTGAAGAGAGGGGATTTGGGTCCTCCCCATTCATGACCAGCAGGCCCAAGGAGGCCTCAGAATAAGCTTGAGTTGACCTAAACTGCATTTCTGGGGCCTGTGGCAGCAGTGAACCCGTGTGCTGCCCTGGATGTATGCCCTCCCTCCATCCCCAGCCTGTGCCTGGGGTTTGGCCTTGCTGCTTGCGAGAGAAATTCACCCAGTGATGAACTGATTTAGGGGGGTGGGGGAGATGGCTCTGAAGAGAAGCTGGGGAGAGGCAAGCAGACAGACAGGAGAGCGTGGGGAACATCACTCACGTCTTCGTTGGTTGTCTGGTTCAGAGCCACCAGGAAGGTGTGGAATCCGGTTAACCCCACCACTGACCAGAGTGTGAAGAAACAGATAAGCACCTCCAGTACGGTGAGCAGCTGGTTAAGGATTCACAACCCCACGGCACAGCATCTATCTTCCACTGACCCTGCTCCATGACACTCTGTGTCGCTCCCCTCTGCTCCCTCTAAACACATAGACCTGCTCCTCTCCCATCGCCCCATGGCCTATAGCCACCCCCACCCCCAATTAAAAAGGAAGCCTCCAGAAAGCCCCTCGGAAGATGCTGCACACAAGGGCTGTGGCTGCTTTTCAGACACACACCTCCCTCCCTCACCAGGGCAGAGGGGTGGGAGAGGCAGGTACGCTCCACGCGGTGGGGAAAGATATGTTCCAGGGGTCTCTTTCAACGTATTCAGGAAGCCAATCTTCATGGATTCTGGACAACACAAATGAGAGAAGTTAATGTACGGTACTGCCCAGAAAGACAGGCCTCATGCCTCCTCCAATCTATTGATTTCTGTGCTGATCTTGACCCAACTCCCCACCCTAACAACACAGCTCCCCACTCTGATCCCCCCGCTGGCAGGACTCACTGAGCGCCACATAGACGATGTTGAAGGTGAAGATGTAGATGGTGAGGAGCGAGAGCGAGAGGATGAAGAGGTAGAAGTAGCGGTAGTTCCTCTTCCCCACGCAGTTCCCAACCCAGGGGCAGTGATGGTCAAAGCGCTCTGGGGGAGCAAGAAAAGAATGTCAGTGTACCTGCAGTGTGGGGCGAGGCAGGGGCACCCAAGCCCTGCCGACACATCCCACCTGCACAGCTGGGGAAGCCATAGCCCAAGCCCAAGCCCAAGGCAAGGGGCTTTCATTTCCTGTGCCTCCATCAGCAGAAGGCGCTCTCAGGTTGTACCAAGCTAAGTCTCCAGGGGGAAGGATCCAGAGGGAAGAACACTTCCTCACCCGCTCCTCTGCGCAGAAAACACTCCCCCGTACTGCAACCCTGGAAGAGGACGGCCTCTAGTGTGGGGATACCTGGCTTTTTCCAGACCAACCCCCCATGCCACAACTGAAGAGTTTCAGGACCCCCTCTATCTACCACAAAGACAGAGAGCATGGTCGATACACGGGCCTGAGCGTGGCCCAAGGTAGAGACCCCATCCTCCAACGAAACCAGGCAAATGAGCTAGTAAAGCTCCTTCACTGAGCAAAGTGCTCCTGAAGCAGAGAGGTCACTTCTAGTTGGGTATTCAACTCTATGGGAAGTCTATTGAGCACTGCTGTTCCTGCTCCCAGAGTGCACTGCTGTTTGTTTCCAGTATTAGATATAACACACGGAGCCCCATTAACCTAGTGTCTATTTCAGTTACAAAAATCAGCAACTGCTCCCCTTCATCCTCTTAGCTTCCCACAGTGTGCAGATCACAGCTGTTGCAGATAAAAGGTGGAGGATATATTTATTAAATCATACACACACACACTCGCTCTTAACTTTAAAAGAACATTATTAAGATTGCAAAGTCAAACACTCACAAGTTAGGAAATGCCAGAATTAAGCTTGTCCGTGCAACCTTAATTTGCCTCCTGCATGCCTATGTATTATGACAGTATTTAATTCCATGATCATACTATTTTTTCCCCAAGAGAACAGCTGCTTCATTTTAAAGAGTCATTACTAAGGGCACAAGAGCAAACCATCTCAATGCATAGGAAAGATGGGAAGTATGTGGGGATGACCTTGGCTTAACCAGGAGATCTTCAACAACCTGAAACCCAATAAAGAGGGATACGAGAAGTGGAAACTACGTCAAATGATTAAGGATGAATATAAATAAAAGTATCAGAGGGGTAGACATGTTGGTTGCTTTTTACAGATCCAGACTAACAGAAGTATTGAAGCATAAGCAGTGTCTGACGAAGTGGGTATTCACCCATGAAAGCTTATACTCGAATACTTCTGTTAGTCTATAAGGTGCCACAGGAGCCTTTGTAGCTTTATTAAAAAAAAAAAAAAAAAAAAAAAAAAAGCATGTTGGGGCAAAATTAGAAAGGCCAAGATAAAACCAGGTAGGGACACAAAAGATAAAAAAACATTTTACAAATATGTGAGAAGCAAGAGGGAGACCGAAGACAAGGTAGGCCCATTACTCAATGAGGAAAGAAAGACAATAATGGTTTAAGCATTAAATGCCTTTTTTGTTTCAATTTTCACCAAAAAATTTAGCAGTGACTGATGACTAACACAGTGAACATCAGTGTAAATGGGGTAAGATCTGAGGCAGATTGAATCTACCTGGATTTCAGTGAGGCATTTGATACAGTTCCACATGGGAAATAATTAGTTAAACTGGAGAAAATGGGGATTAATATGAGAACTGAAACATGGACAAGGAATTGGTTAGTGGGGAGAATGCAACAGGTTATACTGAAAAGTGAACTGTCAGGGCAGAGGGAGGTTACTACTGGAGTTCCTCAGGGACTGGTCTTCAGACCGATGGTATTTAACATTTTTATTAATGGCCTTCACACAAAAAGTGGGAGTGTACTAATAAAATTTGCAGATGACACAAAGTTGGGAGGTGTTGCTAACAGAGAGGAGGACCAGACTATCACACAAGAAGATTTGGACGACCTTGAAAACTGGAGTAATAGAAATGAGATGGAATTTAATAGTAAAAGGTCATGCACTTAGGGATTAAGAACAAGAATTTGTGTTACAAACTGGGGACTTATCAGTTGGAAGTAACAGAGGAGGAGAAAAAAGACATGGTATATTGGTTGATCACAGAATAACTATGAGTTGCCAGTGCGATGTAGCCATTAAAAAGGCTAATGCAGTCATAGGATGCATCAGGTGAGGTACTTCCATTAGAGGACAGGGATGTGTTAGTACCGTTATACAAGGCACTGGTGAGACCCCATCTGGAATGCTGTTTGCAATTCTGGTCTCCCATGATTAAGATGAATTCAAACTGGAACAAGTTCAGAAAAGGGCTACCAAGATGATCCGAGGAATGGAGAACCTACCTTATGAGAGGAGACTCAAAGAGCTTGGCTTGTTTAGCCTAACCAAAAGAAGGCTGAGGGGAGATACGATTGCTCTCTACAAATACATCAGAGGAATATATACCATGGAGGGAGAGGCGTTAAGTGCCAATGTGGACACAAGAACAAATGGATATAAACTGGCGAACAACAAGTTTAGGCTTGAAATTAGATGAAGGTTTCTAACCATCAGAGGAGTGAAGTTCTGCAACAGCTTTCCAAGGGGAAGCAAAAAAAACCAAAACAACTAACTGGCTTCAGGACTGAGCATGATAAGTTTATGGAGGGGATGGTAGGACTAACTACTTACAATGGCATGTAGCCCATCTGAGACTGCCAGTAGCAAATATCTCCAACGGCTGGTGATGGACACTAGATGAGGTGGGCTGAGTTACTGCAGAGAATTCTTTCCCAGGTGTCTGGCTGGTGAGTCTTGCCCACATGCTCAGGGTCTAACTGATTTCCACATTTGAGGCTGGGAGGGAATTCCCCCTGGATCAGATTGGCAGAGACCCTGGGAGCTTTTCATCTTCCTTCGCAGCATGACTCAGGGGTCACTTGCAGCTTTAAACTAGTGTAAATGGTGGATTCTCTGTAACTTGAAGTCATTAAATAAAGGTTTGAGGACTTCAGTAAATCAGCCAGAGGTTCTGGGTCTATTACAGGAGTGGGTGGGTGAGGTTCTGTGGCCTGAGATGTGCACAAGGTCAGACTAGATGAACATGATGGTCCCTTTCAGCCTTCAAGTCCATCGATCTATAAGACTTTATGCATAACCTTTGTAAATAAACAAGATTTTCCCTCCTAGTGGAAAACACCCACAGGGCCCCAAAGTTTGACTAGCCACTCTGGTCAAAAGGGGATAACAATACAAAGTGTAGTGCTAAATACTTGGAAAAAATCAGGCCCTGGAGGTCTCAAAATTGGGTACCCAAAATTAGTGGACATCTTTGACCTTAATCTTTCTGTGCCTCAGCCCTATCTGTAATATGAGGATAATCCCACCCCTTCACCTCATGGGGTGTGGGGAAGTCATATCAGTGGTTGTGAAACACTCCGATATTGTAGTGATGAGTGCTACAGAAAATCCCCCACAAAAATTAGTAATTCTGTCTCCAAAGCAGAGTTTGAATAGCATGCAGTAAAAAAGACAAGGGACATTCCCTGAGCAAAGAGAAAAACTACTGAATAGCACCATCCATCCTGTGCACTGAATGAGGCAGAGATCCTGCACCCAAAACAGTATTAAAAACTACCATAACGTGCATACACAGCTGACCTTAATTGTGGCATTTCCTATCTTTCAACTGTTTGAATTTGCAACCTTAATGTTCTTTTAACAGAAGTTGTGTGTATAATTTCCTAGGTTTTTAAAAAAGCAATCTGAAAATAAGTTCCATCATCTTGATACCTACATGGGTTTTCAGCAGGGTTGGAACCTTTAGTTCCACCCCCCAGACCTCTGCTGCTTGAGCTAGTTGAGTAACTGATAGCAACAGTAGGTTGTTATCCTGTATTTGGCCCACCACTAGACGGGAAAGGAAATAAATAAGCACTTTGCCACTGAGTTTCACAGATATTTTCTGACAGCAGCAGAATGGGGAGACTCAGGAATGTTGGGTTCTACTCAAGATGCAGGAGGAGAGCACACTCTAGTGGGCACGGAATCTTCTGCCCACTCTTGCCACCTTCTGCCCTGTCCCCCGCAACCTGTCTCTGTCACAGTCCTGTCTCTTTCCCATCCCTGGCACCTTGTTTCAGTCCCATTCTCCACTCCTCAGGCTTCTCAGCCGAGTCCCAGTCTCCTTGCCCAGCCACCAGTCCCATTTCCCTTTCCTGCTCCTCATCTGATCTGTTCCCCCCCGACATACACATACAAAATAGCTTCCAGTCCTAGCCTCCATCACTGGGCTCCACATTCAATCTCAAATTCAAAACTGATAGAAGAAAATACTTTATGCAACGCAAACTGTGGAACTCATTGCCACAAAAAGTTGTTGGCCAAGAATTTAGCAAGACTCAAAGAGGGACTGAGCAATTACACAGATAACAAGAATATCCAGAGTTAGAATAGTTAATGCTAAAAAAAAAAAAAATGTATTTGAAGGGAGATAAAGCCTCCAGCTTCTGATTTTAAACCAATCTCTGACTATCTGGAATTAGAATGAGGCCTTCATAGCAGGCAGATTATCCCCCATCTGCTACTGTGTGGTTTTCCTTCAAAGCAGCTGGGATTGGCCGCTGGATTGGCCACTAGTGGAGACAGGATTTACAGGGCTAAATATACCCTCGATCTGATCCCATCTGGCAGTTCCTATGTCCCAGATGCTACCATGAGAGGCATGAGTGCTGGATTCAGGTCTGCCCCATTGCAAGGGCACTGTGCTCTCTTAACTCACCCACACAATTGTCGCAGATGCTGCAGTGCGAGGCACGGGGGGGTCGGAAGATCTTGCACGTATAACAGTACTTCAGCTTCACTATCTGGTTGTTGATCTGGAAGTTTTTGATACGCGGGGGCGGGCGCTGGCCCTGAGGCACAGTTCCATTGGTGGCCTCTGAAAGTAAAAGACAGTCAGACACCAGAATTGTTAATCCAAGTCCACTGCACTTCAGCAATAACTGCTTGTTCCATCTCATTAACACCAAGACCAGGAGAGCCTGCAATGTCCAGAGCCATCGGCAGCAGCTCTGTTCACAGCTCTAAGCACTTGGGGCCTGGTGAAGAGATGCCAAGGACTCTGCTGAGTGAAGGAACAGTGGCAAACCATTGCTAGGATGTACCTGCGCCAGACATCACCCTCCAGAAAGAGAGAGAGAATGACCTAGATTTCATCTCCCTGCTCCCATTCCCAATCATGGGAGTGGGATGTTGGGGAGGGAGAGAGGAATTCCCTGTGCAAACCAGCCCAGCAGGAGGAGAGAACACGCATATGAACAGATGGATAGGTACTTGGGGGAGTGGGGGGGGGGGCGCGCTTGCAGGGCTGAGAGACATGTGCTTTTTGGGTTTCTGAGAACTGAGTGGGCGGAAGCCCACTCACTGCTAACAGATCCCCCTCCCAACCTAAGGGGAGGATCTACAGGATCTCAAAAATCCAACTGATTCTGGGGGACAACTAATAAAAGAACAGGGACAGGAGTGCAGTTAGAAGGTCATAAGAAGGGAGCCTGACGGGGACACCGAGCAGAGAACCCCGGACAGCGCCCACTGCTCCTCCAAGGCATCAAGGGAGCCAGTGGACACCGCCCAGAGGAACTCCGCTCGGATACGTGAACGGACAGAGGATCGTAGGGCACCACAGCCACTCTCCAGGCACACTCACTCCTCTCATAGAGTCAGTAGGGAAGATATGCCACCCCCCAGCAAACTCCCCACACCAACCCAGGCTCTAGCGCACACTCATACTCCTTCACAAAGACCTCAGAGAAGGTACTCTGGCATAGATTCTGTTGACACTCACCAATCTCCATTTCAATGAAGGCTGCCTCATCAGGCAGGGCTCTGGGGATCACACCAGGATCACTGAAACTTGTCCGCAGGAGCATGGCCATCGCAAATAGGAAAAGAACTACTGCAAAGACAGGGATGGCTGGAGACAGCTGAACTGCCAGGTAGCGACACCTACAGAGGGAGAGAAGTAAGGAGGTGCTGAATCAAACCAAACAATGGCCTGGGCAAAACTCTCTTCAAAGCCCGGGAAGGAATCAGAGCCCAGAAACAGCCATGCAGGAGTTCTCCAATGGATCACTGTGAGGATCACGTCTGGAGAGACTGCCCGGTGTCCATGTTTCATCCCAGTCACCAGGGCATAACGCTTTTGGGATTTCTACTTGCACCACTGCTCCTAAGGCTCAGAAAGGCTGGTGAGCCCCTAATGCAGGGGTCTTCAACCTTTCAGAAGTGGTGTGCCGAGTCTTCATTTATTCACTCTAATTTAAGGTTTCACGTGCCAGTAATACATTTTAACATTTTTAGAAGGTCTCTTTCTATAAGTCTGTAATATATAAACAAACTATTGTATGTATGTAAAGTAAATAAGGTTTTTCAAATGTTTAAGAAGCTTCATTTAAAATTAAAATGCAGAGCCCCCTGGACTGGTGGCCAGGACCCGGGCAGTGTGAGTGCCACTGAAAATCAGCTTGCATGCCGCCTTTGGCACGCGTGCCATAGGTTGCCTACCCCTGCCCTACTGAGTGCAAGGCTGGAGGGTTGGGGTGGCCCCTAATGGCCCACAAAAGGGGTCAATGATCTAACTGGGTACCTACATGGGCCCCCTCAGCACAGTATCAGAATGCTTCACAAACATTAGTGAACTTACACCACCTCCACGTATTCTAGTGTCAGTGACCTGGCACCATAGCATAGGAAGCCTGTGGCAGAAGTCAGTACAGAACCTAGTTCTGAATCCTAGCCCAATGTCTTGACCGTTCTTTTTCTTCGTGCAGTTCCCCTCTTTCCCTACACACAAATGTGATCACATGCAACTCTTTGTTAGGCAGTCTCACCTGTGTGTCTCAGAGTGCTTTAATGACTAGAGTGACCAGATGTTCTGATTTTATAGGGACAATCCCGATATTTAAGGCTTTTTCTTATATAGAAGCCTACTGCCCCCTACCACCGTCCCAATTTTTCACACTTGCTGTTTGGTCAACCTATTGCCGATGCAGGAGTAGCCCATTTGTAGCAGTTTAGCTGAACACACACATTTGGCCTAAGCAATGCTGCCTCTCCAAAAGCTAAGTGGATAATAGTTTGTTCTGATATGAGGGACCTGGACTCTATTTGTAGCTCTGCCTGAAGGGATACTGTGGCACCTGTGTCAAGCCCCTGACCTAGCAATGTTCAGATTAATCTGACTTTGGGGGAAGACTTTAAATAGAAGTTTCACTGCAACTTTACTGGAACTGAACTGGAAATATGGAAATTATTTGGAATATGGAACCACAATGTTCCCAACATGGTTTGACAGCAGGATTTGACACGGACGTTCAGATCTACACCACAGCTTCTTTTACCACTTGGGCTAAATTGGGGGTTCTCAAACTGGGGGTCGGGAGCTGTCAACCTCCACCTCAAACCTCGCTTTGCTTCCCACATTTATAATGGTGTTTAATATATAAAAAAGTGTTTATAATTTATAAGGGGGGGTCGCAATCAGAGACTTGCTATGTAAAAGGGGTCACCAGTTTAAAAAGGTTGAGAGCCACTGGGCTAAACATACTTTGCAAGTGCATTACATAACTATTTGCTAGACCGCAGTGGAAGGTTGAGATTTCAGACCCCTGCACCTGGCTTTCGAAGGAAAGGGTGGTCTGCTGCTTACAGACAGACTACCCAAGCACAGCTTTGGCACATTCAGTCCAAAAGGCAGTGTGGCTCAGTGAGTATCTTCAGTCTGCCGCACGAGACCTGGGTCCTTGCGCCAAACCGATTACACTGAGCATGCCTGAACAGAGGGGCCATCAGGATTTGCAGTCTTGAAAGCTTCACGCCAACTAGATGGGTCAAAAGGATAAGCAGCAGTCCTTCGAACCTGACCCACCCAGCCAGTGTCAATTCAAGCCCCAGGGTGGGCAAAAGGCTCGAGGACATATTACTAAAAACTCTCTGGGAAAGTTTGTGTTTGTTTTTTGCGGCTGCTAACCAAAGTGTTTTTGTGAAAAGAATTAAACATGAATGCTTGCTGGGAAGGGAGTGACATTTTAGGGAGTGGAGTGGGAGGGAATGGGGTGAGAGGCAATGGGGCAGCAATGAGGGCAATAAATAAGGACAGGTAAGTAAGGGAAGTAAAGGGTTGGGGAGGGACATGGGAAGGGGACATAGGAGAGAGTGGCAGGGGAACTGGGGGAGAATAGGGGCAAGGTGTGTCTCAGCCCCACATTCTCTACAGTGTGCATGCCAAAATCTGGGGGGTCCTAAGCCTTCACGTATATGCCAGGATCTGGGGTGGCCCTGCCCATCTATAGGTTCTGACCCACTCCCTTGCCCACCCTTCATTTGTGCTGGTTCTGGAGGGGCTTGCCTTTCTGGACTGGAACTCTCTCCATGCCCCCATGTGAGCTGGGATCTGGGAAAGCCTTACCCTACTGCGTGGGGGAGCTGAGGTCAGGCATATCTGGAGCATGCAGAAGCACAGGGTTTCTCAACCTGTGAGCTGGGATACATAATTAAGTCACCAAAATGTTTCAAAGGGTTCCCCATGGGGCTGGCTGGGCTTGCCTCCCTGTTCCAGACACTGCAACCTCTAGGGTCTCAGCACCATTCAGGTTTGGCCCTGCCACCATGACGACAGGAGTCCAGGTAGAACTGCAATCCCATGGGCCAGGTCACAACTTCACTCTCAGAAATTTGGTCCAGTTAGTGGGGACAGGGGGAGGAACCTAGCAATGCAGCAACCCGGGAGATTGCAACGCCCGGATCACAGAGACAAGTCCAGCCAGGAGCTGCCAATGTGAGGTGACTGCCCGGCAGGACCCAAGCGAAACCACTCCAGGACCTTCACCCCCAGACTACTTACCGAGTCAAGCCAAGCCGTAAACATTTAAAAATCGGTCCTGACCCCTAAAAGTTTGAGAATCACTGCTGGGGTGAGGAGCTGAGAATGGAGCAGTTCACACATCTCAGAGCTATTGTTTCAGGCTATAGGGAGTGTTCTCATTCAGCTGAGACCATCACGTTTAGGTGAATGGGCCATTTCACACCTGTTAGCCTCCCATGCTTTCAGAATTATCCTGGGCTGGGGCTTTGACTATAGCAAAGCAGTTGCTGATAAATTTCATAAATATTATAGCAGAACAGCCTCTCTGCTTCAGTTAAGATTTTGCGATTTTTCTGTTTAAAGGACAATTTTTCTAAGTGTTCTAAAATCTGCATGCCTACCTGGCTAGTCTTGAAATTTGCTGCGCTTTGCGGTGGTGCAGGGTAGGCTTAGTAATCCAAATTGGAGGTCATTTGAGCAAGAGGTTCCTATGATACAGCCTCCCCTCCCAAACCTGCACCCCCCAAAACTAGCTTTTCTTGAAGTTCACAGATTCCGCCAACCTTTTTGTGCACAATTAGCTTCTAAAATGCTAATGGCTTAATGGGCTGGGAAGGAGAGGGTGAACTGGACAAGAGACACACAGTCTTCTTTCACATGCTTAAAAGTTACTGTAACCACCAGTATGAAACTGTCAAGTTCTTGGGACACACATGCCATGCCTGAGATTTCCCACAGACTCAGTTATCAATTACACACCCCAAAAGCACGACCACTGTCCCCAACCCACTACAACTAGGGCTTGATATCTACAATTAAAAGCTAGGCTGAGATAGCTATATTGTGCAGGGGTGAGACACACCACACCCCTCGCCGTGACACACAAAGTCTATGCCAGATGCTAGGTCCGCATAGCTGCTTCCATCAACCTAGATAACTTAATTCAACACTGTTGGAAAAACCCCTTCCAGCAGTATAGGTTGCATCTATGCCAGAAGTGGGCAAACTACGGGCCGCGGGCCACATCCAGCCCGCAGGACCATCCTGCCAGGCCCCTGAGCTCCCGGTCGCGGAGCCTAGCCCCCGGCCCCTCCCCTGCTGTCCCCTCTCCCCAGCCGCACCGCCAGTGCTCTGGCCCACCACTCCTGTTGGACAGCGTGGGTGGCGTAGCTGGCTCCAACTGGCCGCAAGTTTTTGCTGCTCTGAGCAGCAAGGTAAGGAGGCAGGGAAGTTGGATAAGGGACAGGGGGTCCTGGGGGCAGTCAGAGGACAGGCAACCTGCCTGCCGCGCTTGGGGCGGCACAAAAACTAGAGCCACCCCTGCTCCTAAAACCTGGGCTCTATTCCCAGTTTTGACAGTGACTGTCAGGAAGCAGGGCCTGCAGCAGAGCCAGTCACCAGGCAACACAAAGAGGAGAACTGGCCTGTAGTAGGCTGACTGATTGGTGGAAAGAGTCAGCAGACCAGATCTTAAACCCAGCAGCAACAGCAGTTTGGCGGGTGCTCAAAGCATTCTTCCACAACTGCAAAAGCTCCTGTGCCAGCTTGTTCCCAGTCCAGCTCCTGCCTAGTTCCAGCCTTGTTCCTGCCCCACTCCAGGTAACCTGGCTCTGACATCTGGCATCCACCAGTGATCAGGCACAGCATACTTTGACTCCCCGTCTTGCTTACAATTCTGTTTGCCAAGGGCCGAGCTGGGACCAGCAATCCTTTGCAGCTTACACAATCCTCCAGACACACAAAAGACAATCCAAAGGTGCCCCCAGAAATAAATAGGTGCCCCCAGAATAACAGGTGCCCCTGTTAAATATCAGCATTATGTTGACAGGTTTGACCAAAAAAAAAAAAAAAAAAAAAAAAAAAAAAGGCTGACACCCTACCACCCCATTGCAGCTACATCTACCCCATTGACCTCTAGACAGGAGCAGAGGTTCCCTGGGGCGCATTCACTCCCTCTCCAAACTCAAACTTAGGGTATGTCTACATCTACAATTTTGCAGCGCTGGTTGTTACAGCTGTATTAGTACAGCTGTATAGGGCCAGCGCTGCAGAGTGGCCACACTTACAGCAACCAGCGCTGCAAGTGGTGTTAGATGTGGCCACACTGCAGCGCTGTTGGGCGGCTTCAAGGGGGGTTCGGGGAACGCGAGAGCAAACCGGGGAAGGAGACCAGCTTCGCCGCGGTTTGCTCTCGCGTTCCCCGAACCCCGAGCAAGCAGGTCTCCTTCCCTGCGGTTTGCAGGGGGGGTCGGGGAACGCGAGAGCAAACCGCGGCGAAGCTGGTCTCCTTCCCCGGTTTGCTCTCGCGTTCCCCGAACCCCCGAGCAAGCAGGTCTCCTTCCCTGCGGTTTGCAGGGTGGTTCGGGGAACGCAAGAGCAAACCGTGGCGAAGCTGGTCTCCTTCCCCGGTTTGCTCTCGCGTTCCCCGAACAAGCAGGTCTCCTTCCCTGCGGTTTGCTCTCGCGTTCCCCGAACCCCGAGCAAGCAGGTCTCCTTCCCTGCGGTTTGCAGGGGGGTTCGGGGAACGTGAGAGCAAACCAGGGAAGGAGACCTGCTTGATTACCAGAGGCTTCCTCAGGTATGCTGGGATACCTGCTTATTCCACGGAGGCCAAGAAAAGCGCTGGTAAGTGTCTACACTTGATTACCAGCGCTGGATCACCAGCGCTGGATCCTCTACACCCGAGACAAAACGGGAGTACGGCCAGCGCTGCAAACAGGGAGTTGCAGCGCTGGTGATGCCCTGCAGATGTGTACACCTCCTAAGTTGCAGCGCTGTAACCCCCTCACCAGCGCTGCAATTTTGTGATGTAGACAAGCCCTTACTGTCACTCATGGAGCTATCTGCATGAAAACCTGCAAAAGGGATTCATTTACCCTTCCACAACCCCAGCAGAGGCCTCAAACTTCTTTGTGGTGAAGATGCCTCCCTCCAGCTTTGTGTGGTTTACAGAGCTCTGAATAAGTTTACAATCCCAAAACCAATACTCCTGACTGTTTATTAATGAACTGTTCTAAAGACTCTGTTCTTCACAAAGATGAATCTCCATGCACGGCCAGCTTTACTAACTGCAGGGCCTGATTAGAATACCGGCGGCAGTCCGGGGCTTCGGCGGTGGGGGGGGTCCGCTCCAGGTCTTCTGCGGGACCAAAGACCCCCGGAGTGGAGCCCCCGTCGCCAAAATGCCGCCGAAGAGCCCTGGAGCGGACCCCCCGCTGCCGAAATGCCACTGAAGCCCCAGACTGCCACCAGGTAAGTAACAAAAAATTATTTACAGGTGTCTAAGGCACGGGGCCCAATTCAAGGAAATCGGGCAAATTGGCCTAAAGCCGGCCCTGCCTCTGTGGAGCTTATAACCTGGTGAAGGAGAAGATGATGAATGAACCAGGTATGAGCACCTGGAATATTTAGTTAAGCTGTTTGGGTTGTGCAATGCCCTGGCGACCTTCAAGCACTTCCTAAATGACATCTTTTGGGACATACTGGACCAATTTGTCGTCATTTAACTGGATGACACCCTCATTTTCTCTGAATCTCCACAATCATCATGTTTGCACAGTCTGAGAGAGACTTTGCCAAAACCATACCTATGTGAAGCTTAAGAAATACAAGTCTGATAAGGACACAGCAGAATTCATGGGCTATCTCATCATGCCTGAGGGACTCACCATGGACCCGCATAAGGCGGCTGCAATATCTGACTGGGCCTCATCCAAGGATGTACATGGGGTGCAGCAATTCCTGAGATTTGCCAGTTTCTACAGGCGAGTCTCTAGCCTGGTTGCACCCATAATGACACCCCTGCAAAAGTGGAACCAATTCACCAGGTCCACAGTATCTCAGTCAGCCTTTGACTGGCTGAAGAGGATGTTCACCTCAGCATCCATCCTGATTCTCCCAGATCCCATTAAACCATTTAGGATTGAAACTGAAGCCTTGAATTTTGTTATTGGTACAGTTCCATCCATCATGCAGGCCCCCACAACCAATTCCACCCCTGAGCCTTTTATTCTTGGAAGCTAACCCCAGGAGGAAAAAAAATATGATATTTGGGACCAGGAGCTACTGGTTATCAAGGTGGCTTTCAAGGAGTGGAATTACCTACTAGAGGGAGCCCAATTCCCAGTCCAAACTCCTGACAGCTCACAAGAACCTTGAATACCTACAGACTACAAACACCTTAACCAACATCAGACTTGCAAGCTTTGACTTTGAGGTAGCCTTTCACCCAGGGACAAGAAACAGGAAGAAAGATGCTCTATCCCGCTAAGACAAATATCTCAAACCCAGTGAAGAGCTCTCTTCCACTATGCTCATGGCGTCCAACTTCGTCAATGGAATGATCAACAGTCTGCCATCCTCCTTCCATTCCCTGATGACCCATTCGGAACCCAGATCTGCCAGATCCTGAATTATGCAGGTACCAGGCCTAATGCCAAGTTCCAACAACAGAACTCTGTCGCAAAGGTTGTATTCATGTTCTGGAGGGATAACCAAGGCTTCAGGTAGGAAAGCTGTGCTATGTTTTGCCACTTGTGGGCCATTTTGGCCAATTCTATACCTGGAATCTGATCTCAAGTTGCTTCCAGTGGCCAGGCCAATGATCTTACATCAAGGATTATATAAAAGATCCTGCAACCTCTGTGCCTGTACCAAGACTGCACCCTGAAAACCCATAGGTCTCCTCCAGCCTCTGCCAAGGACTCCATAGCCTGTCTACTATATCAGTGGACTTCCAGACTTCACTATAGAACTGCCACACTCTCAGGGACACACAGTAATCTGGTTGCCACTCATCTCCTACCAAAGATGGCACACTCCATTCCATACCATTACTGTTCCTACCACATAGGAGATGGCTCGGCTTGCCCTGGACAATGTCTTCTGCAACCACAAGTTACTAGCAGATATTGTATAGGACTGGGAACCACAGTTCATTTCTTGATTCTGGTGGCATTCTGACTTGTTGGCACTGAATCCCTTGCCTCATCCAGCTATCACCCACAGACTCATGGGCAAACAGAGAGAGTCAAATCTTGGCACAGTATCCTTGCTGCTTTCCGAGTTACCACCAGGACGACTGTTGCCCCTACCGTACCACACCAAATTTGAACGTTAATGAAACCCACACCTCAGTCCAACATAGCCCATTCTTTGAAAACTATAGCTTTCACCCCCACTTCCATTAAGACTTACTGGTAAGTTCCCCAGTTCAGCTGCTGTGAACTAGCCTCCATCCTATAAAAAGTGACTCTACTAGGAGATCAAGGAATACTTTCAGTACACCAATGAAGCCTATAAACACCAGGCAGACCAAAATTGTTAGAGTGGCCCCAATCTGGCCATAGGGGACAAGGTATGGCTCTCTGCCCATCTGCCAAACTAGACTACCAATACCTGGGCCCTTTAATATTTTAAAGAATGGGTAAACCCAAAGGCCTTCAGGTTATAGCTGCCAGAGTACTTGAAAATCCACCCATCTTTCATATCTCACCTTTTAAAGCTGTAAAACAGGATCCTATACCCAAATTGATCAATTCACCACACACAGGTCTGCAGACAGCAGGAATACTTGGTCTACCAAATCCTTGACTCAGGCAAGTTAGGGGAAGCCTCCAGTAACTGGTAGACTGAGGAGACTATGGTCCAGGAAAGCAGTCTTGGGAACTGGGAGAGAATATCCATGCCCTGGACATATTTGAGAGTTCCACTGGCAGTACCCCAAGAAACCGGGCCATGAGGCTCCTAGCAGGCGCCCTTCGGTGGTGGGAGTACTGTCAGGAATCAGGTCCTGCAGCAGAGCCAGTCTTTGGGCAACCTAATAAGTGCAACTAGCCTGTAGTAGGCTGCCTGACTGTCTACACCGCCTGACTGGGTGGAAGTCAGCAAATCAGCTCTCCACTTTGGAAGCAGTTTGGCAGCTGCTCAAAGCACTCATCCATGGCTGTGACAGTTCCTGTGCCTGCTTGTTCCCAGCCTTGCTCCCACCTTGTTCCAGCCCTCTTCCTGCGCCCAACACAGCCCTGCTCCCAGCCTTGCCTCACTCCAGGTTACCGGCTCTAACCCTGGGCTCAGATTCCTGACTTCTAACTTCATCTCTGACCCCAGCTGTGATCCTGGGCTCCGATTCCTGGCTACCAACTCCTGATCCAACCTCTAGGCATAACCACCCATGTCCCAGTCTCAGACACTGGCCTGCTGGATGACTTTGGCCAAGTGACTTCATCTCTCTGTGCCTCAGTTCACGCATTTCTACAATGAAAATAATGATGTTTCCTTCCTTAAGGCTACTAGCCCTAAGTAAGATCTAGGAATTATCATCACCTGGCCACAAAAACATCTGGGCTGCACTGCTACATGATAACTGCAACTGCCTACATGACCACTACCTTCTACCAACCCTTCTCTTTGTTAAAAAAAATTAGGAAATTAAATAACAAAAGAGTTTGTTAATGCAGAGTGAAAGTTGCCCAGTGATAGCTTATGCCCTTCCAGAACGTCTAGGTCAGTAAAACTCAAACTTATGAAAATCAGGAAGTACAGAGTCAAGGTGCACACCCATGCAACTTTAACTCTACCATCTTTGAGCAATGTCCCAATAACCCAGAACACACACACTCACAGTCTGCCTTTGCCCTGTACTAAACAGGAGCTCCCTACACTCATACTCTTAGTAGACACGGGGGTCTTTTCGTCGATTAGCCTAAATTATACAACTCCTTCAAATCCTTTACCCTTATGTACATACCATCACACACAGAACTTTCACTTACCATAAATTAAACCCTAGGCCACACGTTCCAACTAACTGCTGATACCCCCATGGCAAGAAGGCCCGTGCCCTGCTACTGACACAGTGCTGATATGAGACATCCTGGATCTCTCATGGTACAGATGCACCTCTTTCCTTCTGTCACACACACAGGGGGTCAAGGAGAGGGGCTCAAATATACCGACATAGGGCTACAGACATTCAGATCACCTCATATCACAATCACAGCTCTTCCAAGCTGCTCCAACTAATTTCTCTACCATTCAATACAGCTACACCGTGAATGCCTCTGGAGTTCATGCAGCTAGTTGCTATCGCCAATTCCAGGAGGGTGGAGTTAAGATTGCATGGACCTTTACCTTAACTCTGCATTTCCTCGTTTTCACAAAGCTTTTCTCAAGTTTGAATAACTAGTCACTAAACTGAACTAGTTGAATAAACTGAGATGAAGAAAGCATTCTCTGCACCTGCAGAAGAAACTACTCCTGTCAAAACCTGGTGTAGCACTTCAGCAAACCCTAGCTTTCAGGTGCTCAGCCAGTAACCTCTACTAATTCAGTGCTTTGACTTTCTTTAAAACTTCAGCAGTAAACATGTACTGCTCGATTTATTAAAATTTTATGTAAGTGATTTTAATAGATTATAGTAAGTTTGACTTAACATAGGATATACCTTTTTTAAATGTATGTAAATTTAAAAAATAAGATTTAAATAAAAACATTTTTTTAAATAATGGTATCTACCCTCTCTCTATAAACATCCAGTCCCTCTCTGAATCTTACTAAGCTCTTGGCCTCAATGAACTCCTGTAGCAGTGAGTGTTCAGTCTAATCACACAACGTGGGACAAAGTCTTTCCTTTTATCAGTTTTAAGCTTGCCAACTTTCAGTTATTTAACATCCCTTTGTTCTTGTGCTACGAGACAGGGAAAGCAAAAGTTCCCAATATGTCTTCTCTAGACTAGTGGTTCTCAAATTTATTTGATCAGGCCAGCCCTCATTCTTTGTGTGCTTATTTGTTTATGCTCCCATGCCAAAATAAGTAAACATACTGCTGCCCGGGCAGAATAGAGAGCAGCTAGGTGCCCAGCTGTGAAGGCAGTGCTGTGCCAGCAGCAGTGCAGAAATAATGGTGGAGTGGCAATGTTAAACATTAAATGTGAAAAGCCCCGTTGCCACCCTTATGTCTGTGCTGCTGCTGCCACCCTAGGGCTGACAGCTGGAGCCCCACCACCCAGGGCCTACAAGTGGAGCCCTGCTGCATGCTCCAGGTGAAGGACTAGTGGGGGAAGGGGGGCATGCAGGAAGGAGAGCCTGAGCCCAAGCTGTTTCCTTGTGAGGGATGTGGGAGGAGAGAGAAGGAGAGCCCAAGCCAGAGCTCTCTCCTCCCCCGCAAAAGGGGGACAACACAGCTCATAACTTCCTTGGAACATTCCTGCACCGACCTTGGGAGACCCGACCCATTGGTTGAGAACTGCTGCTCTAGACCATTACTTTATGTTTTGTATCATGACCCCTCTTAATCATCGTCTTTCTAAGGAAAACAACCCCAATATTTTCAATCTCTTTGTGACAGTGTACCCCATAAGGCTTTATGGGGGTGGTGCTCATAAATGTATGTATGATATAACTGGAATAGGGTTTTGCTACATATGCCACGTAACATATCTGTGTAAAAGCAGCAAAGAATCCTGTGGCACCTTATAGACTAACAGACGTTTTGGAGCATGAGCTTTCGTGGGTGAATACCCACTTCCTCAGATGCATGTAATGGAAATATCCAGGGGCAGGTATATATATATGTGTGCTAGCAAGCAAGCTAGAGATAACGAGGTCAGTTCAATCAGGGAGGATGAGGCCCTGTTCTAGCAGTTGAGGTGTGAAAACCAAGAGAGGAGAAACTGGTTCTGTAGTTGGCAAGCCATTCACAGTCTTTGTTCAATCCTGAGCTGATGGTGTCAAATTTGCAGATGAACTGAAGCTCAGCAGTTTCTCTTTGAAATCTGGTCCTGAAGTTTTTTTGCTGCAGGATGGCCACCTTAAGGTCTGCTATAGTGTGGCCAGGGAGGTTGAAGTGCTCTCCTACAGGTTTTTGTATATTGCCATTCCTAATGTCTGATTTGTGTCCATTTATCCTTTTCCGTAGAGACTGTCTAGTTTGGCCGATGTACGTAGCAGAGGGGCATTGCTGGCATATGATGGCGTATATTACATTGGTGGATGTGCAGGTGAATGAACCAGTGATGGTGTGGCTGATCTGGTTAGGTCCTGTGATGGTGTCGCTGGTGTAGATATGTGGGCAGAGTTGGCATCGAGGTTTGTTGCGTGGATTGGTTCCTGAGCTAGAGTTATTATGGTGTGGTGTGCAGTTACTGGTGAGAATATGTTTCAGGTTGGCAGGTTGTCTGTGGGCAAGGATTGGCCTGCCACCCAAGGCCTGTGAAAGTGTGGGATCATTGTCCAGGATGGGTTGTAGATCCTTGATGATGCGTTGGAGGGGTTTTAGCTGGGGGCTGTATGTGATGGCCAGTGGAGTCCTGTTGGTTTCTCTCTTGGGTTTGTCTTGCAGTAGGAGGCTTCTGGGTACACGTCTGGCTCTGTTGATCTGTTTCCTTATTTCCTCGTGTGGGTATTGTAGTTTTGAGAATGCTTGGTGGAGATTTTCTAGGTGTTGGTCTCTGTCTGAGGGTTCAGAGCAGATGTGGTTGTACCTCAGTGCTTGGCTGTAGACAATGGATCGTGTGATGTGCCCGGGATGGAAGCTGGAGGCATGAAGGTAGGCATAGCGGTCGGTGGGTTTTCGATATAGAGTGGTGTTAATGTGACCATCACTTAATTGCACCGTGGTGTCAAGAAAGTGGACCTCCCGTGTAGATTGATCCAGGCTGAGGTTGATGGTGGGGTGGAAGCTGTTGAAATCATGGTGGAATTTTTCCAGAGTCTCCTTCCCATGGGTCCAGATGATGAAGATGTCATCAATGTAGCGTAGATAGAGAAGGGGTGTGAGTGGACGAGAGTTGAGGAAGCGTTGTTCCAGGTCGGCCATAAAGATATTGGCATATTATGGAGCCATGCGGGTGCCCATAGCAGTGCCACTGATCTGGAGATACTGATCTGGTGCTAGAGATTCCATGAAGTCCTCTAGGGACGTTGCTTCTGATTTTACATGGAAGGAGCTCAGATACTACAGTGACGCATGGAAGTATAAAACAGACATTCTTCCCTCCCGTGTGCATTACTTTGCAGTTATCAATGGTGAATTTCACTTGCCGTCATGTTGCTCTTTCCCCTACCTTGGTTAGGTCCCTCTGAAGTTCCTCATAGTCCTCTCTGGACTTGACTAACCTAAGTAACTTTGTGTCATTTGCAAATTTTACTACCTCACCGCTCACCCCATGCTTTCCAGATCGTAAATATATTAAACATTGGCTGTAGCATGGAAACTTGAGGCCCCGCGGCTAACCTTTTGCCCTGATGAAAGTTCATTTATTCCTACTCTTTACTTCCCGTCTCCTAGATTGTTTTTGATCCATGACAATAGGTGATGTGTCTCCCAGCGTGACCTGTGCCTTTACAAGGGCTACCAGCTCCAAATAGCCTACACTGTTGCCATCTAGTGGTTTACTGCTTTCCCTAATAATAAAGGCAGAGAAGGCCTTCGGTATGTGTGTGCTACTATCTTTTCCTACTGTCTGAGAGTTCCTTGCAAAGCACTGGAGGGATTCCTAGCTGGTCGGCTGGGACACCTAGCTGGACACTTGTTCACTGGCTAGTTGCTGGATTTACATTTTCTCTATGTAGCCAAGCCACTGTCTCATTTTGGATTCCCAAAAAGTGACAGCTTGCACAGATGATAGGCTGGTTTCTGCTTAATAAATTCATATCAAGGTTTCTACTGAGAACATGGTTCTCATCCCTCATTGATGTGTGAGCTCTAGAATTGCTAATTCCCCTGCATGATTTCAGTATAGGAGTCATAGGTATGTCTAGAGTGCAATTCAAGGTGATTGGCAGCATGAGTTGACATACATATTTAAACTAGTTTTAGTCTGTCTAGCTCGGGGTACTGGTAGATTTGTAGCTGTGGCAGCATAGACTTCAGGACAGGCTAGCCACTCAAGTAAGAGCCCAGGGTCCCAAGCCGGATTGCACAGCTCACAATGAAGCCCATGCTGCTGCAGCATCACTGCAAGTGGTACTTGTGCTGAGCGGAAATGCAGTCAGAGCAACAACTGACAGATAAACCACCACAGAAAGGAGATATGATGGAAGAAGCCAAAAGGTAACTACGACATGTGGGACAGAGCGAATTTGAAGCATGCCCTTCAAAGGCTCTAGAACACCACCTACATAAAAATGCCAAATGAAAGCATTCAGGCACATGAAGAAGTGACATGCAAAAAGACAGCTACATTCAGAAACAGCTTATTTTAGACCAGATTTTTGTTTGTTGCTTTATAATACTGGTATGATTTCATTTATATCTCATTGATGGGGCAGGGGAGAATGGAGACAAGTTATATAGACCTCGCTTCAGCAGAATATGAAATTCACTTTGAAATGTACCTTATCCACTCAGCTATGCAATCTAATTACTTCACTAGGGAAAGTCAGAGGGATTATTTTGGCCATAGGAGGAAGCCCATAGATTCCCCACTCCCTGCAATAATGCACTACACATGGAGAATTAAACCAAAACCACAGTAGAAGGGCCACAAAGCTGAAAGTATGATCCATAAATGCACTCTGAGCCTGAACCAAATCTCCCCACTGGAGACAGGCCTGTGTATCTGTTCTGGGTGTATGGTCAGATGGTTACAGGAAGAATGAGTGTGTTTGGTAATGTCAGGGCCATTCCGCCCTCAGGTTTGAAGCAGAACACTGAGCAATAGGAAAGCTCATCCTCTCATGCAGCCCATTTAGTGCTTCTAAATTACACAGGGCAGAGCAAGTGCAAGATTCAGAGCATCAGAAAGCAAGAGTGCACTGAGCATTTCCTTTTAACACAGAGTCGACAGAGGCTATGGCTACACTTGAAACTTCAAAGCGCTGCCGTGTGGTCGCAGCGCCAGCGCTGGGAGAGCTCTCCCAGCGCTGTGTGTACTCCACATCCTCTACGGGTGTAGCTTGCAGCGCTGGGAGCCGCGCTCCCAGTGCTGTGGCACTGTTTACACTAAGGCTTTACAGCGCTGTATCCTGCAGCGCTCAGGGGGGTGTTTTTTTCACACCCCTGAGCGCCAAAGTTGCAGTGCTGTAAAGCGCCAGTGTAGCCATGGCCAGAGACACTCTCAGCCAGGTCACCTACGGAGCAACACAAGGGAGCATGTGTAATGAAATGCACCAGTACCCACATTACCAACCTCCCCCCAGAGTGAGTGACAATATGAACTAGGCTTGTTAGGGTTCTGGTCTTTCAACAGCACTCGCTTGGAGTGTTGATGGAGGTGGTACAGTTGCTCGAGTGGGGGTGCCCAGTAGCACTCTAAAAGGGATGCAGCCTCAGTCCTCTAGCCGCTTCCCTCTGGGTGTTCCCCCCTCTTGAGTCATAGGGGGAAAAGCAACTGAGGAGTAGGAAAACAAACAAAAACATGCTGCCAGTTCAAGCTGGGCTGCTGGCCTCTCTTCCTTCAGAGGGGACATGGATGGGGTGCACACTGGGTCAAAGGCCGCAGGGTCAGCAGCAGAGGAATATGATACTGCCCCCTTCACCTCAGAGGACTTGGGCCTCCTTTTAGGCAGGGGTAGGCTCTGTTTTTCACCAGGCTCCTCCCCGAGAGCAGGGAGGCCCAGCACTCTGCCCTGCTCTCAGGCTACATTTACATTAGAAGATGAGGCGTGTATGCATATGTTAGCACACATTGAGCTAGCACGAGTATAAATAGCAGTGTAGCCATGGTAGCACAGGCAGCTGGAAGCACAGGTCAGCTGTGCTGAGTACAAACCAGCCTGAAACTGGTGAGTATGTACTCAGCACGGCTCAGCCATGCCTTTGCTGCCGCTACCTGTGCTACGGTGGCTACACTACTATTTATACTCAGGCTAGTTCAAGCAGCATTAATGTACATGTACACAAGCAGAGGAATCACATCCCTAGCTCACAGCTTAGGCATACACTCAGAGCTGCCCACTGCTCAGTTGAGCTTCCCCACTCTTGAACACCTCCATTCTTGACATGACTTGCAGATGCAGTGGGGTGGGGCCACTCCAGAGCACCTTATTAAATCTTTCCTATCTGTTGTGGAGTTTATTCATCTCGCCCCACACCTTTGGAGTGGGGGAGGGAGGGAGAGAAAAGGAGGAGGGCCAGGGTGCTGTTAGCTGGTGTTTGGATCTCCACAATCACATAAAAAAAATAAATTAAAAAAAATCAGCATTTTGATTCATCTCACCAGCCCAATGGAATATTTGGAAGCTATAGGGTTGCAGAGACAGGTACCAGCACTTTACCCTTGGATTGGTGTTTTTCATGTTATTCAGATACCTAAATGGTTTATGATGAGAGAAAAAGGGTCCCCAGCGGATGATACCCTGGAGTCCATGGCCCATTTCACTGCCAGGGCCTCTCTCTCAATGACAGAATAGATTCTCTCTGGGGTACAGCTGTCGACGTATGTAGAGTATGGGTGTTCTCCCTCAACCTCTTGAGAAAGAGCTGTCCTCCGCTCTATCTCTGAGGCCTGTGTTTGTAGTATGAAACTTTTTGCGAAGTCTAGATTATAAAGAACTGGTTTCTGAGCCATATAATCCTTTAGTGTCTTAAAGACCTCGTCACAAGCCTCAGACCACTGAACCTTTTTTGAATATCCAACCTTTACAACATGCATGAGTGGAGCTACAACAGTGACAAACACTGATGATACCAGGCCAGTCCCAAGAAGCATCATACTTTTTTGTCTGTCAGGGGGCTGGGACAGGCTGCCAAAGCTTGAACCTTGTTGACCAGTATCAGAGGGTAGCCGTGTTAGTCTGGATCTGTAAAAGCAGCAAAGAATCCTGTGGCACCTTATAGACTAACAGAGGTTTTGGAGCATGAGCTTTCGTGGGTGAATACCCACTTCCTCATATGCATGTAATGGAAATATCCAGGGGCAGGTATATATATGTGTGCTAGCAAGCAAGCTAGAGATAACGAGGTCAGTTCAATCAGGGAGGCAATGGCAATGTACAAAAACCTGTAGGAGAGCACTTCAACCTCCCTGGCCACACTATAGCAGACCTTAAGGTGGCCATCCTGCAGCAAAAAAACTTCAGGACCAGACTTCAAAGAGAAACTGCTGAGCTTCAGTTCATCTGCAAATTTGACACCATCAGCTCAGGATTGAACAAAGACTGTGAATGGCTTGCCAATTACAGAACCAGTTTCTCCTCTCTTGGTTTTCACACCTCAACTGCTAGAACAGGGCCTCATCCTCCCTGATTGAACTGACCTCGTTATCTCTAGCTTGCTTGCTAGCACACATATATATACCTGCCCCTGGATATTTCCATTACATGCATCTGAGGAAGTGGGTATTCACCCGCGAAAGCTCATGCTCCAAAACCTCTGTTAGTCTATAAGGTGCCACAGGATTCTTTGCTGCTTTTGTTGACCAGTGTTTGTACTCGGCCTTCTCCAATACTATAGCCTAGATATGTGGCCATTACATTGTGCTGGGTTTGCAATCAGACCTGCAACTGTGAGGGACAAAAGGACTGCTGAGACCTGTTTTATGTGGCTAACCCAATCTCAGCTGTAAAATCATCCAAGCACGTATTGCCTATATGGCTGTAGAATGTGGTCCATTGGCCTCTGAAAAGTTACTGCTACTCCACAAAGGTCAAAGGGCAGGGCTCTTAACTGATATAAACCAAAAGGCATGGAAAAAGCAGGTCCCTCACACACACCCCTCCAGGATCCTGGCATCGAGGATATTTACTAATATCCTTTTGTGAAATCTTAGGCACTTATGTATCTGGCAGCGCCCAGACTTTCCAACAGCTCATCTATCCTTGGCATTGTATGTGTGTTGAATTTTGATACTGCACTGATCTTTCAAAAATCAATGCAAAAATGCCTTCTGGCTTTGGCACAAGCACAATGGGGCTTCTCCATTCACTGTGCAACTCTTCCCAGGGTAAGCATAGCCTGTGGTTCATCCCAATTGTGTCCCACATTATATAGGGAAGAGCCCAGGAGTCCCCTGGGCACACTGTCACGGCACCATCTCGATATGTTGGTATGCCAAGCTGGCTGGTCCTAGTAAGGATGAGAACTCAGTGGGGAAGAGTCAACTAGCTGCTGTACCTCAGTTTTTTATTTGGGTTCAAGCATCTCTCCCATCTGTACAGGGTTGGTTGTTTGGGTCAAGGGTGCCTGGGGTCCTAATTCAGGATCCAAAGGATAAAGGGCTATGAAGCCTCTTGAAGACTTTCCAGGCTTTTAAAAAGATTCTGGTGGTATATATGTAGGTTTTTTCCTTTCTTTTCTTTGGCTGCAGGACCTCAAGGCCAACTTGTCTCACCACCTCAAATGACCATTGCCATAGGCCAATAATTTGGATTCTGAGCTAGGCAGCAATAATAATACCCAATAACTTGGTTCGAACACCACAATCAGGCCCCTCAATTGTAGGCTTTTTTGAGCCCCCTGGGCATTTAGCAGGTTTTCTTTGGTGAATGCACCTAAAACAGTGGTGGGCAACCTGCGACCCGTCAGGGTAATCTGCTGGCGGGCCGTGAGACAGTCTGTTTACAGTAACCGTCTGCAGTCAGTAACCGTCTGCTCATGGCCCGCCAGCAGATTACCCTGACAGGCTGCAGCCCATGGGCCACAGGTTGCGCACCACTGTCCTAAAGTCTTAAATTTCTCCTAGCTGGTGAACATACTGTACTATGTTCGTAGTCTGTGGTCCTTGCTCTTCCCAGGTTTTGCAAAGCAGATCTAGGATATGCTGTGACAGCCAGCCATATAGGAGCTTGAAAGATAGCATATGAAAGGGGGAGGATAGCTCAGTAGTTTGAGCATTGGCCTGCTAAATCCAGAGTTGTTAGCTCAATCCTTGAGGGAGCCATTAGGGATCTGGGGCAAAAATCTGTCTGGGGACTGGTCCTGCTTTGAGCAGGTGTTGGACTAGATAACCTCCTGAGGTCCCTTCCAAACCTGACATTCTATGATGTTAGTTCCCTGATTGGTCAGGATCTCCTATGGTATTGCTATCTGGACAAAGAGCTTTATGAGTTCCACCACGATGGTAGCTGCATTTGTAGAGTGCAAGAGGGTGGCTTTGGGATACTAGGTCACGTAGTTGAGGATGACCAGAATATGCCAATGCCCCCACAGCATTCTTTTTCAGGGGTTCCATGAAGTCCATCCCTATTATCTCGAAAGGGTCCTCAACTAAGGGGTGCTTTGGAAGAATTCTTTAGGTGCTTTGGGAGAATGGCTAATTGGCATGAGGCACAGTAGTCAGACATCTCTGCATACACTGGGCCAGTAGATGTGGGCCACTACCCAACTTATGTTTTTTTCCCTTCCCAAGCATCCTGCAAAGGGAATTGAATGGGCAAGTTGTAAGATTTCCTGTCTTTAACTCCCAAGGCTAGGATTTGAGTTCTTATCTCAAACTCCTTACCTCCCATCTGCCCACTTCATTCAAAGCTGTAAAGCTATTCATCCCTGACCTCAAAGTACAGCCACTGCCTTAGCCACTGGGGATCTACCACCACTCCATTCATCACAGCCCAACTTAGCATCTGATCAGCTCACTGCTCTTGGACAAAATCGGTGTTTTGGGCTAGAACGTTAGTCTCCTGAGACTTGGGGAGTTGAAGGTTCCCTGATTTGGCTGGAAGTCCCTTCACTAGAGTCCCCTTCCTCTGCTATCCCCACCAGTTCTGATGGTTCCAAAAATGCTTCTGTCTGTGAAAGTGAGCTGTTCCATCAGGTAGCCAGCCAGTCAGCCACCCTATTCTTTCAAGATGTCGCCAAACCAACTAATTGGTCCTTCACTAGGATCTGGCTCTACCCCAAGTCCACCAGCCCAGTGACTGCCTTCCCATCAATCTATACTGGTTCAAACAGGTTGGCAGGGGCCCTTTTCTGCATCTGGATTTCTGCCCTCCAGACTTGACTATAGCTATAGTTGATAAGGGGCAATCTCAGTGTAATTGTCCTGGTTGCATACATGCAAAGCAGACCACAGGGACTAGACAAGAGGTATATCCCAAGTTGTGGGTAAGGCTTTTCCCAATGGGGTGGCCCCTTTTTGATGTCCAGGTGCCCCCAATCTTGATCTGCCCACAGAGGTCTGGCCCTAAGTTGCACTAGCTTCTTGGGCACCTCCATCCAAGACTTCACTCCTTTATCTGTACCCCTCACAGCCCTTTAGGTAAGCCTGGAGTCCCTTACTGGAGGGTTATTGCACCTTGGCTGTCTTTCAGTTCAGACTGCACTGGACCTCGGTCTTCCGCCTGGGTACCTGCCTGCATCCCTGGAGGGCTATCAGCAGACATATAGTTCTTAACTGTGTTAGCTAACATGGTAATTAATGAGGTAAAATCCTAGTGAAGATAAGGTAGTTTATAGTTTGATTTTACTTCGAGTTACTTAACTCCTTTTTTCCCCTAACGAAGACAATGCCCTAGTCTTTCCCTAGGATTTGGCCTCCCTGTGTAACCACAGGAATGCCAGACTAGAGAGCCATGGAAGCCATTATCCCATCTCTGAGAAAGGCTATTAACAGATCGTCCAGACGTAGCTTCAGGGAACCTACACATGCAATAAAAAAAGATGGACAACTCCAGTGGTCGTAAAGAAAAAAAATTCAGCACTCCAGATCATGTGAGACCAAGACCAAAAATGGAGCGTTTAACAGAAACTGTCAACAGCTACAGTATGTCCCTCAGAAAGAACAATCAACAGAGCAAACTCTACAGAACAAGAAGTCTCAAGGACTCGAAACCTACCACTGCCGGTTGTTGCGACTAATGGACAGACCGATGACTAAGTTGTTATGCATTCAGGTAACGTAATTAAAAAACCAGTACAATTCAGAGACACTTAACAGATTGATCCATACTGAATTTCAAAGATAGTGCAATAGTGCAAATTTTGTAAATGGCAGGAATGTAGAACTTAAAGGGAGAGATGTAATGGAATGTTAAGACGCATTATATTGTTCAGACAGAAGGTGGCCATGCGTGTAACACCTTATTAAGCTTGCCTCAGCCATACCTCGCAGAATATTGAAGGACCTTAGTGTCTCTCTCTGGGAAGGAAGCTCTGTGGCTAGTCCATAGTTGGTACAGAAGTCTGACCTGCTAGTAGTAGCCCTGCAGCCTACCGTGTACAAAAAAAAATACATGACAGTCATCAAGACCAGCCTCTGAAGCAGGAAAGTTTGCATTCCTTATACATTTTCCCTATTGTAACTGGGAATATTCTCAATCTATGACAGCAAAATTAATAGAAGAATCTGACTAAATGCTTGGCCTCAATCAGGTCCACAGGCTAACAATGTATTGTGTAAAAATCTAAATCCTTAACAGTTTCTAAATTACTGCCTATCAATTACATGGGATGTCATTTTATTTCTATATTATGAAAAAGGATAAATACAAGTGCACAATTTACCTTCTCTATACTATTCATACGTTTGTATATGTCTCATTTCCCCTTTTATTTCTCTCTCTTCTTTATTAAACTGCTCTCTTTGTTCAGAAGGATTCCCATCTCCGGACCCCAAATTCTGAATATATTACGATGCCATATCACTCAAAGGGATGGCCTCCAGTACTATTTTCAGGATCTCAAACTATTTCTTTCAACCTAACATTGCTTTTTTCACTATTCTTATATGGTGAAGGGAGATTTTCACGAGCTGTCTGCAATGACAACTCCTGAGGAGTACTTTGAACACTTACATTGCTTCAGTACAATTTCAAAAGGACACTCTGGGTAGCCCAAATGCCAGTTTCCTGTGTCATTCCAGAGACAACACTAGGATCCTCAGAGTGGAAGAATGCAAAGAATACTTGCAAACGAGGTGATCTGTCCCCAAGTCATTTGACCAGAGACACAGCAAGACAGCAGCATTTGGGATGTAACCCCTTTTTTTTTGGAGGGGGAGATACTAAAAGAGGGAAGTGTTGAAAACATTAACCCACCAGTCAGCGGCATTAATCAGAGCCAAGCTGAGGGGTTCTGATTCCACCCAGCACAGGACAAAGTTCACAAGGCACTGTTGACTCAAACATCTGACACTTCTCCATTCCAGGCATTCCAAAGGCTTGTTTACCTCCCAGCTAAGGTGTGACCATACAAATGCTTCGGCTGAATTAAATACGCATTCAAAACATACACACCCCTCATCAGTGTGGGTCTGGTCAGGAGATACTAGAAAAGCCACTTCCGTCCATAACATTAATTCCCCTCTCTTCAAAACAATCAGTTGTAACAGATGGAATTTTCTTCAGAAAACATGGCATTAAAATAGAAATTCCGAACTACTGCAGAAAGAGAAAGATGCCAAAGCATCTCCCCAGAGCACAGGAAAATGTAACACTACTAGACTGCCCTAAGGCCCCCCCACACACACACACACAATCAGGGCATACAGCCCTTGAGAGATGTGTCTCATGGATTCTCTTGACAGGAATGGATTGAAGGGAGCCGTCCAGAGGCCTCTGGCTCACCTAAGTGTGTGGAGGGGAGGTAATCACACATCTTACACATTTAAAAGTCAAATGCAATCTTGGTTCAATAGGCCTCAATACACCATCACCAATAATAGCGAGTGCCTGCAGAGTAACATGGCTTGCTCTTCCACTGCTGTCCAGACTCTGCAGGGATCCATCATAATAAGCACTTACACAACAGCAGCACTTTATACACATTCATTCATCCTCAAAACACCTTGCGAGGCAGGAAGTCTTAGCTCATTTTACAGGGGAGGAAATGAATAAAGAGAGGTAAGTATCGTTGCCTAGGAGCACAGACAGAGGGCTTGTCTACATCAGAAAGTTGCAGCGCTGGTGAGGGAGTTACAGCGCTGCAACTTAGGAGGTGTACACATCTGCAGGGCACCACCAGCGCTGCAACTCCCTGTTTGCAGCGCTGGCCGTACTCCCGTTTTGTCTCGGGTGTAGAGGATCCAGCGCTGGTGATCCAGCGCTGGTAATCAAATATAGACACTTACCAGCGCTTTTCTTGACCTCCGTGGAATAAGCAGGTATCCCAGCATACCTGAGGAAGCCTCTGGTAATCAAGCTGGTCTCCTTCCCCGGTTTGCTCTCGCGTTCCCCGAACCCCGAGCAAGCAGGTCTCCTTCCCTGAGGTTTGCTGGGTGGTTCCGGGAACGCGAGAGCAAACCGGGAAAGGAGACCAGCTTCGCCGCGGTTTGCTCTCGCGTTTCCCGGAACCACCCTGCAAACCACAGGGAAGGAGACCTGCTTGTTCGGGGAACGCGAGAGCAAACCGCGGCGAAGCTGGTCTCCTTTCCCGGTTTGCTCTCGCGTTCCCGGAACCACCCAGCAAACCTCAGGGAAGGAGACCTGCTTGCTCGGGGTTCGGGGAACGCGAGAGCAAACCGCGGCGAAGCTGGTCTCCTTTCCCGGTTTGCTCTCGCGTTTCCCGGAACCACCCAGCAAACCGCAGGGAAGGAGACCTGCTTGTTCGGGGAACGCGAGAGCAAACCGCGGCGAAGCTGGTCTCCTTTCCCGGGTTTGCTCTCGCGTTCCCCGAACCACCCAGCAAACCGCAGGGAAGGAGACCTGCTTGTTCGGGGGTTCGGGGAACGAGAGAGCAAACCGGGAAAGGAGACCAGCTTCGCCGCGGTTTACTCTCGCGTTTCCCGGAACCACCCTGCAAACCGCAGGGAAGGAGACCTGCTTGTTCGGGGTTCGGGGAACGCGAGAGCAAACCGCGGCGAAGCTGGTCTCCTTTCCCGGTTTGCTCTCGCGTTCCCGGAACCACCCAGCCAACCTCAGGGAAGGAGACCTGCTTGCTCGGGGTTCGGGGAACGCGCGAGCAAACCGCGGCGAAGCTGGTCTCCTTTCCCGGGTTTGCTCTCGCGTTCCCCGAACCACCCAGCAAACCGCAGGGAAGGAGACCTGCTTGTTCGGGGGTTCGGGGAACGAGAGAGCAAACCGGGAAAGGAGACCAGCTTCGCCGCGGTTTGCTCTCGCGTTCCCCGAACCTCCCTTGAAGCCGCCCAACAGCGCTGCAGTGTGGCCACATCTAACACCACTTGCAGCGCTGGTTGCTGTAAGTGTGGCCACTCTGCAGCGCTGGCCCTATACAGCTGTACTAATACAGCTGTAACAACCAGCGCTGCAAAATTTTAGATGTAGACATGGCCTGAGTCAGTGACAGAGCCAAGATTAGAACTCAGAAGTCCGGATTCCCAGTGTCATGCTTACATTACACCCATTGTACAGAAACAGACAGTGTCAATGAAGCAGAAAAGTCAGTTTCATATAGGGTGACTAGATAGCGAGTGTGAAAAATTGGGATGGAGTGGGGGGCAATGGATGCCTATATAAGACAAAGCCCCTAATATCAGAACTATCCCTACAAAAATTGGGACATCTGGTCACCCTAGTTTTACAGGTCCAAGATTGTCTATGACCTGACAGTCCCTTCACTGCTACTGCTAAGACACATGAGACCTGGCAAATGTCTCTATAGCAAGGGTTCTCAAACTGGGGGTCAGGACCCCTCAGGGGGTTGCAAGGTTATTATATGGGAGGTCGTGAACTGTTGGGCTCCATCCCAACCCCTGTTTTGCCTCCAGCATTTATAATGGTATTAAATATATGTAAAAGTGTTTTTAATTTATAAAGGGGAGGGGTCGCACTCAGAGGCTTGCTGTGTGAAAGGGGTCATCAGTACAAAAGTTTGAGAACCACTGCTCTATAGGATGTTCCAGAAAGGCCATCAACACTGAAGGGGTTTCAGCCATATCCGTTATCTAGAGGAGCGAACCAGGTTCAGGTAAAGTTTTGAGGAAGAAGTCAAGAAAAGATACCTAACTGGGGTGACATGTCTAGGCCAATGAATGAGCAAGCCATAAACGCCTAGGTTACCAGAGTGGAAATTTTGTTGGACAAACACTGTACATCATCTCCAGCAAACAGCAGGTTTTAGAAGCGGCAAGGTTGGTTTAGTCTGCAGATAATGATCTCAAGAGAGGTCCCCTTCCTCTGCTTTCTAAAGCATGCACTGGCCAATCAGCTCAGAGACATCTGTAAAACCCATCACGTTAGCCAGAGTATCATTCAGGACAATCAGATACTTGCCAGCATCACAAATACCCTGAAGGAGGCAAGGCTCAGCAGAGCTGGTCCCCTAGAAAGCAGCTGTAAATGAGCCCTCAAGAGACAGCAGAGATTTGCAATAATCTTGAGACAATCACAAGCCATTCACAAACTGAGTCCTCTTCCATTAAGTCTTCTTCCTCAATGCAGGCCACATAAGATCAACTAACTTTCACTCCATTCACAGTAACCGTGACACAGTACACCACACTGGCCAATGAGGTGGCACCTCCAGCAACCCTCTTCACACCAGACTGGACTGCCAGCCCACTCCCACCTTGGGAGAGGAGGGAGAAATGCAATGACAATGAATCAAGGCCCTGTCTACACATTAAAGTTAAAAATTTCTCTTGGTTAAACCACTGTAAACCAGTAAAACTTTTGTGCCTATACTAATTGTAAGAGGAGTACCACAGTAATACGGTGTCATGCACGACCAAAGACACAACCCTGATGAGCTCAAAACCTCACATACTTACTGGTTCTATCTTTCCAATAAATGGTCCAAAATCACAAATTGAGACTCCTTAGGAGATTTCTAGCTTTCAGAAAGGATTGAGCAGAACCCAGCAGGTTCCCTGCAAAAACTGGATTTTAATCTGGTGAGCTACACCAAAAATCTCAATATACTAGCTAGCCCTAATAAGGACCTGAGGCTGGCAGGAAATTCCTTCTTTCCTTTACCCAAATCCCAACCCACAAGCCCCCATGATAGGGGGCAAATTCCTTCCCTCACCCTCAAGTTATGGCAATTAGTTCAGCCCCATAAACTCCTCCAAAAGCAGGGATCTCAGCCCACTATGAACTCACTCAAAAGCAAAGAAGAGGGCACAGGTGCCAAGAATTAAGAAGAGCGTCAGGTAGAAGATGCCCTTCTGCCGGGCCATCATGATGCGACCATCGCAACAGAAGGTGTTCCTGCCTGGCAGCTTCTCCCATTTCCGCATCGCCTTCTTCCTCACCACCATCACCGACATGACTGCTCCTTCACAGGGCGTAGGGCAACCAACCGAAGTCCAGCTTCTGCTCCACCCTCGTTGAAAAACACGGCATCATCAAAAGTCCAGTCACGGCCACTAAAGAGATGAGAGACAAGGACATCACCATGGGCTTGGATGCTATGCAGCAGTGCCCTCCAATAGCACATGGATCAAGGGAGCTGCTCAATTTACAATTAGAGGCACAACATTCTTCCCACCATCTCAAATCCAGCTCCTCCACACACAACCAGCTCTCAGAGCTTGAGTCATTCTATGCAGGATATCTGCAGCTGACAGGAATTGTCAGCATTGCCTAACGGGGAGAGGACAGCCTTTGTAGCTCCAGAGTTCGGCCTTTATATCCACCCTCATGAAGTCATGGCACACAGCATATCTTTGTAGAGAAATCTTAATATCTTGCACTTTGTCTAGGTACTTATATTGCCCCATCACTAAAATACACATCACACAAACATTAGTGAACTTACATCCAGGTAGGCATGTATTATCCCCATTTTGCAAACAGGGAACTGAGTCACAGATTAATTAAGTGACTTGCCCATGGACATGCAGGAAATTTGTGACAGAGCCAGGAATAGAACCCAAGTCTCCCAAGTCCAAGTCCCATGCCTCTAAACATCAAACCATCCCTTCTCTCTCATCCCTCTTTCAGCCATGGAACTCACATTAACTATATGTATGATCTTTAAGTAAGCAGTTGCAGAGGTAGCATTAGAACCCAGGTCTTCTGACTCCCACTTTCTGGACCTTAGACAGCAGACCACTACTTACATTTTAAGGTCTGGAATGGGGGTTTCCTGGTAACGTGGGTCCATTATGGTCCCTCTAAGATGACTCAGACCGTGTACCTCCATGCAACATGTTAGACCTAAATTATGTATTGCATGAATCATGTGGATTCAGGCAGCAAAGACCCTCCCCAAGTTCTCTTCCCATCACAACTATCCTCAACTGGCTAAAAATGCAGGGTGCATACAGGGAATAAAGACAGGTGTGCACCACACAGCTAAAGCTACTTTAGTCACAAAGATTTACACACTGAACTCATAAGGGGTGGTACTGTGGGATTTTCTTTGGTCTATCCATTCTTCCCTCATTATACTGCTTTTCTAATTCTCTGCCAACCAGAGCACCCCTGCCACTGCAGACTTCCTGAAGTTTGCAGGAGAGGAGCCTCTCACCCAACCACCTTAGCAACATGGCCTCCTGCTTTGCAGGGCACACTGGTGTTGCACCCTGGACACTTTGAGGCAGATTCATATACATGTAGAACTGAGGCTTATAGTTAATTCAATATGAAAATACAATAGTATAGCATCCTCCTTCTAGTTCTTAAAAATATATTATATTACTGTTTTACATCACCATCAAGTTTTTAGTCTGCAGCATTATTTTGATATTACCAATAAAAACTGCTTTGTAAAAGATGTTTGGGGGATGTCTTTAGCATGTGGGAGAAGATGCTGCCCTTCATTCCCTGCCTCCTGTGAGAAAGGTCTGAAGGTAGTAACTCTGAGGAGTTAGAACTTCTAGTTTCTCATTTCAAAAATAAGCAGTTTCTGCACTGGACTCTTCCCTACCCAAATATCTTTCACTGCAGTGGACAATCTGGCTAAGTACATTAAGTGGTAGAGAAACAGTTAACAATGTTTACATTTAAGCTGCCATCATTAGGTTTCAGGTCCATCCCCAACCCAGATAAGAGAAGGGAACACTTCACACACTCATCTTGGGTGGAGAATTTGTTTTTAAATGAAAGCTAAAGATATGGAGCACAATTATAAAGCCATTTTTGTAGCTACGTTACACATGGACTCTGACAAGTGCAAATCCAGAATCTGCACAAAGCCCCTTCAGCAGAGAAAAACAGAGAAACGGGGTAAACAAAAACAGTAAAACAAAAACCAGGGATTTGGTGGCTGAGACAACAGAGACAGAAACTAATGAACAGAGGAGAAGAATATCTTCCCCAGCTCACAAGGAGAGACAACAAACACTTCATCCCACACAGGGCTCTCTGGACTTTTCTGCACAGCCAGACAGGGCAGTACAGAGGCATCTATCGATACCGCACGCCAGGCTAGCTGGATCCAAAGGAGAGCAGGGAGAGTGGCAGCACACACCTCCGCCCCTGCAGAGCCCTTCACCTGAGGAAAGGAGCACAATGGGTGGGGAGCAGACAGTGGGGGTGGGAGCTAAATGCCTGCTCCGCTGGAACGGGGAACTCCAGGCCTCACACGAATGGCCTCTAAGCCCTGAGCCAAGGACTCCGGGGACTGGGCTCTGCTGCACTCCGGGCGAGGCTGCTCCGTCTAAGGAGCCAAATCAAAAGCCCCAGACTCAGCCAGGCCCTCAACTGGGTACACTTGGCTGTGACACCGCTCCCCTCATCCCAGCCGTGACCCGCCGACTCCTGAGCGGTAACCCCACTCCGCTCGCGCCCCCCGGAGCCGTAACCCCCCCCCCGCCACTGCCCCACTCCGCTCCCCCCCGAGCCGTAACCCCCCCCCGCCACTGCCCCACTCCGCTCGCGCCCCCCGGAGCCGTAACCCCCCCCCCCGCCACTGCCCCACTCCGCTCCCCCCCGAGCCGTAACCCCTCCCCCGCCACTGCCCCACTCCGCTCGCGCCCCCCGGAGCCGTAACCCCTCCCCCGCCACTGCCCCACTCCGCTCCCCCCCCGAGCCGTAACCCCCCCCGCCACTGCCCCACTCCGCTCCCCCCCCGAGCCGTAACCCCCCCCGGCCACTGCCCCACTCCGCTCCCCCCCCCGAGACGTAACCCCCCCCGGCCACTGCCCCACTCCGCTCCCTCCCCGAGCCGTAACCCCCCCCGCCACTGCCCCACTCCGCTCCCTCCCCGAGCCGTAACCCCCCCCGCCACTGCCCCACTCCGCTTCCCCCCCGAGCCGTAACCCCCCCCGAGCCGTAACCCCCCCCGGCCACTGCCCCACTCCGCTCCCCCCCCGAGCCGTAACCCCCCCCGCCACTGCCCCACTCCGCTCCCCCCCCGAGCCGTAACCCCCCCCCCGCCACTGCCCCACTCCGCTCCCCCCCCGAGCCGTAACCCCCCCCGCCACTGCCCCACTCCGCTCCCCCCCGAGCCGTAACCCCCCCCGCCACTGCCCCACTCCGCTCCCCCCCCGAGCCGTAACCCCCCCCCGCCACTGCCCCACTCCGCTCCCCCCCCGAGCCGTGACAGCCCCCGCCTCTCACCCCCCCCGAGCCGCGACGCCCCCCCGCCTCTCACCCCCCCCAAGCCGCGACGCCCTCACTCCGCTCCCCCCCGAGCCGTGCTGCCCCTCGCCTCTCCCCGCCGAGCTGTGTCACCTCTCCAGGCACCAGGAGCCATCCCACCCCGCTGCCGTCCTTCCGATCTACTCGGCCCCAGGGTCCCCTCACCTGGCGGGCGGTCACGCTGCCGGCTCCGCAGGCCAGGCCGAGCCGAGCCTGGCCGGGCCGCTCGCTCCCTCCGGCGTCCGGCCTCAGGAGAGGCCACTCCGATGAGGTGGGGCGCGGCACCGGCTACCATTGGCCCGTCTCGACCTGACTCTCCGCCCCCAACACATGAAACGTTTTCCTATTGGCTGAGACGTGTGTCACTCTCACCTCCACCCCGCTCCTACATCACTGGGTCCTAGAGAGAGAAATCACCTGAGACGGGGGTGCGACTCAGGGGCTAGGAGATGAGGGGCCCGTGGGCGCGGCCTAAGGGATGTGGGAGCCCAGGATAGGGGTCCGGGGGTGCGACCCAAGGACTAGGAAATGGAGGGCACGGCCCTGGGCCCGCAGCCCAGGCAGTGCAGCACACGGGTGGGGCCACGGGCCCAGGAATGGAGAACATGGGGATGGGGGCACAGGGCCAGAGCATAGCCAAGGGGCTAGGGGGCACAGGGCTGGGGGGGGCAGGCCCAGGCAGCGCAGCATAGGGGCTGGGGGGTAGGGGCCTGGGTATAGGGGCAGGAGTCTGGGGGTGGGGCACAGGGTCTAAGGACTGTGGGAGGCCTGGGGGGGCAGAGATCTTGGTCTGCATCTTCAAGGTGCCCAAGAGCCTGGACCCAAGTTACCTAGCAGGCCCCCAAAGCTCTGAGCTGAGCACCATGCCATGCCTCAGGCCCCACACAGCTCAGAGCTGTCAACTCAGGGGTCTACAGGGAACCCCCGTCTGATAGATTGTCTTTCCCCATTGCCCTGCCTGATGAAAACAAGCGGCCAATCAGAGCTGCTGCCCAGGCTGACAGACAGTCCGTTCCCCCAGCAGTTGTAGCAGGAAGTTCCCAGCCCTTTCTGTTTCCTCCCGCTTCCTCCATCCCCATGCCTGAGGGTTGGAGATGCTGTTATTCTGTCCGTTCACCAGAGTGCTCAGGGTCTGGCCACTGAGGCTTACACAACCCAGCTCCCTGGGATGGCTGATGTCCCCATCCTCACATGTGCCCCTGCCCAATATGCTGTCCCCTTTCCCACCTCCTTCCCTTTAGTTGTGGCTGCCACCATGCCCCTCATCAAACCTCTGATTCCAGCTATGTCTTATCCTAGGAATCTTCTGGTGGAGCCGGTGGGCACCTCTCTCCCATTCCACTGTCTTCAGCACACAGTGAGATTGGAAAGGCTAAGATATGAGACCCCCACCCTTTGTGGAAAGGACCAAACACCAAGACCACTCTCCTCTATAAGACTGGCATGGGGGTAAAGAGTCATACCCGGTACCTGTGAAAACTTGGCCATAGGGTCTGCAGCTTGGTGACCATCACGAAAAGGGTGCTGCCAAGCAGTCCTTCCCCAACACATTCAGGACAGCCTGAGTGACACAAACAAAAAAAGAAGGCCCCTTTTCCCCTTTCTGCTTCAGAATTGTCCCCAGTGCCACAGAGAATGTCATAGATCTGAGCTAGCTTATCCATAAATCAGACAGAAATAAAAACTCAGTCTGAGCTGCACTCACTCAACTGCTCACCACTTGGCATAGGTCACTGGTCCAGATTTTTCAGGAAATTAAGTAACTTTTGTTCTCTGCAAGATGAAATATTGCAGTTCATTCTGCTTACAGCTTCCTTGGCAGAAAACTCAGAAGCTGCAACTAGTGCCAAATGGCCACGTAGGGTTAAAATGAGTGAGATGGCCATGAGCACACAATTCCTGGGCTCTTTCCTCTGGCTTCCCATCTAGTTCCAGATGCAGCTCCAAGAGCTGATAATTATCTAGAAAGCTCAAAATGGCTTTCTGTGACCCTGCTATCTCAAAGACTGCCTCACTCTCTGTGCATGAATTCCACTCGGCTCATAGACCTTAAGGCCAGAAGGAACTATCATGATCATTGATTGTGACCTCCTGCACAGAACCTCACTCAGCCACTCCCATAATAATGCCCTAACCCTTGGCTGAGTTACTTTGAAGTCCTCAAATCTTGATTTAAAGAATTCAAGTTACAGAGAATCCACCATTTACTCTAGTTCAAGCCAGCAAGTAACCCCTGCCCCATGCTGCAGAGGAAGACACAAACCCCAGGGTCTCTGCCAATCTGACCTGGGGAAAAATTCCTTCATGACCCCTAATATGGTGATCAGTTAGACCCTGAGCATGTGGGCAAGACCCTGCAGCCAACCATCTGGGAAAGAATTCTCTGTAGTAACTCAGAGCCTTCCCCATCTATTATCCCATCAGCAGCTGCTGGAGATCTTTGCTGCTACCTGTTGCAGATCAGCTGGCTACACACCATTGTAGGCAGTCTAGTCATACCAATCCCTGCATAAATTTATCATGCTCAGTCCTGAAGGCAATTAAGGTATTTGTCACCACTGCTCTCCAGATGCAGTGCTCTTCATGTCTGTGCCCCAGCTAGATGTCATGGGGTGGGCAGCAGAGAATTCTTTGTGGCAACTCCTCAAGTGTGGGATTCTGATCTGCTAGGATCCACTTTGGCAGATTTTTCAAATGTGAGGAGAAGTATTTGTTCCCTTAGATACCATCATAAATTCAGTCTGTATCAACAGTACCCCTACCGTCCAGCTAGAGAGAGGTTTAGCACTGAGGTGAGCTTCAGGGTGAGGGGAATGCCAAACTTTAGGGTAGGGTTAGCAATAGCTGGTAGAGGACATGGGCGAGAGTTAGTTTAGGAAATTAGAGTCAGGTAAAGGAGTATGGTGAAGGGGAGTGTCGGGGTTAATGTCAGAGTTATGGGATAGAGTCAGATTAAATTTAGGGTTAGATTTAAGTCTAGGGCAAGGTGTAATGACAGGGTGAGAGTTAGGCTACAGTTTAGGGTTAGCATCACGGGTACAGTGAGGATTAGAAGTAGCATCAATATTTAGAGTTAAGGCAATTGGCGAGGCAAGAGGCAACAGCTGGGCCATGGACTGCTGTACAGAGCTTCTGGACTCGGTCAGGAGAGAGAGCCACTGGGCTCAGGACTAACTCAAATGAACGTTGCTGTAACTTCCTGCGCTAACAAAGAATTTTCTACACTGTGTTCCAAAGAACTCACAAACTCTTATTTTTACCATGCTGGCCGAGAGTCCCTGCTGACTGAGGAAGGGGCATGCATTGTTCAGATGGACTCACTGCGGGGAGCTCCCAGTGTGAAACAAGAATGCTGAAGACTCTGAGGTTGTTCCCAGGAGGAGTTGAAGTCAAGGAGATTTGTCCCATTGAGAGTGAACTCTGAGGGGGTTGTCACGCTGAAGAGGCTCCTGCCAGGGATTACCTCTATGCCAGCTTCACTGTTGGCTATGGTGACAATGATGTATCGTGATCAGTGGAACTGCTGTTGGAGGGCTAGGATTCCCTGAAAGGACTATTATTGAGAGGCACTCATGGAACAGGGAACACGGGGAGTTAGGCTGGGAGCAGCTCAGCCACATGAACAGAGCAAAAAGAACAAGGAGTACTTGTGACACCTTAGAGACTAACAAATTTATTTGGGCATTTGGGTTTTAGCCCACAAAAGCTTATGCCCAAATAAATTTGTTAGTGTCTAAGGTGCCACAAGTACTCCTTGTTCTTTTTGCTGATACAGACTAACATGGATACCACTCTGAAACATGAACAGAGCAGTGCTTTGGCAGTTATCCCTTGTGTACTTCCCTGTTACCCTCAGAAGCAAAGTGATCCTGTAATGCCTTCCTGTTCCTTGTCCTTTCTTGTTAATGTGGGCAAACACAAAATTGCTATGTGGATTGTTAGCTAGTTTTAATCTGCTGCTTCTAAAAGTAGGGGAAGGAAGAAAAACAGAGTAAAAATAGAGATGCAGAGAGGTATAAATGCAGGGGAGGAATATCTCAGTGGTTTGAGCATTGGCCTCCTAAATCCAGGGTTGTGGGTTCAATCCTTGAGAGAGTCACTTAGGGATCTGGGGCAAAAATCAGTTCTTGGTCCTGCTAGTGAAGGTAGAGGGCAGGACTCCATGACCTTTGGGGTCTCTTCCAGGTCTATGAGATAGGTATATCTCCATTAAAAAAAAAATAAAAAATCCTAACATCATTGGCCAAGGTGCTTCTGTGACATCATGCTTTAGGCTTGAGAGTGTGTTTAGGAGCTGGGAATGAATACACACTGGGATGTTAGATGGGGTGGGATCTGAGTTACTACAGAGAATTCTTTCCTGGGTGCTGGCTGGTGAGTCTTGCCCACATGCTCAGGCTTTAACTGATCACCATATTTGCAGTCAGGAAGGAATTTTCTTCCAGAGCAGATTGGCAGAGGCCCTGGAGGTTTTTCGCCTTCCTCTGTGGCATGGGTCACTTGCTGGAGGATTCTCTGCAGCTTGAGGACTTCAATAACTCAGACATAGGTTAGGGATTTGTTACAGGAGTGGGTGGGTGAGATTCTGTGGCCTGCATTGTGCAGGAGGTCAGACTAGATAATCATAATTGTCCCTTCTGACCTTAAAGTCTATGAGTCCTTGATAGAAAGTTTCCAATCATGTGATAACTGCCAGCAGAAAGAGATCCTGTTACAACATGAGCTGCCTACCCAGCCATGGGAAAATGTGGTAGTGGACTCATTTACTTTCAGTGGAAAGTAATATTTGATTACAGTGCACTACTATTGAGATTTCTGGGCGGTCACTGCCTTGCCTGATACAAGAAGCAAGTCAGTGACTGGCAACCCAGAAATTTCAGCAGTCCAGACACTATATTCGCTGACCCCAATTTGCCTCAGAACAATTCAAGGAAATTACATGTAAATGGGAGTTTGACCCCTATACCTCTTCCCCAGCTTACCTACAGAGTAATGGTAAAGTGAAATCAGCTGTGAAAACTGCTGGGAGACTATTACACAAGACTGTTTTTTTCTGGTTCAGTATTTTTGGCACATGGGAATCCCGCATCATAAGGGTACCAAGCAGTGCAGTGCAGTGCAGGGATGAAGGACCAAAACTGTGCTACCAATGAGGAGAGGCTTATTGCTGTCAGAAGGACAGAGAAGTTGCCAACAGTCACATATGAAGAGAGGCTGAGGGAACTTGGATTATTTAGTCTGCAGAAGAGAAGTATGAGGGGGGATTTGATAGCTGCTTTCAACTACCTGAAAGGGGGTTCCAAAGAGGATGGATCTAGACGGTTCTCGGTAGTACCAGATGACAGAACAAGGAGTAATGGTCTGAAGTAGCAGTGGAGGAAGTTTAGGCTGGATATTAGGGGGAAAAATTTCACTAGGAGGGCAGTGAAGCACTGGAATGGGTTACCTAGGGAGGTGGAGGAATTCCTTCCTTAGAGGTTTTTCAGGTCAAGCTTGACAAAGTCCTGGCTGGGATGATTTAGTTGGAGATTGGTCCTGCTTTGAGCAAGGGGTTGGACTAGATGACCTCCTGAGGTCCCTTCCAACCCTGATATTCTACGATTCTGTGATCACCAGAAAATACTTAGAACTACTAAATTTGAAACCCCAGATATGTAAGTAGACCAGAAAATGTCTAGAAAGATGTGATTAGGTTTCTCTTTAATTTCTGTAAGGCTTGTGGACTCCTCTGTGCTAACCCACAAATGCTTTTGTTTTGCTTGTAACCTTTAAGCTGGACCTTAAGAAAGTTATTTTGATGCTTAATCCTTATACGTGGTTCTTTTCAGATCTAGCAAAAAGCCTAAGTTCCAGATGTATTTTCTTTCTCTTTTTTTAAGAACAAGATTAGGGGATTTGTGTCCCTAAGGGGTTTGTGCATGTTCTTTAATTAGCTGCTGGGAACAGCTGATTTCCTTTTGTTTTCTTTCTCAGCTCTTCCCTAGAGGGGAGGTGAAAGAGCTTGAGGTTACCCCACAGGAAGGAATTCCCAAGTGTTCCTTCCTGGGTTCTCAAAAGGGGGACAGGGGAGTTTGCACTTGGATGGTGGCAGCATCTACCCATCCAAGGGGAGAGAAAAACTGCTACCATGGGAGTTTAATACCAGCCTGGAGTAGCCAGTATTAATTTTTATAATCCTTATGGGCCTCTACCTTCTGCCGTCAAAGTGCCAGAGTGGGGAAATCAGCCTTGACATGGTGGCAGTGGTGGGATACCAGAAGGAGCAATCCAAGCAGACCCTACACTATTGGGGTCAGCCCAAGGCCCCACCTTGCAAGGAGGAGCCCTCCACACAGCCAGGGAGACTCCAGATGCCCTCTCATCCCACCACCCTACTCTCCAACCACCCACTTCACCCCAGCTCTCAGTTAATTAGCTGGGCACTACTTCAAATATAACAAGCTGGGGCATGTGAAGGCCAGCTGCCCCTAGAGCACCAGCCAACTGCAATTCATCACCCCAGGATCCCAACAAAAGCCTTCAGGCCCAGATGCCTCTCTAATACCCCCAGAGTGAAGGGAAATTGTGACTGTGGGCAGGAGGAAGATTACTGCATGGCGAGACACTGGAGCACAGGTGACAGCTATCCACCCATCCCTGGTGCACCCCAAATTCATCAACCCAGAGGCTCAAGTGACAGTGCAACCTTTTAAGACCAACTCTTTTAATTTGCCCACAGCCAAGTTGCCTCTCTAGTACAAGGGCTGGTCAGGAATATAGACTTCTGCAGTCTGATGATTATCCCATTCCCATGCTGCTGGGAGAAGACTTAGCCAAACACATGAGGCAAACAAAATGGGTAGAAAGAGTGACCTGCATCCAGGTTAAACAGGCCTCCACACCTAACTCCATTCCTGAGCCTTCTACAGGGACCCAGCCAGAACCAGCCCAAGGACTGGAACTAGCAGAACAGTCAGCACCAGAGTCAGGGGAGCTAGCACTAAAGGGCACCACAGAGCCGGCACCTCCAGCAGCAGTTAAACTGGTATAAGAAACTCAACCACAGCCTGAAATACAACTTACTGCACCAGTAGAAAGCAGATCACAATCAGAGACAACCACATCACTTCCATTAGGACTGGTAACAGGGTGCTAGCCAAAAAGAGTCCTGGCCAGGCCCCTGTTAGCCCAGCTCTGATTAAGGGGTATTAAATAGTACTGGCTGGGTGTGGTTCGCCAAAGGGCTTAAGAAAAAACACCTGTGGGCCTTGTTAGTGAGGAGGCTATATAAAGCTAGCTAGCCAGCTGGCAGGTAGGGGAGGCCTGAAAAGGGAGGAGGTCTTGGCCAGATAAATGGTGGTAGGAACTGACACAAAGAATAAAAGGGCACTGGTGCTTGTACATTCAGTGGCCTCTGGCTGATTTTTGGCACAAGCAGTGAAGCACTCTGTTACAGGGACCAAGCCCAAGTCCACAACCCAGTGAGGAACTAATGTCTCCAGCATCAAGGGAGCAGTTCCAGGCAGAGCAGGAAGTGAATGAAAGCCTTAAAGTAGCTTGGATGGTGGCACAGAGCAACCCACTGCCTCTCAGCTCTTCTAACAGGTCCAGGTTTGTTGTAGAAAGGGCTTATACAAGGACACTCTTTCTGGTGGGCACAAGGAGGACTGGCATCCTCAGACAGTTGGTAGTTTCAACTAAGTATAGGGAAAAGCTCTTGAGCTTAGCCCATGATCATCTTAGTGGCCATGCTGGGGTGAACAGGACCAAAGACTATTTGGGGAAGTAATTTAACTGGGAGGGAATGGGCAAGGATGTTTCTACCTATGTCTGGTCTTGTGAGGTGTGCCAGAGGGTGGGAAAGTCCCAAGACCAGGTCAGTGCCCCTCTCCAGCCACTCCCCATAATTGATGTTCCATTTCAGTGTGTAGCTGTGGACATTCTGGGTCCTTTCCCTAAGAAGACACCCAGAGAAAAGCTGTACATACTGACCTTCATGGATTTTGCCACCTGATGGCCAGAAGGAGTAGCTCTAAGCAACACCAGGGCAAAAAGTGTGAGCCAGGCATTGGCAGACATTTTTTCCAGGGTAGCTTGGCCCCAGACATCCTTACAGATTTGGAAACTAATTTCCTGACAGGGACCAGGAAACATCTTTGGGAAGCTCATGAGGTGAACCACTTGGTTGCGACCCCTTACCACCATCAAACAAATGGCCTAGTGGAGAAGTTCAATGGGACTTTGGGGGCCATGATATGTAAATTCATGAATAAGTACTCCAATAATTGGGACCTAGTGTTGCAGCAGTTGCTGTTTGCCTACAGAGCTGTACCACATCCCAGTTTAGGATTTTCACCCTTTGAACTTGTTTGTGGCTGCAAAGTTAAGGGGCCATTACAGTTGGTAAAGCAGCAATGGGAGGGGGTTACATCTTCTTCAGGAACTAACATTTTGGACCTTGTAACCAACCTGCAAAACACCCTCAAGAACTCTCTTGCCCTTGCTCGAGAGAACCTACAGGATGCCCAATAAGAGCAAAAGGCCTGGTATGATAAATGATGAAAGCAGAGGAAGAAAAATTCACTCTCACCCACAGAGCAATGGAAAGGTGAATGTGTAAGAGATCGCTTGGTGATCACATACTGAATGAGGAGCTCAGAAGGCTTACATGGGTGACTGATGTAGTGCACACAATGCATGACACAAGGCAGAGATGGGCAGGTCATGTAGTCCACAGGTAAGACAATAAGTGGACAACCCACATCAGTGACTGGATCCCCAGAGACCACAAGCAACCGCTGAGCGGACCAAAAATGTTCTGGGCCGAACCCATTATAAAACTCTTTAGACAGAAATGGAAAGAATGTGCTTGCAACAAAATGGAATAGTGTGGCATTGACTTGCATTTGTGGAGGGATGGACAAGGACAAGCCACACGAAGGTATCAATAAGTGGTCACCATGTTCCATACAGGGTCACACAATCATTGTGTGTTGTATCAACAGACACTGTGGGGTGAGATCTTCCCCTTTATGCCAAGAAGCAGGCTATGGAATTGGTGAATTATGCATCAGTTCTCTCTCTGTGGTATACACTTACCTGGTCTGCAGAACAGCCTAGCAGACAAACTGAGCATGCACTTCTCTTCAAATCACAAGTGAGAAACCAAAGACTTGGTCCTTTGGAACATTATTACGGATTGGAGCCATCCTCATGCAGACCTATTTGCAACATACAACAAGTATCAGGTCTTCTGTTTTTTGGGGGAAGGGGGTTCTGTTTCTGGCAGCTTGTTAATCTCATGGTCGAGGACTTTAATGTACACATACCTACTAGTCCTGCTGATTTCGTGGCTTGTGCAAGGTCAGGCAGGGATCCACCAAACTGATATTAATAGCACCAGCATGGCCATGACAGTTCTGGTTCCCCAACATCGTGACCTGTCAATCTCCCAACCAAAGACATTGCCTCAGATTCCAGACCCGCTTTCACAGAGCGACTGGAAGATCTTTCACCCAGATCTGAAGTCCCTTTATCTCACGGCTTGGCTATTGGATGGATTTCAAACTCCTCTCCTGCACAAAATATCTTGTTAAACTGTGATGAAGACACTACAAGACAAATTTACTTAGTGAGATTCACATTTTTTCTTCTTGCTGCCTTCAGAAGACTTTAATTTCAAAGTATTTGATATCAGATAGAAATTCTGGAATACTTACTTGGAGTGAAACATCTGGATGGGTCACTTAGCTCAGTCAAGTTCCCCTTATTGTGATTTCTGCACACAGCTCTCTGGTGGATGGACATACAGTTTTCTCACCCAAGAGTGGTAAAGTTTTTGAAAGATCTAATCAAGGTGTTTCCACCAGTCCCCTCATGGGACCACAATCTAGTTCTCTTTACTTGAATGGGCCACACTCTAAGCCAGTGGTATCATATGCATCACTACATTTGTCTGTGAAAACATTGCTTTCAAACTGCTACAGCACAGCTTCCTCCCCCTAAACACTGATGAGGTCCAGCAACCCGCCATTGCTCCATGCTGGGGCTCATTTGGCACGTGGAGTCATGGTCACCTGGAAAGTTTCACTGATTGCACTCCACATCTGGCTGAGCAAACAGGAAGGGGATTTTTAAAATTCCTGGGGCATTTAAAGGGCAGGTCACCTGAGGCCGGGGCAGTAGAGTTCAAACTGATAAGCTGAGTGGCTGAGCAGGCATTCTGGGATACCTCCGAATACCTCTGGAGGCCAATAACTGTTTTTGGTGGTCACACTGGCGGAGCAGCACTGCATCCTCAGTGTTGCAATCATTATTCCCCAGGCAGAGGTGGAGTACATGCAGCGCTGTAGCCAGGGAGATACAGTGCTGTATGTGCCTTGCAAGTGTGGACGGTGAGTAAGTTGCAGTGCTGTAAAGCCACCACCAGCGCTGCAACTCTCCAGTGTAGCCAAGCCCTTGGGAAGCATTATGCTATCACTGAAGTCTCCAAATCAGATGCTGCTTTCAGGAAAGTAGTGTTACAATCCCTGTTCTCCTAAGACACTTGCTTTGGCCCACGGGTTGGGAGCCACTAGAAGTGAAATGGGCATGTGGACGATTACTAAAGGGGAAAAAAAGGTTACTTACCTGTACAGTGGGTGGAGTTCTTTAAGATGTGTTGCCCATATTCACATTCCACTACCCACCCTCCATCCCTTCTGCCTCAGAGTCCTTTACCACCAGGTTTCTGGTGTGGAAACTATGGCAGTTGGCCCTGTAAGAAGTACAGACATTAAAATATGCCTTGAAATTATATTGTTGACAACTTCTTTCTTCGACTGTAACCAAATCTACTCACTGCTAGGTGCCCCCTCATGGCCAGGCATGGCCTCACAGATCTCTTGCTGGGCTAGTGCCCCCCACCAACAGTCACTCCAGCAGTGTCTGTGCCTGGGCACTCAGCCCTCTGGCCAGGTGATTATCTGTAGTCCACCCTTGCTGGGCTCCCACCTGTCCCAAATTAAAAGTCCAAAAATGTCATCAACAGAAACAAAATTCTTTCCACCCTCTCTGGGGCTCTTCCTCAGCCAACCTTCACCTCTACCTGCTTCCCCCTTGCTGGGCTCAATAACCCTTGTGCACCCCCTTCCTGGGGTCAGCAAGGGACCCTAGTACCACCTTGGACCCCAGATTTTACCCCAGGGCTCTGTATTGCACAGCTAGGGTAACTCCTTTACCCATGTAACTCTGAAGCCAAGTGGAAGGTTGTGCAGACCCAGCTTATTTCAGTTTTCCCTGGGCCACTTCCTACCTCACCTTTCCTTCCCTGTGGGTCTCCCATGCTCTTCCCCATTTTATCAGGGCTTCTTCTAATTCTTCCTGCCTGGAGAGCTTTCCTTTCTCACTCTCTTCCCTGCCAGCTTCCTTTCCTCTCTGAGCTTCTCCTGATAGACTCAGGGCCCTGCATAAGCCTTTTTGCTCCCTGCCTAGTGTGACAGGTTCGGACACAGAGACCCCCTTGGGACTGTCACCTGATGTGCTGAAACTACCTCTGAGCACATTTTCTTTGATGGCTTGGGACTCCAGAACCCTGTCTTGTTGAGCCAGACAGGCTAGCCTGCTGCAACACAGACCCATGGTCTGAACCATGTCCCCAAAGCTGCAGACTAAACTGAAAACAGCTCAGCAAGTACTCCTGTCTCCAGCACCCAGACACCCAGCTCTCAATGGGATTCA